>NC_090937.1:729499945-729802975 GCF_040938575.1 Ambystoma mexicanum | reverse complement strand
TGTTGTGATCGGTTTGTGCTTAAATTGCTGATTTGATGTCACTGTAAATTTTACTTGGGGGCGTCCAGATGCACAACAGTGCAGGAATGCGCAGTTAAAATATGCTATCGATGGTACTTCGCGCCACAGAGACTGCAAGCAATGATTGCGGATTATCCTGATGTATGTTGGCATGGTTGTGGGGCCAAGGGGGACCTGGGGCACATGCTGTGGCACTGCCCGATCATTCAATCCTACTGGTTGGAGGTTAGGTCCAAGATTAAGGACATCTGCAGAACCCTCCTCCCCATGGACCCATTGGTGATGGTACTGGGGGACGCTCCAGAGGACGGATCTTATCCGCAATCGGGGCCCAGAGCGCAACTAATCACTCAACTACTGATGGCGGCTCGCCTCACATGTGCGCGATTTTGGAAAGATCTGGAGGGTCCCCACATTGCACACTGGTGGGTAAAGACTTGGGAGCTTTTGGGTATGGAGAAGCTAACCGCCGCAATAGAAAACCGAACAGACAAATTTCAGAATACCTGGGGCCCATTTTTAGACCACATGGAAGAAAAGGAACACATGTTCTTCCAACCTAGACTGGTCAAATACCTTCTCCAGCCCTGAACACCTTGAGAAAGAGGGAAGGACCTATTGAACTGAAAGCAGAATGGGAGGAGGGTACGGAGATTGGGAAGCAACACCCGGATTGGAGATTTTTATTTTTTCCTCTTTCCTTTTCCGCCCTACAATGGAAATGCCACAAAACAAAGCTACAAAACTACTCCCCCAAGGTAATTGTGAAATGTTGTTACTAATAGTTTCATGATAGAAGTTAAAATGAAATGTTCATGCATGGTTGAAGATATCAGAAATTGGAAGCACAGTGACAAGTGCTGATGGTTATAAAGTATGAAGTCTGTCAGATGACACGCGGGACGAGTACCACTGGACTGACTACAGCTGAACTGTAATCAAGCAATGTTGCCACTGATTTGGTTTATGAATGAATTCAATGTGTATTGATGTTTCAACAAAAGAGTCCGATGGGAAAAGAATGCTACTGGACACAAAGCTATAATACTATACCCCCAAGGGTTGTTCATGAAACATATTTACTAGAGAAATTACAAAGATGTTAAAATGAAATGTCGATGCATTGTTAAAGATTAATTGAAGTTGTACGCACAGTGACAAATAATGAATTTTAGAAGCCGATTACTCATGAGATTAAGTAATATTGCCACTGATTTTGGCTGTTGAATGAATTCAATGTTTTACCGATGTTTCAATAAAAAGATTTTGACCAAAGATTTTTCCTTGGAAATGCTTAATAAAATGATTGGTTGAAAAAAAAAGAACCAAAAAGTTTACAACATTTTTAAAAAACATTGGCCGGTTTTGAAAATACATGATGTTGTTACAAAATATATTGGAAACCAACCAGACTGTGTGTATACTAGGGCACCTACACTTAAAACTATTTTGAGTTCCACTTTATAACCAGCAATATGGACTGCTCACAAAGGTGTATTCTGAGTGGGAAGCCAGTAAAGAGCTTTTATAAGTGCATGAACTGCACTGTGTGTAAATATGCACTGAAAAATGTGCAAACATGTGTGAAGGGAGATAGAGAATACAAATCAAGGATTTGATCAATTGTATAAGCACAATACTTAAATATATCATTATTTGTGTTTGCAATAAACTGTATGTTGGTTCAACAATCAGAGTTACGATTTCACATCAGAGAACATTTGAACATGTCTATCACAACAGAGAGAAGACTGCCACTGCAAGAGCATTGGGATAAGATGCATCAGATGGACAATAAGGACCAAATGAAATTCACTGTAGTCAAACACATATGGTCCTGCAACAGGCTAGGAGATACGGAAAACATTCTAAGACAAGAGGAGTACAAACTCATTTTCAGGTTTACGGAGCACCTCTATTGGACAAAACCAAGATACGGAAATGGAAATATTTATATAAGTAATGATATGACTTTGTCTGAACAAAATACATGGTGGGATTACAAATATGGTAATCAATAATGGTGATAGAATAGTGAGAACAATTAACTTTGAGTTGGGGACTGTGTTCACTAGCACAGGACTGCAACATAAAAAGAAAGTTGGAGTGGGTTACTCACCCCCAATGACATTATGATATCATGCATTTTCGAACTGGATTGTACTATAATTTTGAATAGATTGAATATGAGCAAACTCAACTGAATTTTATATTATGGGAATCTACACATTATGATGGACTTCCAAATAATGTATAATTTTATCATGTATTAAATCATATTAGTATTTTTTCTCACATTAGCACCATCACAAATTATGTTACCGTTACATATGGTAGTAGAGGATTTAAACAACTCCCATTCAAAGTGGCTATCAAATAGTCGACTTACGTTGATGCACGCTATGACGTCATGACACAATGCACATCATGACGTCATCAAATTTCACGCTAGCTGCAGATATAAATAAAATTTCAAGATGGCAGAGGTCTCCAGATAATGGAGATGCAGCCAACACGAGAGAGGGAAATCTGATTAAGTATCTTCTTGAAGCAAATAAAGGTAATAGGAATATTAGATTCTTTAATCTGATATTTCGTGAAATAGTACGTTAGAATTTGAGCCGGTTGTTTTTTACACTTGTTTCAGCAACCCTAATCAGGAAAATGAATAAGATATGTTGACTACGAAATACTTCAATCAGGAATACTTGAAACATATGTGGAGCAGCAAATGACCGTAGGTAAACTGATCTTAAAACGGACCACTGATTTGAATTGGGGAATATGGTGCATAAAAGACAACAAACAAACAAATGTACAGCTTTACCATACAGGATTGAAAAAGTGCAGAATTTATTATAAATACAAGTGACAACTTTAGGATATGCAAAGGAACATTCTGGGGTAAGAATTTACAATTAGTGATCCTATGAGGAGTGATTGTTGGGACTGTATCCAATGCTGTCCATCTATTATAATAGATTTTGATAAAGATTATAATGGTTCTATAGATAGGATATTGAATAATGGTAGGCTTTGCTGCATGATCTAGAGTGTCTGATAAGGGCAAGTGATTTATAGAATGTAGAGGGTGGCATGACAGCGGTGTGGACTTGGAACCCAAACCAAAATGAATTCTATCCAACCCAAAAAAGTTTGGGTTAACATTCTGTGATTTTTCTTACATTTCAAATTATTTTGTATAATATCTATTTTTTCTTCAAGAGCTCAGAAAGCTGTGTGTGTAATTATCCCTTCTTTCTCCTTTTATCCCTCACTTCTCCCTTTTTATCCTAGTTAACTATTTCTAAAGACTATGGTTATAAGGGCAACAATGGAGAAATAAGATTGACTGTAAACAAACTGTACATGTGGTATAGGAAAGCAGTACTACACAAATTGTACATGTGGTATAGGAAAGCAGCCCTTGTAGCAAATATCTATTTTGTATGATATGATATGAGAGGTCATTTATAATGCGCTTAATACCCAGAGGTTTCTTAGCGCGGACCCGGGGAATCGAACCTGTGATGCTCTGTGTCATATTGTTTCCAAGGCGAGCATGTTGCCCTTGAGCTATCCTCTCGATGTGTATCAATATGTTCTAACCACCTAAGCAAAGCCCAGGTGGGAGAAACATTGGCACGTGCTGTCTAATGAGTTCACGTAGGAATTTAAATAAATTGTGACCCATACCACACTAGGATCTGGATTTTTTTCTTTCATACTGTTGTTTACATGGGTTGATTGCAGTGTTTCGAACGCCAGACCGTTGTTGCTGCAGTGGATGTTCTATGAAATAGATTTTCATGCACTAAAAATGTCAAGTTAGGGGAGTGAGGTGTCCTGATTGAATAACACTTCGCAACTAGAGAATAACCATAAATACAATATTACAAAACATCACAGTAATAATCATAATGCATATAAAATAGAAACAGGAAACACCACATTGGTAAAAACCATTAATAGAAAACACAGACCCAACCTCAGAATGCCAGTAGCTATGGACTATTGCATACAGAGTCCTCACCAACAGGCATAACAAAGTACCTAGTGCATAAAGCAATGATCCTACCAATAACAGGCCCATAGCCATGAATGAATCATAAAAGTCCCAGTGCGGGGGTTTGTACATGGATGGGTACCTGCAGGCAATATGCATGCAATGATCTGTTACTAAAGTGCTAAGTGCCTAAAGTCTAAAGCTAAACATGAGTTGATATGTCATGTAAAAAGCTAGAGAAGGGGAAAGGGAAGAACAACCACATGAATGAGCTAGCATGCACATAAAGTGCTGGATGCATGATCGCAGTTAAAATCCAGACAAAAAACAACAGCAGTTAGTAAAAACACGAGACAACAGTCTTGACAATACAAGACAACCTATGATCGTGGCATCAAAGGCAAAGTGCACATTGCATAAAGTGCCAAGTGCATATCACTTGCAAACAGATGGCCATCATGTAAACCTACCGAGTTCTAAATTAATGGTGTTCAATGAAACTGCATGAGGCACAACCACTAACCCTAGACAATACAGCACAAAATTGGAGTGGCCTACGAATCATATCACTGATATTTAAGAACATGGTGAAAACCTCACTGCACTGCATAAATGAGAAAATACACTGTCAATAGTAAATAGTAAGGCAAGGCTGAAAGCAAAAGAACATTATTATTATGACCATTGATTGTTAAACCAATGCACCAAAGCAACACCAAATTGGATAGAAAAATGAACTTGAAATTAAATATATAAATGTGGATAAAGGGGAAATAAATTACAGAAAAAAAGGGTAACATTTCTGCAGAAATAAGAAAAATAGACATTACAGAGGATAAGTAGGAAACAGAAAAAGTGAACTAGACAAAGGATATTGAAATTTGATACTGTATGGGTACAGATAATATTGCATAACTCAACAGATGGCTGATTTGATACATGAACAACACAATTAGAAGAGATCAAAATACTTAAAATCAAATTGACTATTCAAACAGAGAGCAGGAACGTTCTTCATCAATATTGTGACCCAACATGACTTTTGTTTGAAAATCAATAATCAGTCTAGTTTCAAGTTGTCTTAACTTTAATGTCATTTCTCCACCACAAGGGTGTTTGGCAATTTGGGCCACTCCAAAGAATCAGAACTGGCCATTGTGGAATTTGTGGAAATGTTTGGCAATTGGATATGCAAAATCTTTGTTCTCAATTGCCCGCACGTGCTGTAGGATCCTCAATTTGAGTTTGTTTGTAGTACTGCCAACATACCATTTTAAGCAGGGACAACTCAAGACATACACAACAGTCAGTGTTACAGTTGCTGTGACCAGGAATTGAAAAATGGTGCCCTGTAATGGGATGTTGAAACAAAGACAGACAGCGCATAGTCACAAAATTTGCATTTAGTGCATTTTGCAAAACCCATTGAATTGTTCACCAGCCAGTTAGAGCACTTATTGGGGGGCAAGAAAACTGGAAACCAGTTTGCGCTTTAATGATGGAGCCCTGCGAAAAGTGAGACATGGGTGAGCGCGAAGAACCGCTCCCAACTCTGTCTGCCCGTACAACATGCTAATACTTAGTAATGCTATTGCAAATCTTATTGGACACAGGGGCATAGGTCAATATAAGGCGAGTTTGATTATCATTACCGAGAGAGGCTGATCCAGAAGGTGTCAAAAGAGAATCACGATCCAAACCACGTGCTTTCAGGAATGCATTTTCAATCACTTTGAATGGCATCTAGCAGCAAAATGTTTTGCAACATTGGCCGACTGTAAATCAAATCAGCTTTCTTTGAACAGTTGCAGCGAAAGCTAACAAACTCGCAATAGGGTTTTCTGTTGACACAATCTCGGATGATTGCTGGTAGCCAATAATGGGAGGTTAGAGCTGGTGGGTTTGTAAAACACTGTAGTGGTCAGTGCATCAGTGGACGTAGTGACCTTTATATCAAGAAAAAACAACTTTTCAGTGAAGTGCAAATTGAAATCATTGTCATTTAAGATCTTTACGAAGTCAAGCCATTCTGGTACACTGCACTTTCATAAAATGAAAAGGTCATTAATGTAACGTAACCAACAGGAGATCTTATCAGTGTACCCAGAATTGGCTTGACTCTAGGCAACATTGTGTTCCCACCAGCCCATAAAGAGATTGGCATAGTGAGGGGCAACTTTGGCCCCCACAGCAGTACCCCCAACTTGATGGTAACACATGCCATTAAAAAGAAAATCATTGTGGGTCAGACAAAAATGCATTAATTCCAGTATCATTTCTGTATGCTGGAGATAGTTCAGAGATCTCATATCAAAAGAAATATTTTCAGGCTTCAAGTCCAATACAATGGTCAATAGCAGTTGATACTACATCAAGGGTCGCCAGGAGCTTGTCATCTTCCAAAGGGATTCTATTTACACAAGTCAAAAAGTCTTTGCTATCACAACGATATGATGGTAATGTTGACACAAGAGGTGTAAGTGTTTTGTCGACCAACTCTGCCACCTTCTCCAGTAGAGACGCACGAAGAGTAACAATGGGTCTCCCACGGGGCCTCAAAAGTGACTTGTGCAGTTTGGGGAGAAAATAGATTGTGGGAATTGCGTTAGCTCATCGTACAGGGTGCCAAGGCTTGTCCATTTGGGCAATAAAACAGATAATTCAATCCTGAAGACAGAAAATGGGTTGGAGTCAAGTTTCTTGTAACAACTTTGGACATTGAGCTGTTGTTTGATATAACAGAACGGCAGGAGAGCGGAAATGCCTGGACAAGGTTCTCTTTATTGACCAAACAAAAACCCAGAACAACTAATAAGGGAAGTCTTTTTTCCGAACTTCCAGACTTCACTCAGTCTTGTGCAGCAGGGTTCTGTGATTAGTCTTCAGATAAGGGTGCCTAAGAAGTATTCTGCCTCTAAGCTTCACAGGGCCAGTGGTGCTCCGAGACTGCTCTCTCCTCGATTCCACGGCTCTTCTGAAAGAGAGCGGAAAATAACCACTTAATCCTTCTACAGTGTCTGCCTTATATAGGGGCTGGAGGGCTATCAGCTAATTGGTATCCTTTCTGTTCTGTAGGCTACATAAACCCACCCAAGCCCCGCCCCCTTTTGCCTTGTGTGAAGTCTTCTATAATGCCTCCTCATGTGCCGGCTGGGAAGGAACCCAGACATTCGCCCCCAGGGACTGGCTGGGTCCCGAGCCTGAAGATATGAGTTTTTGTGGGGATAGGCAGTCTCTGTTCTGTTCGTACTGATTCATTGGGGCCACCAATGCCAACGGACACCAGTCTGCGTTCCACTGAGCTCCGTCATCATCAGTGCCATGCTCGGTAATGTCTGCGTCCCACATGGCAGCCGGCTCCTTTAGAACAATCTCTGTCCCAGAGTTGGTGTTGGCAGCCGCGATGCCATGCCTTCCCTCGTCGGCGTCTGCCATACCTGTGTTTTGTATGGCGGTCGCGGTGCTCGTGTTCTGCTGTTGGGGAAAATGACCCCACTCTCCCCCAACTTCCGCTGGCTCCAACTTCCCGGCAACCTGGTCAGCAGAGCACCACAGCCCCAGCTCCGCCACCCCCTCTGTAGGTCCAACGATCCCCTTTGAGTTCTCACAGTTGACCACCCTAATGTAGTCCTCAAGGTCCATGAGGCCAATGTTCCAGCCCTTGTCAGAAGGCTTGATGACTAAACTTCAGAACCTCGCAAATGTAGTCAAAATCCCCCTACGTTTGAAGATTAAGTTGCGAGTTAGATTAGAGTAAGAATGTCATTTATTTCAGATCTGTAATTACAAGATCATGAAAAGCCTCCAAACAACCCATAGGCATCGGTGGATTGAATTCAGATTTCGGACGAATCTTGATAGTCTTAGACCAATCAGACGCAATTCCAAAATCTGACACACCAAGGACATCGTCATTGATGTTAATATTGGCTAAGTGTGCCAAGTCAGCAAGCACAGGTAGATCAGTAATGGGTAGATCAGTTTGCCCCACGTGTGAAAATGTAGACATTTTCACATTTTTTGGATTAATGATAAAAAAGTAATACATTTTAATTTACAGATAAACTGGTCAAAGTCAAGTCTGGTTTGAGTAATCATAATCAGCGGTGGGACAAAAATTCAAACCCATCTCCAGTAACTGTTTCTGTTCCAAAGTAAGACCATGCTTGGACAAGTTGACCACTTGGAGTGGCAAATGGTCACTCGCTTCCTGCCCCGGCTCCCAGGGCGTGTTCATCTTTCCATTGTATTTATGCCAGAGGCCTCTGCCCCGTCCTCCCTGACGAAATGTTCCACTTTTTGAAACTTGGGTTCGCCCTTTGCCTCTCCCTCTGCTGCGGCCCCTTGCTCCTTTTTGGGTATTTGCATCTTTGCAGGGGAGCCACATTTGCTCCCAAAAATTCAATTTAATAGGTTGGACTTGCATTCACTGGAAGACGCATCTGATTCAGAAGTAGAGATGCCCTGTGTTGTAGGCCTTACAGTGTTGTGTTGTGCCTGTTATTTTAGAGAATTGAATCTCTTCGCAAAAGTATAAATGCCTGCTGTATCAGTCAATTTTGTCCCTAAATAAATTACTTTTTTTCACTGTTGAATCTCCTCTTCATGGGCTGCAAGTGTAGTTTGAATATTGGCCTGCAGTTTTTTTCCCTGTTTCCATGGTTTGCACACTTGTCAATTTCAATTCAGTTTCATTAATCAATTTTAAAACGTTATCCCGGTACCATTTTGCAAATTTGACACAGGAGCTGAGGAATTTAGCTGAGCATTCATTGGTCGTTTGGCCCCATTTGTCCAAAATAGCGGGGTCCTGGTCCTTTAAGGATGGTGAAAGCAAAATTCGAAGACCACGGGGAATGCGCCCCACGTCCAGGTAGTTTTGAAGAGAATGCCCCTAACACCATTTAAAATTACCAGGTTACTCACCGTAGTGACCACCTTACTCCTAGTCCATAGTCCCCTTTCCTCCATACTTATGGGACATCTCTCTGTCCTGTGGGACGGGACCGGAGCACTTTTGTAAAAAGCATCCATATTTTTTTCAAACATTTGTCCCTCCTCTCTTTCCTGCGCGGGGCCCGGCACGCGGCCGTAACCCCGCCCACCTTGGCTCCGCCCCGTGCATCGCCCATCAGTCCTTTTCTATTGCAAAGTCCAAGACCCATTAGCAATAACAGAGGAACCTTATTAGAGGGGACGGCGGGCGAGCGTATGGAGGAAAGGGGACTATGGTCTAGGGGTAAGGTGGTCACTACGGTGAGTAACCTGGTAATACTCCTACGTCCCGTCCCCTTTCCTCCATACTTATGGGAGATTCACAAGCACTCCTTACAGGAACTATGGGTGGATGGAAATACCCCTTACTGAAACAGGTTCTTCAGCACAGCCTGGCCGAACTGAGCATCAGCCCTAGAGCTCACATCGAGGCAGTAATGCTTACAGAAAGCAGACGGGGAGGCCCAAGTAGCCGCTCTAGCGATGGACTACCAGGGAACATACTTCTGAAAAGCAACCGCAGCTGCCTTGCCTCACACCTGATGTGCATGGATACCCTTAGGAGGTTTCAGCTTTTGGACGGTGAAAGATTCCGTGATACAGGCAGCAATCCATCTGGAAATGGATGCCTTAAGACGCCGGCCTGCTCTGGGGTTTACCGAAGGTCACAAACAGTTGTGAAGAGCGCCGAAGCTCTGCAGTCCTGTCCAGGTAGAACTTAAGAGCTCTTTGGACATCCAGGCAGTGTAGAACCCTTTCCGCCTCCGAGGCAGGGTTCGGAAAAAAGACCGGAAGGGAAATCGACTGATTCAGATGAAATTTGGTCACTACCTTTGGTAAGAAAGCTGGGGTTGTCCGAAGGACTACCTTGTCCTTGTGAAAGACCAAGAAAGGATGCTCCACCGACAATGGCTCACTCTCCTCGCTGGCGTAACGGCGACCAGAAAGGACACTTTCCAGGACACGTACTTGAGGTCAACCGTAGCCATTGGCTCGAAAGGTTTATGGCACAGCGCAGTCAGGACTACGTTTAGGTCCCAGGGCGGGTGCAGACTACGAACCGGAGGGTAGATGCGTGTCAAACCAGCAAAATGGCTCTTCACCACCGGGTTAGTTAACGAATAAGAACACCGGTCTGTAGAGAGGTAGGAGGAAATCGCCGAAAAGAGAAGTTCTGCAGGACAAGACATGAACCCCTGACTCTGCTAGGGAGGAGACAAAGGACAGCACCTTGTCAATCGTCGCCACCCTCGGGTCCAATTCTTTCTCCAAACACCAATGACAGAACCTGAGCCATTTACTCTTGTATTGAGATCTGGTCGAGGGTTTCCTGGCTGCTTTGATAATGCGCATGTTATCCGCAGACAAACCCAAATGCTTTAGAGCCGTGAACTCAGGCACCATGCCGCCAAGTTGAGCGATTGTGGGGAGGGGTGCCACATCCGCTGTTCCCCTTGGTGAAGAAGATCGGGAGTTACTGGTAACCTGATCGGCGGACACACCGACAGGTGTTAAAGTTCTGAGAACCAAAACCTGTCCGGCCACCACAGAGCTATCAGTAGATGGAACAGTTGACAGAGCTCTTCAACTTCCAAATTGCTCGATGAACCTGTCATGATGCCTACCCCCAGGCATCCGGACCAAGCCCATCAGCCCCAGGAGCAGGCATCTAGACATTTAGTAAAACCTCAGCAGCCCCAGCTAGGGGCTTATCTGGGTTCAGTCAAGGCGCCTTAGGTGCCAGGCTCATAGTAGGAATCAGTCCTGGCGCCTAAGGCGCTAGCCGCATAGTCATTACTTACCTCAGGCAGACCATGCTGCAAATGACTCCAATCCAACATGAAGCCTAAAAGGGACTATTTTTCTACAGGGATTATTTTTTACTCTGGTGTGGTTCTAGGGACTTCTTACCTGGGACTACTTTTGAGACTATTTAAACCACGCCCGACCAGCAACACACGCTTCGCGTTATTCTGCATCCAGCAACGTAACACTCACCGTGCCTGCAGCCTGCATCCAGTCTTCTGCCACGCCCGCCTCGAATCCGGAGCTCCTAAAACAAAGAGGAAAGAAAGGGACAAGGTTAGAAAACAAACTTATTTCTATTCCACACCTGATTCTGGATCCATCTGGTCTCCGGACCTGTAAAGAACATAATTTCTGCACGCGCCGCACCTACATCTGCAGCGCCGCGCCATACTCACCAGTCTTCACAGCATCCTTCGGGTCGGCGCTGCCTCCATCATTTCTTCGCCGAACTTCAGCATCTAGGAGACAAAAGAAAACCACAAGGTGAGCCGAGGGAACCAAAAAATATAATTCTTACCACCATAGACTTACCTGATTTACCACCGGAGGCATCCTTTTGTGACTTTCCATATTTTCACGTGCCGCATCTGTAAAGAGGTAAAACAACATGTTTTCCTCGTGCAACATTTACCGGACAGCGCCGGGTAATACAGACTCTTACCTGAGCGCCACCAGCTGCCACAACAGCATCTTTTCACAAGCTAGCTGCAAGACAAGAAAGGAAGGGGGGGAACAAGAGTGAACACCGGACATATTGAACTCTATGAACTTAATACTTACTGGTCAAATCCACGCAGGATGGACAGCTCATCTTTCAAGAATATAAGGAGAATATTTCTACGTGTTAAGCAGACAATATTAGGAGGGCAGATCCAGTCAGTCATCGCTGCACTACGCATCACGTGGGTGGAGACCGCAGCTGTCCGGGTCCGACCGACGCCACTGTGGGAGCCAGGTGAGCGTAACAGAACCAGAGGAAGAGGCGGGAAGGCGTAAGCTCTCATGTTGTGCCTTGGGATCTCAAGTGCGTCCCCCAGAGAGGAGGCTCCCAGCCCCCCTCAAGAGGTGTACTGAGGCAGCTTCTTGTTTACCGCCGTGGCGAACAGATCCACCTCCAGTGTGCCCCAACGCGAAAAAATCCATGAGAGGATCTCCGCCTTCAACTCCCACTCGTAGCTGACCACTGTCCGCCGGCTGAGGGCATCCACGGTGAGATTCAGCCGGCCCGGGATGTGCACTGCAAGCAGCCAGACCCCATGTAGCACGGCCCACTCCCAAATCTGGATGGACAGATCCACGAGAGGGGGAGACTTTGTTCCCCCTTGCTTGTTTATGTAGTACATTGACAACGCATTGTCCGTTCTTATGCAGACCACCTTGTTGACAATGAGAGGTCTGAATGCCTTGAGCGCCAGAAAAATCGCCAGAAGCTCCAATTGATTTATGTGCAGGAGCTTGTCCTGAGGTGACCAGAGGTCCGAGACCTGAAGAAGATCTAACGTCGCACCCCACCCGAAAAGGGAGGAGTCTGTCGTGACCGTCACCATGGGGGCTTGGTCCTGGAACCCCACGCCAACTGACAGGTTGCTGAGAGATGACCACCAGTCCAGGTCCACTCTCATGGAATCCGGAATCATTATCCGTTTGGAATCCTGGTCCACAGCCTGACGCCAGGAACTCCGAAGAGCCATCTGGGTCAGTCTCATTTTGAGACGAGCAAGAGGAAGAGCCAGTACACACGAGACCATGAGGCCCAGAAGCCTCTGGAACCACCAGGCCGACATGCTCGCCGACTGCGTAAACATTTGACACGTGGCCAACAGATCTGGCATTCTGTCCCTGGTCAGATACACACGGCAGTCCATCGTGTTCCAACGAAAACCCAGGAAAATCAGGTCCTGTGAGACCGTCATGGAGGATTTCCGCCAGTTTATCGACAGCCCAAGATGGAACAGGAGCTGAAGGAGAGACTGGAGGTTGCCCGCTGCTGTCAAAGGACAAGGGCTGCGTAGGAGCCAATCGTCCAAATAGAGATACACATGGATACCCTGGAGACGAAGATAGGCCGCGATCACCGACATCATCTTCGTGAAGACATGCAGGGCCGAACTGAGGCCAAAAGGAAGCACCCGAAACTGGAAGTGCTCCTCTCCCAAAGAAAAACGGAGGTATCTCCTGTGTGGGTTCCAAATCAGGATATGCATGTACGCATCCTGAAGATCCACCACGCTGAGCCAGTCGCCCGCCTGCAATGAGGAGCGAATCTGGCCGGGCGTGATCATCTTGAATTTCTCTTGGGGTAGGGAAAGATTGAACTGAGAAAGGTCTAGGATGGTGCGCAGGCCAGCCTGGTTGGGTTTGGGCACCGTAAACAGCCGGGAGTAGAAGCCCTCCCCTCGCTCCCCAAGGGGAACGGGTTTCACAGCTCTGAGGAGCAGAAGTTTCTGATCCTCGGCCTTGAGGGAGGGTGAGCCCGACAGCTGAAAAGGAGGGTTGAGGGGTGGGGTAGGGGGTAAAGGTAAGCAGAAACCCGCTCGAGTGACCGACAAGGCCCATCTGTCTTCTGTGATGGCTTGCCACGCCTCCCAATGAGACGCAATGGGTCCTCCCACCGGGGTCTCGTGCGAGCACGGAAAACCCTCATTTGGCAGGTTTATCAGTGGCGGTGCCACCTGAACCTGATGAGGAGGCTCAGGAGCGGGAGAAATACCGCGTACGCTGTTGTCTACGGCGGTTATTCCCTACAGGGGTATCCACTCTGCGATTTTTGCGGTCGAGGAAGCCCCTAAAACCAGACGAAGGTCGACCTTGCGACAACAGCCTTTGAGCCTTGAAGGGAGCTTTGACCAGAACAGACAATGATTTCGCCGTCTGAGTGCTGTCTTTGGTCTTGGTGAGTTCTACATCAGTAGAAGAGTGAAAAAGCTCCTTACCATCCAATGGAAGGTCCAGAACCTTGTCTTTCACCTCCTTTGAGAACTTAGTGGCATGTAGCCATGCTTGCCGCGAGGTATCAACCCCAAGCATCAGACCCCGACCCGAGGTGTCTACGTGATGAGCCGCAGTCTCCAGGAGATCCTGGGCTAAGAACCTGGCATCGGAAAGGCCTCCTCTGAAATCCTCCAGCTTCTCGACCGGAATGTGCTCCTCAAACTCCGACAGACGGCTCCACATCCGCATGTTAGCTCCCGCCAAAATCATTTCTGCATTGGCCTGCCTGAGCTGCAAGGCCGAATTGGCAAAGATTTTCCTCCCTAGGGAGTCCAGGAGCTTGTCCTCCTTTCCCAAGACCTGAGTAGCCGTCGCGGAGGAGGATGCTGCAGGTCTGGATTGCAACGTGGCCGCAGCCGCCACTGTGGAGGAGGGAGGCGGACAAGACGACAAGGCCACTTCTTCCGAGGAATGTAGCCTGTACCTCGCATCAATCTTTTTATTTACAAAAAGTCCCGAGTGTGGCTTTTCCCAAACTCTTCGGACCTTGGCCAGAACATCCTTCTGCAAGAACAGGCCGGTACGCTCCAAAGGAGACAAGGTGAACGCCCCAGAAAGCACGCCCTCCTGCGGAGCAGGTGCCTCGGGCACCGGAACATCTAAGAAGCTCATCATGTCCAGTACCCGGTCATGGAAAGCTCTGGTAGAGCGGGGCAGATCCTCGTTGTCTTGATCGCCTCGAGGTTCATCTGACAGGTCAGGATCCTGCTGAACCGTGTCAGGCACTGCCTTGTCCACTGGGGACAATGGTGGCCCAGGCGGAAGCGCAGGGGGGAGGCACCACGGGCCAGGGAGTCGCCGGCGGAACCACCGTCGGAACAGTTGGAGCTGGAGGCGCCGGTGGACATATCTCCATGAAAAGCCCTTTGAAATATTCCCTCATGGGGTCGGTGCGCATAAGCGCTTGACATTTTGCGAAAAAAAGCGTCCTCAGGAGATCGTTTCGTAACCTGAGGAGGCCTCTCATGAGGTGGACAAATCCAGGGACGTAACGGGGAAGGGTGCCACACCGGCCCCTCTGCCGACGTATCCACATAAATCAAGGGAGCCGCCCCCACGGGCAATGAAACATTGTGCGGAAGATGCATCCGGGCGTTCCAATCATAAACCGGCCGGTAAGGATGCGCACAAGGGACCTTGGGTTCACCCGAAGGACCGAACCCTACACCAGGGGCCGATGGCGTAGTTGTAGGGGTAGTACCTAAAATGGCCACCGTGGTCGTGGCGGGAACGGCCGCCATTTTGTCCTCATCTGAGGGGAACGACGGCACGTGAGGAAGTGAGGCAGGGGTCCCCGTCAATGGATCAGGGGTCTTAATTTTAGCCTTAACGTAAGGAACCTCGGCAGAGCCAGTACTATAAGGCCTGGAATGTTTCTGCGATATACCAACCGCCAACTGAGCCTTCGAAGGAAGAGCCTCGGCACTGCCAGTAAAAGAAGAAACTTTCTCGTTTGCCCCCTCAACAGATCTGGTGTCACCACATGAGCGGGAACAGTGCGCTGTCACCGACAGGGCTTTGCCCGGCCCCTCAGAACTGTTGGTTTCCTTAGACTCTGTACGAGGGACCTCGGACCTAGGCCCGGTAGAAGCCTTATCAGCACGGGCCTCGAACATCCATTCAGTAACCTCAAGCCCAGCCAAGACCTCGGGGCGTACCCCGGTTTTGTTTTTGAGGGAAGCCGAAAGAGTGGCCTCAGAGCAAGCTCCGGTACCAGACGACTCAGTAGAACTGGGTATACAAATAGCCCCCACAGGAGGGGCCTTGAAGTGTACTCCGGTGTTCACAGGCCCCTTACAGAGACCCTCGGAGAAAACTCTGGTAGAATTATTAGGCCCGACAGGCACCTCAGGGCGAACCCCGGTAACAGAGCGATCAACGCCCCTCCCGGCTCGAGAGGAACCCGGGAAGGTATACCCCGGCCGGGGTGCTCTGAAAATTAAAGAACTTACCGGGCGTTTTTTCTTCTCGTCGATGAACGCCTGAAAATGCAAAGGAGGAGTCAGTCCGAACACCTCCTCCCACCACTCCAACTGACGTTGAAGTGCCCGGACCGAAAGGGAGTCGCAGTAAAAACAGGAGTCCCAACGGTGTTCCGGACCCAAACACTCTAAACAAAGAGGATGGGGATCCGCCCTCGTGAAGCGACGGTGACACGATGAACAGTCTGGAAAATCTAGTTTAAAAGACAAACAGACTAGTAAACGAACACTAGCGAGAGCCAGAGAGGGGAAAAAAGGGAAGAAAATCTTCCGAGGATGCAAGTGCGTCCGGCCCCGATCGTGCAGAGAAAAGGACTGATGGGCGATGCGGAGCCAAGGTGGGCGAGGTTGCGGCCGCGTGCCAGGCCCCACGCAGGAAAGAGGAGGGACACAATTTTGAAAAAAATGTGGATGCTTTTTACAAAAGTGCTCCGGTCCCGTCCCACAGGACAGAGAGATGTCCCATAAGTATGGAGGAAAGGGGACGGGATGTAGGAGTAATCTTTTTTTGTTATTTTTCCAACTGCTTTAATAGCAAAGTCTCTGTATTATCATTCACAGCATTATTTGTCCCCAAACTTACAGTCGACACACTTTGACCTTCGCCAAATAAAGGTTTGGCTTGTGTGAGCCTTGCTGCTTCTCTTGCATTTGTCATTACTGAGCTTGAATGCTTGCTTCACAAAAATATATACATTTGTATTTTCACTCTGTGCCAGTCACCACTATGCTGAAAGCTGCCGTAGCTCTGGCATGCTCGGTAGCAGTTCAACACGGATAAGAAAGGTGGTCGGAGCAGAGCCAGGAACACGAAGCAACACAAAGCCGAAAAACTGGTGCGTGAGCACTCTGCTTGTGCACTCCACCACATACTCCACCACATTATCCACTAAGGATGCAGAAATCAGCAATCAAAAACATTCAGTTCAAAAATGCTTTAATAAATACCCAATCCAGGGTGATTTAAAAAAGCATGCTATTACGAATTTCACCACAAACTTGTGGTTTGTTCACATACAAAAATCCTGTAGTCACTAATGTTAAAATCTTAACTTAAACATTGTTCAGTAAAAAAAGGAAGGTCTGGTTAGCAGCTCCTATATTGGAGTCTGCAACAGCGGACCAACCCACACAAATACACATTTAGGCCTAGGCCTTATAGAAAGTGTGCAGGGGAGACGGGTTTCTTTTCTTTTTGAGACTGAACAAACGCCAGGAGAAGGGAAACATTACCCTGGCCTACCAAGGAAACATGGCGTGGAGTCTTGGACCATGACTCAGTAGAAGGGAGGCTTTCTCCTGAGATCAGAACACTACTGATTTATCCTTTAGGTTATAGCCTTTCTTGACACAAGACGATGGACACTTACTTTAACAGACATCCGGATAGTCACCTTAGATCTTCAGTTGAGGCAGGGAAATCCCTCTGAGGACTAAGGAAAGATAGGGTTTCTCTTGCTTTCCTACCTAATAAAGGTCTTTAGCCCCGAACATGCCACCTTTGTGTCAGAGTCCTTCTTCTGCTACAGACTGGAAAGGGTCATACCAGTAGGCTGCAAACTGCGCTTCACCCACCAGAAAATATAGCTCAAAATCTGGAGTGTAATTCCTCCCCGCTCAAAGGGTTCCAGCATCTTCTCCCAACTTAGCCCCCACAAACCTAGATGCCATTGAACATAGTGGAGTAAACAACGCTCTCTCTGGACAAATAAGTATTTTTGTGAAATAAAATAATAATTTAGGAAGAACCAATATTTTCAGTAATGAGAGACAACCAAATATTGAAATAGGGAGTTTGGACCACCCATGTAGTTTTGTAACGAGACATGAAAGGTAGTTCTCAGAGTTTAACGACTGGAACACTCTAAACACCCAAACCCTAAGATACATTAATGACAAGGGGAGCCCACCAAAACCCTAACAAATCAGATAATGGCGTTGTAGCCTCTGTCAACGGAAATACTTCTGACTTGGATGCATTAATCTTGTATCATTAATACATGGCAAACTCATATTTCTTCCATAATGGTTCTCGGGTAGCAAATATACAATAAAGTATTGTCTGCATACAATGAAATAACAGAGTTCCAAGAATACAAATGCCCCCATGTATGAGTTTAGAACGCATAAGAGCAGCAAGCAGCTCAATAGAGAGGGGGGGAAGCAAGGTGGCCAGGCGACACAGCCCTGACGTGTTCCCCTGCCCAATATTATACATGAAGATAGAAAGTCATTAGTCAGAACCCTTGCTGTGGGAGGGGAGTACAACATCTGCACAAAACTGAGAAAATATGAGCCTATATGAAACCGCCTCAGAACCGCAAAAGGGCAGTTCCAATAGACAATCAAAAGCTTTCTCAGCCTCTAGAGAGGCTGCCACAGCCTTGGCTCAAGGTTGATCAGAAATTATGCAAATTAACAGTATGATTTCACACTGTTGCAAGCACTGGAATAAAAACTGACTAATCAGGATGTATAAGTTTTGACCTATGAATCACTGTAATAATCGCTTCACTGAGTGTCGACGGAAGCAGGCCTGCAGATAAGCGTTGTACTAGGCCTTTTTATGCATTCGAATTCTGTAAATACGACAGCTTTATTTTCCTGGGTACATTTACACACCAGTTTAGAGCAGAGGGTAGTGCAAAGGTCAGGTACTTGACAGAACCCAGAACGCTTCTTTTGATTTTTAATCTAAAAGGATGAAATTGCAGGAGAAGCCTCTCAAACAGACATTTTTTCTCAGAAGCCTTTCAGATGGAAACCGCACACAGTGATTTAAGGAATGGTTTCTTTCATGAATGTTTTTTTTCTGCTCAGCTTCTGCTGCGTTTTGTCTCAAGAAGCTCACAGCCCAAACAGAAGCGTCATTCCCATTTATTTTCCTAGCATTTTAGGATCATATCCGCCTAGAAACACTTGCGTTCAGGTGCGTTATAAATGAAATGTCATATCATGAATAAGATGTCAAACTGTTACAACTGAGAATTTTCTTGTGTAACAAATTGTTATTTTTTCAGTTAAAGCAAACCTATCTTGCACAAAAGTATGGTTCTGAATTCCTGTGCTGTGTACATTTATCATCAAGATGGATCTATATGGTGTGTTCATGCATATTGTGTAGGAGGCTGTTTTCCACAAATGTTATACATTGTTTGAAACCAGACATCTTTGCTAAACTACTCTTTTGTTGCTAATGGGCCCTATTCATTCTCTAGTTGCATCATGTTTTGGTTGCCCGTTGCACACCTTTTACACTCTTGCAGAGGCAAATCATATTTATACTTCTAATTTAATTTACACTCCAATTATAAAAACAGTGTGTAAAATACTCCCACCTGATCGGAGATCCGTCCCGTCATCACCACCGTCGTCGTCGCCGTCCGTCGTCCCAGTCTTGTGGGGTGAATGCTGAAAAGGAGGTGGAGGATGGACTCGCCTCTGCTTGTTCGGTGGGCTTCCCGAATGTCCAGGCGCCGCTGGATCGTCCGCTGGTGGTAAGGGCAATCTTGTTCTTATCTCCGTACACAGGGTCTGCAAAGCCATCAGGATTGCTCCTGAATGGTCTTGTGGCGTCGGGAGCAAAGGCTGGGGCGCGGGTTACTCCGCTTCCTTGACGGTCCGCGGTTCCTCGTCGGCCCCAACGTTGCCCTCTACGTCCGCCTCGTCGGGATGTCTACCGTAGGCTCTGGCCTCCTCGAACTTCTTGTCCAGGATCTTTTTGACACCAGCCAGGTCATCCTCGGAGGTGGTATCTGTGTCAGTTAGGGCTACCATGCCCCCTCTTTCTCATCCTGGGGTTTCACGGGGGTCTTCTCGATAGGCTGGAAAGATGTTTCCCTCCTGGTTGGCAGGGAAACTCTAGGCCCGGAGGTCGTCACCACTGGGGTAGGCTCCGCAGGCTGTGACAGGGCCACCACGACTCCTTCAATCGAGGCCTTAGCCAGGTGAATCTGAGCCTTCATGACCTTCGAGGCCTTCACCGTGGGAGGAGGGACACTGCCTTGCTCCCCCTTGGCTGTCTCCCTCAGGATCGACCAGGGCTTCTCCCGAAGCTTACCCGGGTTCTCCGACTTCCTTTTCACAGAGCCAGAGCGTTGGCTCGTGGATGATGGCGTTGGTGACATTGCGTCCTGCTTGGCAGCCAAACCAACGGCGCTCCCGGTGCCTGCGGACTCGCAGTGCTTTGCCTTTTGTTGGGCTCACGTCACCGGAGCACCCTCAAAGGTCTTAGAAGACCGCTCAGACGACTTCTTCTCACCTGCTGCTGTGCTCTTCCCCTGCAGCCAGTTAGTGAGTCGAGTCCCACGGTCCTTCAATGTCCGGACCGACATGTTCTTACAGAACGTGCAGTCCTCTTCCACTTGCGACTTGTCATCATGAAGGCAGTAGAGGCACCGGGAGTGCTCATCCTCCTTGAATACATTCTGTAATCCACATCCTGGGCAGATCCTCAACAGCTTGGATCAAAACGGGCGTCGTGTCTCCTTTGTCCTGGGCCTTGTCCACATGGGGTAGGCCTCAAAGATCTTCCGGAATCCTCCAAGAAGAGAAACTCGACGAAAATTTGCCCATGAGGGGAGTAGGAAAATTCCAAAACGGTTCCCCGTTGATCGGAAGAAGAATCGGTGGAGCTTGAGGCTCGAATTGACCGAAAAATAAGAGTAAACTCTTATGAAAAAAGCAAAACGCAGTAAAAGCTTGAGAGCTATAGCAGGAGGACTCCCAACACTTGAACGTGCAGTAAACATCTGAAGATGGCTGCCAGAGGAGGGGCTTAGGTAGAGGGCAGTCATTGGCTGGGGCAGTATGACCCAGAGACCAGTGATTGGTTATTAGTAGAAAGACAGTTCAGAAACGAAACTGAAACTGATTTTTTCTTTACCGAGGATTCCCAGCCTGACAGGGAATATTCATGAGCATGTGAATCCATGCCAGACCCCATGCTGGATAACATGGATGCCACTTGCTTGCCAAAGTGCCCCATGCCACAACATACCTCCCTTGGGGGTCAATACATGACTGTGTACCGAAAGGGAACTGAATAATGAATAACGGTCATTATGGCCCGTGCCTGCGAAGAGTATTCTGTGTAGTATCAACTATTTTCCCACTTTATGGCAAAGGCAGCATGTACCCCACCCATTAGATGCGTCTCCTGCAGCCTAAGCATTCAAGGTGAGTGACTCTCTAGATACACAAGCATCTTTCTGCCTTTAACAGAATTATTAAATCCCCGGACTTTCCAAGTGAGAAACGTAACAGCATCACTCACTAGACCAGACATCCTTTAAAACTAGGCAATCGGTACACATGCCAATAATTCTCAGCTTCACCATAACCGCTAATATGACATTAGAAGAAATGTCTGCAAAAATATTTAAACATCCCCACAACCATACACCTCACACTGCCCCCCCACTCACGATCTCCCCAAACAACCCAATAGAAAAATTCAAGGGAGGCGATACGAACAGCAACCCAGCTATCTAATTAGCAGGCTCTCTGGCATTCGTAGTCATAACTGTGCACTGGGCCATTAACTGGAGTAATCAAGAGTTCCAACAACATCTGAGGGTTCCATGTAATAATGTCGCCACATAAATCTGGCCATGCAAAAATATCGCCGAAAAATGGCCGTTTTTTGTGGCGACATTATTGCATGGAACATGCGGGGGGACACCTCGCAACCCCCAATTTTTTTTATTTTTATTTTTGTGATTTTTTATTTTTTTTGCCCCTGTCCTCATATGTATGGTCAACCATATAATATCGCCAGGACCTTTTCTCGGCGATATTATTTACGGCGATCATATATATGGGGATAATATTACCTGATACCCATCTGAGATGATCATTACACCGAGTCCAACAGGCTAGCATTCTGATTACATCCCCGATCTGTTGTACCATATGATCCAGACGACGTAAAGGGAATACATGATTCTATGTAGGACCATGCTTCGCTCGGGGACCCCAAAAATTTCACGCCGCTCCCATGCTGTATTCAGAGCTTAAAATGGAAGAACATAGAATAGGGAATGCAAAGCTTTCGCAGCAGGCGCTTGACAGGGTTGCAGGTTTTCCAGGCAGCTTGGACACTGGCAAAGAAATCAGGGTAAACAAACACCTTGCTGGACTCGAACTGCAGCATCCCACTCTCCCTTGCCACTTTGAAGACCAAATCTCTGTCCCTGTAATTCAACAACCTTGTGAGAATCGTGCGGGGTGGCACTCCCGGCTTATGTAGGGGCACAATAGCCCTATGAGCTCCCTCAACCAAAAATTGCAGGGAAAACGGAGGCTTTCCAAGCAGTGACTTTAATAACCCTTCGGCAAATTGCTCCGTAGGCCCCTTCGAGGCACATAGACAATACGTATGTTGTTCCGTCATGACCTCAACTCACGATAGTCACATTTCCACCCAACTGTCGCAAGCCCTTTCTTGATCATAGCCATGTCAGTGCTATGACCTTCCACTTTATCTTCCAAATCACTGATCCTAGTTTCAGCTTGTGCTATACGCCTGCTTTCTTTATCCAGTTCAGCTTGCAGTGAGTAGATATTCGCCACTTGATCCTCCAGTTTATAGTTCACTGAAGCAAACCCACTCTGCATAGCGGTCATGATCGGTTCCGAAGGAGTAGAAGCCACTGTGCCACGCCCAGTAGCTTTGCCCGACAATGTCATCTCGGGGAATCTTTGTAGGAGTACTAGTGTTTGAATCCATTGGACCCTTTTTTCTCCCCTGCCCCTCTCGTCATGGCAAGGAAATATATGAAAGTTGAAGCAGTACAGGGATGGAGAACCAAATATCTTGCACCTTAACATAACTCGACATCATGTGTATGAAATTGGCATCCTCTAGGCTACACTATGGGCAAGCCGAAGACTCATTGCAGTTAAACTTAGCCACCCTGCCAGGGTTCATGTATGTGCGATGGAGCACATTAATTTTAATTAGCCTAAATCTAGCACTCCAGGACACTCATTGTACACTCATTGTAAAACTTCATGCCATTTCCCAATGTTCTTCAGACATTTCCAAACAAACATCAGACTCCCATTGTGCTTTCAGTTTAATACATTTCATACTAGTTCTTTCCAGTCGAGGTTTTAACTGTCTAGACACAGGCCTCCAGCCATCATCCAGTGCATACATCATCAACTCCAGCAGCGTGTCTACCCAAGTTTCTTCTGGCCATTCAATCCATCTACCATTAGCCATCCTAGCCACCCTCATGTACCACAAGAATTGTCCCAAAGGAAGGCCCTCTCGCTGTATCAAGCTATGCAAGTCCCAAAACATTCCCTTTTCATACATATCACCCCAGGTGACTATGCCCCATCTCTCCCACTTTCTAGTGACATCAAATTACCCAGTGTTTGTACATATGGTGGCCTCGATCGGCATATTGGGTGAATAAGGGTGTTGTATGCTAAGAAACCCAAGCCCTCTAGACCAAATCTGCCTGCCCAATTTCACCAACATGGGTTGAAAGCGTGTGTTCTCTGCTGGGTACCATAACATTTCTTTGAGGCAGGCATACCCTGCAGGTGACTGTAGTAGTTCAGTCTCAGACATATATTCATCCGATAGCCATTTCATTACAAAACCCAGTTGGGTAGCCAAGTAGCAAAGATCCAGCTTGGGCAACTGCATCCCTAAAGGACAAGGATAGAACATTCAGTGCCAGCTTTTGTCGTTTTGGGCCCCATGGGAAGTCTTGTAGGGTGACCTCAAAAGAGCGGAAAAAAGCAGCCCCAATATAGTAGTGTACATTCCTGAAACCATATAAAAGCCTGAGAAGGACGATCATCTTAATAATAGCGACTAAGCCCATAAGCGAAAGTGGCATCCAAGACCAAAAGGTCAGACTTCTTAACACTCTCGACCGCCCTAAGCGTGTTGTATGTGTGCAGGTCACTAGGCAAATGTGTAATTCGGATCCCCAGGCACTTAAATACATGCGTCTCCCATTGCAGCCCCAAATCAGGTAGGGATGTTTTGTTTACCCCGCCAGTTCAAAGAGGCAGGACTTCTGCCTATTGAAAGAGATCCCAGATAATCTTGCAAAATCTTCCATTACATCTAATATTATTGGTAAATTATGCTGTGGTATGCATATGTAATGCACTAGGCATAGAATAAGCAGTGTAGCATAGCAATTTGCTATGCAATTCTGTAGTTTTGCTAATCAAATGAATACTTGTGTAGCAAAGTTTGCTATTTAAGTTGCCCTCTTCAATGAAAGCACAGCTCTCCAGGCATTCCTCTCTTGCCGTTGGTGCTCTCGTCACCCTCTTTTCTCTGTTCACTTCAAGTGTTAATGGAGGAAAGTGCAGCAGTAATCCTCTCCTCCACTCTTCAGTGCCAAATGCATATTTAGGAGTGCAAGAATTTAGTTTCCAAATTATTGAAAACAAGAAGTAATTAAGCCTTTTATATCCTGTCATACAAAGACAAGTATGTGTCAACTTTATATCCTTTTAAAAAAGACAGTCCTGCAATTCCATTCCTAAAATATAAGTTGTTAAATAATACATAATTAGAGTATTGAGACTGTAAAACCTTGCATCGATCCATGCTTTACAGTAAAGCTTAGGTTATTGTAGCTGGATTTCATAGTGTCAGCAAGATTTCATTTTGTCGGGGAAGATGCATCATGTTGACTAGTGAACCTTTAAAAATGTACATTGTCACATGATCAAATGCTGTTGATGGCAAACCTAGTTCTGTAACCTGCAGGTTGCATTCATCTTGCAATTGGTGTTCAACCCATGATCAAATCCATACTCCTTGACATTCTATATTATCACTCTGTTGCTTTATACCAGGTACCCTGAAAGTGAGGTGACCACAAACTGCAATATTCCACCTACATAATAAATACACAAAGCAAACTAAATGCTTACCTAAAGTAGTGATCAATAGATCAAGCCAGTCTGCAGATCTACTGCAATACCAAACACTGTAGTTAGTCTCTAGAGCTTGCTTTGCTTTATGATTGTATTATATATTACCACCTACAGGAGACTGCTGGCTAAACTGTTTTCAGAGCCTTTATTTTATCATATCTATTTATTTGTATCCATTCATGCAGCTAACCTTTTACATTTTACAGACATTAATTTATGGCTCGCAAAGTCGTTTCCCCCACTCGATCAAGTAGATATTATGAAGGGCGGGTAACTTTTATTTAACATCTACTTTGTTTGCAGTAAATGTCAAATAAAAGTTTCACTGTGCATGTCTGGACTCTGGGTGGCAGCAGTGTGCCAAACAAAGTGAGTTTGTAGTGACAGGAACCATTTTACAGAAATCGCATTATTCATTTTTTGTCCTCCATTGCTATGGGTCGAGTGCGTTTCCCTTTGCTTTAATAGGTAAACTAAGTTACCTGACCTGCAAGCCTAGCTGAAGATTAAAGAATTTGCAAGGCCTGCCTCCTCTCACAAATGTCTTATTCCAGCAGTAAGAAAAACTGCTGTATTGTTGCTCAATTCATGTCTTGGGTACAAATAACATCTGGTGACATTAACAATATTAGTACAGAATTGCTAATCAAATGGATCGGTTTGCTAATCAAAAACATTTTCGTTAGCAAACTCTGCTAATCAATTTAGGAAAACTAATTTATGCTTTGATGCAGGATATCATCAGCGTATATTGATAGGAGGTGTGTGGCTCCACCTACTTTGATGACTGCCTCCTCATATTCCTGTCGCAACACCACCACCAGGGGTTCTAAAGCCAATGTATAGAGCATGGGTGAGAGCGGACATCCCAGGCGTGTTCTCCTTTGTATGTGCCATGTTTTTGATATTTGTCTACCAGACTTCACTCTAGCTATTGGGAGAGTATTGTGAGAAACACATGGCGACAACAAGGAAGACAGACCGAAGCGATCACAGTTCAAGGGTTTTTCTTGAACAATGAATTCTGTATGCAGGGTGGAAAAAAAGCCTATTCTAAACCTAAATCTAAGATTGGAGCAAGCGTCAACCATCAAATGAAAAATAAGGCAGTCCTAGTTGCGTTGTGTCAAAATAAGAAGGGCCTATACTAGGAAACCTATTGCCAACCTCACAACTAATACAAAAAAGGGTGTGGGATATTTCTCAAGAAAAGAAAGAACTGTTCTCAAAATAATAAGCCAGGATGTAGTAGCCTGGGCCTAATTTCCCCACATTTTGACCACGGGGTAAGATGGGAGCTTGGAGCACAGTACAGTCTCAGGCCTCTGCGGCACAAGACGACAGTTCCAATGGCAGCTGGCAGGACCGTCGATGGCTAAGTCTCTTCGCTTGAAAGTCTCTTGCCTTCGTGGGTCTGGCTTGTTCAGCTAACAAAAACAAAAGTTGATTTAACAAATCAAAGTTTGTTTCCAATATGCGTTGAGTGATGGGTTCACCCCTTGGGCCCACCGTCTTCTGGGCACTGACTCTTCTTTCCTTTATATTCACTTTACTCTCAAGTGTTACAGGATTGAGTTCCCTTGCTTTTTCTCGATGCAAGATTCACTTCCCTTCCTTTCTCTCAATGCGGGATGCACTTCCCTTGCTTTCTCCTTGTTTGCAGATCAAAGTCTTTCGATTGTACGCAGATATTGCATGACCCTCAGTATGACCACTTTGACCTATTACCCTGGCTCTCCGATGGCATGCTGGTTTCTGTAGTTTCTCTCAGTTGGGATCGACCAGAGTTTCTTGAGTAAGCACCCATGTGGTGCCGATTTCCCTCTGCAGCTTGACTCCCCTTAACAATTTTGCAGTTCATTCACAGTTCTACTTTTATTTGGTTCAAACTTGCCACTTTGCGATTCTCTCACTAAACACAGCCTGGTTCTTATCGATTCTCCCCTCGACTCACCGGCTGTCATGAACCACTTGGCTTTTGGCTTTCTGGGAGTCAAGGCCAGTACCAGGGGCACAGGAGCTTCCCTCGTTCCTGCTTATCGGCATAAGCTTGCTCTGTGTACCATTGACATCTGCTGCAAGAAACTTGTGCTATTGTTCGTGGTCTTAGGCTCTTTTCTATGAAGGTTCAGCGGGTTTGGGACGAAAGGGCAATGTCACTTTGCTCCTCGCCACCCTCTCGATTCCTGCTGCTTTTCTCCTTCGTTTGAACTGCCACATCGGGTTAGCCATCTAGTTGCACTGTCTGCCGTACTTGCCTTGCACATACTCTCCTCTCTGGCTCCACCTTTTATCCCTGCGGGGACAGGAAAGGGCCGTCAGGTGTATGTGATTCTGGTCAATTGCCTGACTTTGCCTGACCCTTATACTGGGACATGCCAGGTAAACGCCTCTGGTATTAGTCCGTTGTCCTTTGTGTTGTGTGAAAGTGCTTGTTTGGGAAAAAGGGGGTGGGGGGCAGTGGTTTGGAACGTCTTACGAAAAAGGATTGGGAAAAGGTGTTAAAGGCAGCGGGATACCGTGTCTCACCCATCAGTGTCCCACTCCCACACCCGAGGACCCTCCATCCAGATGATCCTCCCTCACTGGTCCACCCCCAAGAACTGCATCCAATAGCCATGGCCGTGTCCTGGCCACCTGGATGACAGATCCCCTGGGACTAGCTAGGGAGACACTTTCAGGTTTCTCACAGTATATAGCAGCTTCAGCCAGTGTACACAGTTCTCGCCAAACCCAAAAGGCCTTCAGTGCAGCAATCATCCACTCAGAATACACTGAATCAAAAGACTTCACAGCGTCGAGCAACGCAGCCACGGAGTGCTCAGTGCGGAGATTAGTCTGGTCTACGATATACTGTAACCTGCGGAGGTTCAGCGTGGTATTGCGAGCCGATACGAACCCTGTTTGATCAGCATGTATGAAGGATGAAATAAATGTGCATAGGCGCAAAGCCAATACCCTCCAGCAGTCCCAACACCCATACATTATGTCATCGGGCTCGCCCCTCAGCGTCCTCAGCCAGTCTTTCCAGTATGGTGTTCCTTTATTCCAGGACCTTCACGCTTGAGGCTAAGTCTTAAGTGGTAGTGGCCGTGTACTGTAAGAGTGATTCCGTCAGCACCCTTTCTGCCAGGGACCCGCATATTTTGCCGGAGAAGTTGCATATCCACCTTTATGATCGTAGAGCTGCAACGGCTGCCAATACCTTGTTATTCTTATGCGATATTTTGGGCTCTAACATGCATTGCTGTTTTGATCACTTTTGAACCATCAGACTGCACAGGTTTAAAAGCATGCATGTGATGAGATTGCAATTATCACTCAGCATGGACACGTATCAGACGCATAAGAATAATGAACAATGCAACATGCTATTTCTAATGGGTGTTAATTTAATTTTGTTTCTCTCCCTATGGTCATCCAACATGCTTTACCATCTATGATTACATGATTGATCTTCAAATCATGTGGCGTCTAATGCAATTGGTTGATTTTTATTGATGTCACTGTATAACCATTTATTTAGCATATAAACCATGCTTTAACTTTTCTGTTTTACCAAATATGTTTTGTTCAATATGGTATTCCTACATCTCTGCCGTCACAACGAGGCAGAATAGAGCAATCAATTGATTTTGATGTACATATGGGAGTTTATGGTTCTTTTGTTTGTTATAACTCTTATTTTACCTATTTTTAAATGATTTGATATCATCAAATTGTACATTTGAATAAGGGCCGGTCTTCAAAAAGACAGAGGACGGTCGAAACACGTGTTGGCTAAAATTGGGACTTTATATTTTCTAAACTGTGTTGAATTAAATGGTCAGCCCAGATCGGGCTTACATTGCTTTCTTAATTTTAAGAATTAATTTGTCTTCTTCGGCCAACATTTGATTTATGTTACTCTCAAGTGTCATCACTGAACTATCACTAACTATCAGTACTGACTGAGGTGGCCAGCGCACTTCCTATATACATAACTCAGTCTCCACACATGCTTCTAGGTTGGGATTTACCTACTGCCTTATAGGAGAGCAGCAGTCCATTGTCCTTAATCACTGGTGCGGGCTTTTTTTGCATCCTTTGCCAGAGCGCTCATTACCTGGTATTCCAATCATAATACTATTAGTATAATAATTCAATATTCAGTAACCATGGAGTGCTCTGAGTGCCGCCACTCACCACACCATTAACCTCTGTCTCAGCAACGGCAGTGTATATCACAGGGTCTGGAGCCGCCACATGGAAACAAATCGATGGGTCTCCTGTGATCTATCCTGGGGGCCGGCTGCAACCGAGGATTGAGTGGTGTCTAATGGTGACAGTCTTGGTCCTCCGATGCAGGGCGGTGCAACAGATTCTACCCTAAAGCAAGAGCAAGAGTCGCAGCACTGGGGTCCCAGCTGTGTCGCAAGCACCCGCCTGAGCTTCCTCCACCGCACCTGTGCTCAGTGGGACAACGCCTGCACCCAGACCTCCGTCGGCCCTGCAGGCACTAAGCATTCTGCAACGCCACCGATGTTGTAGGCATGCCAGGACCGGAGAAGCCACTCCACTGCGGCACCGCCCCACCTTCGCTCTGAGGGTCTGCCAGGCATACAAAGCTGCTGCCTCGCCCTCAGACCGCACCCAGCTCTGTCAACTACGGAGAGCTCATTGGGCCGCCATCTTGAGCACCTGCACTTGGTGTCCACAGCTCGCGTTTCAGGCTCCCCCATCCCTAATTCCATCAGGACAAGGGCACAGTTGAAGAGAAACAATGTGCCCACCAGGAACAACAACATTATATGCCAAATTCGATGAATGCAGTGGAGCTCAGAAGAGACACGTCCTTACTTCATGAGCTCAGGCCCCACCCCCAGAGTCTGTCTCCTTAAAGGATATCTTTATGGGCCCATGTAATTGGAAACACTTCCTGTAATTTCCAGAGCCAAATACCTCCCGTAGGAAATATCCAATGAAACACTGGCAGGGAGTCGCTCCATTGATCTGGAGCTGGGGGCACACAACAAGCATCTTGGACTCACACAGTGGCCCACCATTCATCCCCGGTCGGTCCAATCTTCCGGAGCATCCAGTGAAGTCGTAGCATTCCTCACGCACTGCAGCACAACTCAGAGTTGCACTCTCCTGGCTCCCACCTCTGCAGATTGCACACCAAGCAGGGCTCTTATCCAGACTGCAGATCACTGCAGCGCCTCACACAAAAATCTCCCCTGGGCCGAAAGGATCCATGGGCTACACGCGCCAGTAAGCCAGGCGTCAGCATCTACGCCACCCTCTTCTGCCGCATCCAGTTATCGGGTCAAATAACACGCTCCGTACAGGAACAAGTGATTCCAGGATGTAACCTGGTATATTTGCACTGAACAGCCCATGTGTGTGATTGCGTGTTTGTTCCTAGACGCTTGGAGTATCTTCTTCATCTGCTACTCGTGCATTTTTTCTATGTCGTCTCTGGGCCACAACCTCTGCTCTGTCCACAGGGTGCCCACTTAGTGAGCCATATCCATCTCATAGATGGCACAAAGTTGCCCCCCTAGGATACATTTTTAACAGCTGCACGAGAGACTTTCACAGCTTGCCATTCAACCCTTTCTTACAATGCTTTGATGCATATATTTTCCACCCTTGAACTGTTTTTTGTTTCTTCACGTGTCTTCACATGTGTCTTCTGGAGTGCTCACTGCCCCTTTCAGTTCTATTACCGCTTTTTGGATTTTTTCATTACTTGTCTTAAGCATGGCTATGTCCAGCTTGCATTCCAGGAACTAGTCTCCTTAGCGCTTTCTTGGATGATCATCGAAAGCACATCCTTTAAGAAAGTAATTTCCCCTTTCAAACGTTGCTTGAGGCTCCAAGTGTTGCTGCTGGCTCCTCAGATCGCATTCATGCCCCTCCCATCTACCCCCCACATTTTCTGCCATAGGGTCTCTGCATCTCCTGATGCGCTCAATGTGGTGGGGAGTGAGGGAGGTTGGGGGGTGCAGGCTGCACTCCGTAGCTTGTCACTTAGAGGGGAGCCTTTCCACCTGGATCGGGCCCCATCGTACAGTTCTGGCATCCAGAGTCTCGCTCTGCTCATATGGCCTAAGTGATCCCAGCAAGGCAGCCCAGAGTCCACACCCACCCGAGCCAGTTGGTGAGCATTTGGAGGGCCCAGCCCTCACCCAGTTTGCACAGAAGGAAGGCCTTCACAACACTCATCCTTTGCACAGCTCACAAGGTGCTTACACTTGTTCTGCTCCTCTGCCACACCTCAGGCCAGACTCCAGCGCCCACTCTCGGTGCTCCATCTCAACCAACACTGCTTTGGGACTAGTCAGTGAACATAGCCCCGAGAGGGGGCGTGTGGGACGGGCGCCGAACGACCACGTCTCACTCAGCCTCCATCTTGGCCATCAATATATCACTTTTTTAGATTGAAAAGAGCAATTGTGTATTATAGAAAGGTTTATTAGATCTTTTTCTCCACATATGTGCATGATGCAATACCACTAATGGTGTAGAACTTAATGTTTATTGTATGTATATTGATCTAAAAAATCCAATACAAAAATGTGTAGTCATTGCCTGATGCAATCATGTCTTAGTATTTTATGGAAACATATTGCTATTTTCAGTATCTGGAGCAGGAGGCTCTGTGGGACAGGTCTGTTCAGCTTGGCTTGGCATTGCTTTACCTCATGCCCCCTGCCAGTTGCTGCTTACTGAGGTTAAATCTTTTCTCCAAATAATGTACTATTATTAAAGACTGTTTGCGAACAGTGTGCTCTCTATAAACTGGCAAAGAATACCACCCACAAAGGCATTAGTGGCACCACATAGTCTTATCTCCTCCGATTCTGAAAACATTATGGGGGTCACTCCAAGTATGGCGGTAGGGGGTTAACGGCACCGGTAAGGATGCCGGTGCCGTTAACGCACTACCGCCACATTCCGAGGTCCCCTAGCGGGTCTCACCAGGACGGCTGGTCTGACCAGCCGTCCTTAGCGGGACCCGTTAAGGGACTATGGAGCTAATAACAGGCCCGCTATTTGCGGGCCCGTTATTAGCTCCTTCCCCATTCCCATTGAGCCCTATGGGGGCTCAAATGGGAATGGTTTTTCGAAATGGGGACTTACTGGGTCCACATAGGTCGGAATGTCCCGGTAAATCCCCATTCCGACTGACCGGACATGTCCCAATACAAGGGTAAGGCAAAATCAGGCAATTGATCAAAATCACACACACCTGACAGCCCTTTCCCTTCTCCACAGGGATAAAAGGTGGTGCACGACAGCACCCTACGAGCAAGGCAGACCGCACAACATGAGAGCTAACAACGCAGCAGTTCAAGAGGAGGCGAAAGACGGCACAGGTCGAGCGGACACCAAGGGGAGAAGTGACCTCGCCCTTATTGACAGACCCGTGAAGCCTCAAGAGAAGGAATTGTAAGACAGTGAACAATAGCCAGCGTGTGTCATGATGCCTGCCCCCGGGAAACCAGGTCAGGCCCAGCAACCCCGAAAGCAGGCATCATGCCATTTTGAGCACGCCCAAAGATCCCAGCTAGGGGCTGTTTGGGTGCAGTCCTGGCGCCATGGGTGCCAGGCTCATAGTAGAAAAACCCACCTGATGCAGACCATGCTGCATACTTACCTGATGCAGACCATGCTGCATACCTACCTGGTGCAGACCATGCTGCAAAAGGCCTCGAGCCAAATGAGGCTTAGGAGGGACTATTTTACCTGAGGGACTACTTTTTACTCGGGAGGGGTTATGGAAGGATACTTACCTGGGACTTCTTCCAAGGCTATTTAAACCACGCCCGAACAGCAGCACACGCTTTGCGTTATTCTGCATCCAGCAGCGTAACGCTCACCGTGCCTGCAGCAGCTTCCAGTCTTCTGCCACGCCCGCTTCAAGCCCGGTGCTCCTGGAAATAAGAAGAAAGAAGGAGAAGAGGTTAGAACAGGAGCATCACAGTAATCCTTACCTGAATCCTTGATCCATCACGCACTCGAGCTGGAAGCAAGAAGTCATACATGCGTCGCCTCGCATCTCGCGGCGCCGCGCTGAACTCACCGGCCTTCGCTGCATCTCTGCATTCCATCGCGATCTTCAGCATCTCCCGGCGGCTCGCCGACACCTAGGGAGACAAGAACAAGGTGAGCTAAGGGAAAACAAAAGGACAAGTAAGCAAGCTACCCCCCAAAGACTTACCTGATTACCACAGGGGGTGCTTAGCTCATCTCGGGTGGCGCTGCTTACACAGCATCTTCGCCGTACCCCGGCCCCTAAGGGGAAAACAAAAGGACAATAAGGCAAGCTATTCCCCCAAGATTTACCTGATTTACCACAGGGGGGTAAATAAGCTCACCTCGGGTCGGCGCAGCTTACACTGCATCTTCGCCGTACCCTGGCCCCTAAGGGGAAAACAAAGGGCTATAGGGGAAAACCTAGCTCCACAATAGACTTAACTAAATCTTACCGGTTGCCACGTGGAACTCTTCGTGACGGCAAACCGGCAACCTGCAAGGAATCGGACAGAGTGAAGATCAGACATTTTGAACTCTTTCTACCTACCGTCTCACGGCGCCTTGTCTGGATTCTTAGAGTCAATACCGCTCTGGAACTCGCCAATTCCTCCACACCAGTGAAGTAACTGGTCATCTACGCGCCCCTGCGTTCGATGCAGGATGGAGAGCTCATCCTTCCAAACCATCAGGTGAGACTAAAGAGGAGATATCAAGAGTGATCTGTGGGAAGACAAAGGGGGGTGGGGAAGGTGGGTTAACGCTCAATTCCACGGGTGGTTAATCCCCTTTCTCCTTTGCAGAAGGATATTCCTGCGAGCCAGACAAACTAGGCTGAGTGGGCAGTCCAGTCAGTCATCTCGGCGCTACGCGTCACGCTGGTGGAAACAACAGCGGCCCAGTTCCGATCGACGCCCCCGTGGGAGCCAGGTGAGCGTAACGGCGTGTGTTGTAGCAGATGTCAACGGTGCCCGGATGCCTCCTTTGCTGACAGCCAAGCCGGGGAGAGACGGCTTTGACTCTACAGACAAGAAAGCAAAGCAATTCATCACAGCCGGTGAATCGAAGGGAAAACCAATAAACTGAACTGTGTTGAATGAATTTAGCAGGAACTAATGAGAAAGTGGGGGAAAAGCCTGCAACACAGAGGTCTGTCACCACGTGGGTGCTCATGTAGTAAACTCTGCGCGATTACCCAAAAGGTAGAGACCACCTCTTCCCAAGGCCTTCTGGTTATGGCAAAGAGGGGTCAAAGTGGTCATACAAGGACCTTGTCAAATCCCCAGTACAGTCGAAAGTCTTTGACAGGCAGATGAATGGGAAACTAAGGGAACCAAATCCTGAATTATATGAAAAGTATATGAACATTGTGTTGGCAAGAGTGAACCTGGCGAAGAGATCTCCACAGTGAACTGGTTTCCAACAATTGGCAAAGTGAACCCCCGAAGGAGGGAAAATGGTAATCAAAAGGGGTCAGAACCCAAAGGAGGGAGATTCAGGGGTGAAAAGTCACCACCAAAAGTTCACTAAGAAAGGAACAGTTTGGTAAAATTGTTGAATACGACTTGTGAGGGGTCTGCGCCCAGAAGAGGGAGACCCGGGGGTGAAGCCATCACCCAAAGTATTCGTGGAATAGAACTTTCTATATGTTTGTCGAGAACGTCAGGCCTCGAAGGCAAGAGACTTCTGTCAAAGGAGACTTGGCCATCGAAGAACCTGATGGCGGATGTAGAACGGCCAGCTGGTGCTGGGAAAGCTTGTGTGTGCGCGCTATGCTCAGGAAACCCACCTTGTCCCGTGCTGAAAATGTGGGGAAGGGAGACCCTGGCAATCACATCCTGACTTATTATTTGTGAACACTTTTTCCTTTATTGAAATCCTATCTCACACGCTTTCTGTATTTAGCTGTAAGGAATTGGCAATCTTGTTTTATTTTTTAGTATAGGTCTTTTCATTTTGACAACGCCACTAGGACTGCCTTATTTTCATTTCATGGTTGACGCTTGCTCCCATCTTAGATTTAGGTTCAGCTTAGGCACTTTTCCACCCTGCATTTACAGTTTAATAAACACCCTTGAACTGTGATCACTTGTGTCTGTCTCTACTGTTGCCACCATGAGTTCCTTACAATAGTCTCTGGTGAACTAGCTTTTTGGGAAGAGACATTCCTCTCTCCATCTCATGACAATTGCTGCCAGTATATGCAGACTCCATCTCCTGAAACAATTGTTAATACACAATCTTCCAGTAGTGCAAAGCACATTTCCCAAATGTTGACAGAACTTTACAAAAATATATTACTTAGATTATAATTTTTGTTCAGTTGTTTCTCAAAAATTAAGTAAAGTCCACAGTGCTGGTTGATTCGGATACCAGTCTGGTCGTCTGCCCCAAGAATCAGAGTAACACATCAAGAGGGGTACGGAGTGGACCAAGAGACATAGGAGACCACTCTATCCTAGGCGTTAATCAGTCTCTGGACATTGTAGGTGAGAGTGGTGTTAGCAATATGTATTAAAAGTGTAGGCTTTGCAAGTGTTTAACATACATTCTCCAAAAACAGATAACTGCAAAAATGTTTTGAAGAGGCCCTTAGCCTGCAAAAACCCAGAATGTCCTTACAAGTTCATAGGTCTAGGGCCTGCGACAAGAGCATGCATGAAGAGTGTTAAAGTAGCCAAAAGCAGCTGTGGGAAGAAAGGTAAAAATAGGACTGCAGTTCAATTTTTGCCCTAAGTTAATGGCTGTTGTAATGTAATACATGTCATAAAATGTATAAATGGTCTCCTTGTGAATAAGGGGGCAAAGAGACGGAGACAGAGGGCTCAGATGGTGTCTTCACACCATGCTGAGTAAAGCTGCAGCTGTTAATAAACCAGTCTCTCTCTGAGCGTTTAAAATCAACACGCTGTCTTGGTGCTTTTTTGGTGTGTTAAAATTATTTGCTAGACTCAGGAAAAGAGCAGGTCCATTTTTTTTTATCTAACAATTTGGCACCACCAGATGGGACCTCATTGCAGAAAGATCCAGTTGGACTAAGCTGCCACGATCGGACAGCGGGCAAAGGCAGGAGTCGGGCGTGGGGCGCACTTCTGTTATCGGGACAAGGGGTTTTCCTAGCAGCCACACTTTCCCTCACCAGCTGTCCTTTTCAACACGTTGATCTCTGCAACCTAGTATCCCCCGTCTGGGTGAAAAAAGGATTTACATTCCTGGTGAAGCACTGGAAAACAAGACTGCAGAAAAAGAGGTAAGACCATTCCACAATAATATTTTATGATCTGATATTAAAAGAATTAAATGTATTTCCTATAGGGAACATACTGTTAAGTGAACTATAGAGAAATGCCCTTCAATATGTAATGTGTTCCCTGTAAAAGCATACTGTTAATGAACCATAGGGAAACACACTTGGATAGGTAATATAATGTTTCTATGGGAAGCATACTGGTAATTAATTATGAGGGAAATACACATGGTGTATAAAAAGTTATAAACCATGGCACTGATGAATCATGAACTTAGCTTGTAGATTGCATTGATTGTTGACACACTGCATTTAAGTCAGACATTAACAATGCAACTTTGTAATCACAAAGTAAGTAGGAAAGAAATGGGATTAAAATGTTGTAAGAGGCAACAGGAGTTAGAAAACCATGTGTCTACCCGACTGGAAGGAACGCCAGGCTGGGAAATGATGATTAAAAGAGGCTTGGGCGTAGTGATGTTTCTACAAAAATTGCATGAATACACTGCCGACAACCCTTTTCCACAATTCCCAGTACATGGATCTTTTGACCTGGATAGGATATTTAAGGGAAGTGCTAGCCGCTAAGGGTGTTCAGGCAATTGGACCCATGCAATGGAAAATATACAAGCAATGGGAAGATTTCTCAAGACAAAAAATGATGAGAAGCACAGATTAAGAAATGTAAGCCACAAACTGAAAAAGAGAATGTGCGCGCATATGATCATAAAGATGAAAAAAGATTGGGATGAGGGAGATTGTGAAGATACGAGGATAAAGGGTGAGTATGTAGCCAAGCCTTACCCCTCAGTGACTTTAGAGGATGAGACAGATCCGTTGTTAGAATGTTTAATGGTTAAAAGCTCTCACCCAAACCCCCATCAGGTACCTAGTGACAAGGTGATCTCTTCGCAAACCTCGTGCTCACAGGATTACAGTCCATGACATGGAAACTGCGGAAAAGGTAGTGGTGGCATGGATTGAAAATGAGGTAGACGAAGTGGAGCAAGTTACAGTATATGTGCTCTAGGGACGAGATACGCTTGCATTTGCAATAGTACAGAGGCTGAGCAAACAAATTGGGAAATATCATGAAATGATAAACGCTAAGGATGAAGTATATCCCCTGCCAGATGATTAGGCGGACATAGACCATGCAATCAAGGAACATTAACTTGATACAAAGTTCTGTCCTGCAATAGTGTCAACATTTTTATTTTGGATCATAAATGCCCCCATCAAAGTATATGGTAAATCGAGTGTTCCCGTTGAGAGAAGTGCCTGGGTTTGACACTGATAATCCTACACACCTGGTTAATGTCCCTAGGAACCGTATAGAATTACTTTCCTTTACGAAAGATTATCCAGATAATAGACACAATGCAAAACAGTGGTACACGCAGACAGACTGGGTCCTTAAAACAGTTCTGCTCATATTGAAAGATATAGATCAGTTTTCATGCATTCAACCAGCAGACATATGGCGCCAATGCAGAATGCAAGACAGTTTAGATCCGGTCAAAGTCGGAAGAGGTGACAGAGGCAGAAGGGAAAAGGGGGAAGACTAGGGAATTAGCAAAATAAATAATAGCTCTTGTAATGCTATTGATAACACGTATTCAGCAAGTGGTTCCCCGCAAGCAAATTAGTAGGGATACACTGACTGCTTGCAGGGAGGAAGAAGCTTTTACTTCATTTAGCGGAATGGACATGGCTATGCCAGGGGGATAGAAAGCCTTGTGTTCAAATTTGGTATTAGTATTGTTGCCTTATTTAAAAAATGACATTCAAACCTATGGGTCTACATGGCCAACTCAAACTGCTGCCCAGATTTTGACTATGGCTAGGCACTATGAAAATAAAAGATAAAGGGGAGAAGGAAAAGAAAATGAAGGAATTAAAAGCAAGGGCGCTAATACAACAGGCTTTTCCAGAAAGAGGCATGATTAATATGCGCATACAAAAAGGGAAACCTAATGCATAGGGTCGGAAGAAGTGGTATTGCTCCGCCAAGTAATCGAGCAGGTATGATAGACACGGGGTGTCATTTTTGTAAGGCAGAAGATCACTGGAGAGAAGATAACTGGATAAGGGAGTGTCCTTTGCGCCGGAGAGGGCGCGGACATTCTTAAGGGTGAGGAATGAAAAGGGGAACCTTATTAAGAACTGGGGCTGGGAACCGTGTAGTAACAAATACTGGGACATCAGAAGAGAATAAAGAGCAACAGCATAATTAATTTGACCACAGGCAAGATCAGCAGTATTCAGCTAGGGATTATTAGGAGGATGATTACAGTACCATGAATTACACAGCATAGAGCTGCCCTGGAGAGGGAAGAGGGCGTTCCTGTAGATTCAATCGGGCCATTTGTAAAAGCTACAGTCGCAGGCAAAAAGGCAAAATTCCTCCTGGATACATGTGCGTCTAAAACATCCATGTCCCACAAATTAGTGCTCCATATTCCCCTCTCTGGGAAAGTAAACACATCAGCGGGATTCTCTAATATTCTGGTCCAAAGTCCATTATCTGACCCTGTACAGTTTAGCATAGGTCCCACAACTTGCACGGCAGAGCTTGTTGTCACTGATAAATGTGCTTTAAATCGATAGGGAATGGATTTGTTAAAACATTTGCATGCTAACATCTATTGTTTGCCTGATGGAGCATACCTAACATGTAATGCTGAGACCTTTTCAAAATGTTTTGTCACCGTTACGAATGAATTGCCACCTGAACTTAAGGGAATTGACCCTGTGATATGAGCTGCGTGATATAATAACGTAGGATGTATGGTAATTGATCCAGTGAAAATAAGAGTCAAGCCTGGTACCATATTACCAGAAATTCTGCAGTATAAAATACCCAAGGAGGGGCTGGAAGGAATTAAGTCAGTATTACAGGATTTTCTAGTTGAAGGAATTTTAAAAGAAATTGTGGGAGTCCCTGCAATAGCACAATTCACGGAAAGCCCTGTGTTCCAGCACAATGGAGACTAATAATAGATCTCTGAGCAATAAATAATATTGTAGAATCACAGTATCCAGTGGTACCGGACATGACTTCCCAGTTTAACATGACACCACCTTTATCTCAGTATTTTACTGTTATAGACCTTAAAAATGCTTTCCTTAGCATTCCGATCCATGCAGACAGTCAGTATTTATTTGCCTTTAATGTGGCGGGGTGGTCCTACATCTTCCGTAGGCTCCCCCCTCCCCCAGGTTATACTGAAAGTACAAGTATTTGCTAACAAGCACCGAAAACACAGACATGTTCACACCAACTACAAATACTACACTGCTTCAATATGTTAATGATTTGTGGATAGCTGCAGATTCCCTACAGCAATGCATGGATTGCACTGTAGTTATGATAGTTTTTAGCGCCACTGGGACATAAAGAAATTGCAGTTTTGCAAAACATATGCTACCCATTTAGGACATTTGTTGTCAAAAGGAGAGTGTAGACTACACCCACAGCGCATAGAGGCTATAATGAAAATACCTGTTCCTATCACACAGAAATATATATCAGAGTTTATTTGGGGATTATTTCATTTAGTAGGCAATGGATTCCCAATTTTTCACTTTTAGCAAAACTGTTGTTATAACTAACACCGAGCAGCACACCGGTTCCCTTGCCATGGACTGCTGCTCAGCAAGAGAGTTTTGATGTTCTAGAATATGCATTCTGTAACTCACCTGCGTTGGGCACTCCCGATTATACTAAATAATCTTGATTTGATGGATACTCCAATAGACCAATCCGATGGTACATTATATACAGATGGTTCATGTTTTAAATTATCAAATGGTACTACCACGACAGCATATGCTATTACAACATTGAAAACCATTGTTGAGGCTTGTAAGATATAACGTTACTTTCTTACCTGGTAACGTTCTTTCGAAGGGATGGTTCGACGACGTATTCCATATCTATGACAGGTAATCACCACAGCTGTGCTGCTTCGGTAATAGAATGGGCCCATAAGCCTACTGGAAGGTCCTTACCCGCCAAGCGGTAACATTCAGAAATTGCAAAGATAATCCATCTAGACAAAGTCTGCTTAGTAACAGCTTGTCCCAAACGCCTTCCAGCGTAACCTATAAAGAGCCGATTGTCCACTCTGACCCGGGACATGCATGAAATGTAGAAACTTAAAGCTCTCCTAGGATCCAACCTATAGAGCCTCTGGCTCTTCCTTACCAGGATGCGGAGGAGGATAAAATGCCGGAAGAATGACCTACTGGCTTAAACGAAATTCCGACACCACTTTCGGAAGAAAGGAAGGACGAACCCGAATGACAACCCTGTCCTTATGAAACACCGTGAAGGGTGGCTTAACAGAAAGTGGCTGCAACTCACCATTAGGAATTTTAGAACAAGGTTCAAATCCCAACCGGGCACCTGGAAAGGTGACGGTAGAAACACATTAGTGAGCCCTTTCAGAAACTGAGAAATTAAAGGAATTTTGAAATAAGAACACTCCTCAGACGAGCGCTTAAATATGGACAGCACCGCCAGGTAACCTTTAATGGTACCCACCTGTGGACTAAGGAAAGCAAAAAAGACAAAACTACAGGATCCACATTCTTAACCCTGCATCAGTCGCAGAACTTTCTCCAACGGCAACGGTACAATTATATCTTCAGGGAGGTCCCAAACCTTATACCTCAACCTTTCAGAAGCCAAGCGTGAAGGTTGAGGGATCTGACCTCTGGATCGAGAAACAGACCCCCCTTCCTCTGAGAGCAGATCGTCTTGGTAGGGAAGACGGCGTGGAGGGCAGATGGACAAGTCGAGAAGGTCCGGGTACCATCTTCTCCGGGCCCATGCCGGAGCAATGAGGATCATCCGGGAACCAAAGCTCCGCAGCACTTGCAGGATGACGGGGACTGGAGGAAACGCGTACAGCAGTGGGAAGGACCACTCCACCACGAACGCGTCCCCTAAGGCTCCTCTTGGAGGGAATTGCCACAAGCAGAACCTTTTGCACTTCTGGTTGACACTGGAGGTGAAGAGATCCACTTGTGGGGTCCCCCAAAGGGAGAAGATCTCCCGGAGAATCTCCCGAGCCAGCTCCCACTCGTGAGAGATCACGCTCTGCCTGCTCAGGGCATCCGCCGTCTTGTTTTCGTCTCCATCTTGTTTTCGTCTCTGGCCAGATGAACTGCCGAGATCGAAATTTCCTGCTGGATGGCCCAGAACCAGAGCTGCATCGCCTCCCTGCACAGAGGAAGTGACCCTGCCCCCCCTTTTTGTTGAGGTAGTGCATGGCCACTGTGTCGTCCGTCAGAATCAGGACATTCTTCCCTCGCACAGTCGGCAGAAAAGCCTTCAGGGCAAGCCTGACAGCCCTCAGCTCCAACAGATTTATATGGAGTCTGGACTCCAACGGAGACCAACGACCGCTGACTGTCAACTCGTTGGCATGAGCTCCCCGTCCCGTGAGGGATGAGTCCGTCACGATCATCACCTCCGGCCAAGGTAGCCAAAATGGAGCCCCCTTCATCAGATTGCCTTCGACGGCCCACCACAGAAGGTCCTGGGTGACCGAGGGCGGCACCTGAACGGGGTCCGACATCCTGCCGGAGGACTGTGACCACTGCATCTTGAGAGCCCATTGCAGAGATTTCCTCTGCAACCTGGCCTCTGGCACCAGAAGAATGCAGGATGCCATGAGGCCGAGCAACCTCAACAACTCGAACGCCGGGAGACTCTGGGCATGTTGAAACTTGTGCACCATCTGCAGAATGTGATGAGCCCTCACCTGGGGAGGGAAACACTGCCCCAGGGACGTGTCGAGAACTGCTCCGATGTACTGGAGCCGCTGAGTTGGCCTCAAGTGGGACTTCTTTAAGTTGAGGGAGAAGCTCAGCTTGTGAAGGGAGTGGTAGGTGACGGACAGATGATCCAGGACTTGCTCGGGAGAGCGCGTCCTGATCAACCAATCGTCCAGGTAGGGGTAGACGCGAATCCCCCCTTTCCTGAGATAAGCTGCCACTGCCACCATGAGCTTGGTGAAAACCCTCGGGTGGAGGTCAATCCGAACGGCAGGACCCGAAACAAAGTGCGAGTCGCCAACCGCAAACCTAAGGTACTTCTTGTGCTTGGGATAAATCAGCACATGAAAGTAAGCGTCCTTGAGGTCGAGAGACACCAACCAGTCCTGAAGTTGAAGGACCTGGAGGACTTGAGAAAGTAACCATCTTGAACTTGTCCTTCCTGAGGAGTTTGTTCAAACCACGCAAGTCCATGATGGGTCTCAATCCCCAGTCTTTCTTCGAAATCAAAAAATAAGGGGAATACCATCCCTTTTTCTTCTCCGCTACAGGCACCAGTTCTATGGCGCCTTTCTCCAACAGGGATTTGATTTCCTGCGCAAGGAGCGGGTCCGGACTCTTCAAAGAGAGATTCCCTGGTGGATTGTCGTGAGGCCTCTGCCAGAAAGGAAGACAGTAGCCGGGGGCTATGATCTCCAGAACCCACATATCTGAAGTAATGGCATGCCAATTTACAAGATGCTGCGCCAGCCTTCCCCCAACCAGCGAACCATGGGACATGGCCTCATGACTGAGCTGAAGCGGCTGCGGCATTGCCTGAGGGTAAAGAGGCAACTGCCAGAGTACCTTGTTTTCCAACTCTGGTACTCCTACGGTGGCCCCTTTGACTTGCAGCTCCTCTCGATCTACCAAAGGAAGAGTAGTATCGAAAGGAACCTCCACTCCATTGCTGTCCCCTAGGACAAAAAGGCAGAGGTTGGCGAACTGCAGCGCTCAACGACTTTGCTGCAGCTTTGGAGGTCTGCAACCTCTCAAGGCCCGCGTCAGCCTTGCTGCCAAAAAGATGTTCACCATCAAAGGGCATGTTGAGAAGCCGGGCTTGTACATCAGGAGCAAACCCCGACTTCCGCAACCACGCAAATCTGCGCATTACGGTGCTCGCCGCCATGGACCGGCTGAAACAATCGGCCATGTCCAGACCCGACTGAACGGATTCACACATGGCATCCTTGCCATCCTGAACGAGAGCAAGAAAGCCATCCCGTTCCTCCCCTTCGGGAATATGTACAGCTGCCAAAGATACACAATTCCAGAGTGTGAGTGAAACGTGCTAAGGCACACACAGAGTTGGCTACCTGTAAAGCCATACCCCCTGAAGAAAACACTTTCTTCGCCCAGCCATCAAGACGCTTGTTGTCCCTATCGGGAGGGATGGTAGGGTACGATTCCTGTTTTGCCGGGGCCGTACCCGCCTCCACCACCAAACTCTCTGGAGTGTTGTGCATAGTCAAGTAGCTGGGGTCGCTACTGGCTGGACGGTATTTTTTCGGCAAAGACTTGCTCACTGCCGGGAGACTCTCCGGAGCAGTCCAAGCCGCTGCCACCCTTCTTTGCAAGGCCATATGGAATGGCAGTATTGGGTCAGTTGGTGGACCTTGGTCAAGGATATCCGTCAGGTCATCCTGCAGAAAATCCACTGGTGGCGCAGACCACCCCAAGTATTCCGTCATCCTCGACATAAGGCGCCGGTACGAGGACTCGGCGTGCGTGCCAGGCTCAGGCCTACCGAACTCAACCTCCGGCGAGGTGTCCAGACCACTGGCGTTGTGCAAGGACTGACGCAGGTCTTCTAGCTGGCTATGACCAGACATGAGTTCGTCAGGAACCTCTTCAGGAACCATACCTTCATCAGACCCTTCATCCACCTCGGAGATGTAATCCAAAGGCTGGAATAAATCCCTGGATGAGGGCAAAGAAAAAGGCTCAAATACAGGCCTTACTGACTTCTGCAGGGCCTTTCTCAGAGTTTCCACCAGTCTCTGGGGCACCTCTGATAAAGCCTCCTCAAAAGGCTTTGAGGGCGTCGACAAAATCAATGTTGAGCGTGGCGCCGAAGGTATCGACACAGGCCTCAAGGGCAGAGCCACGAGCGTGTCCTTCGACAGCCTGGGCGCCGATGGCGTCGACGGCCACCTCGGAGGCAGAGCCTCGAGAGAGTCCTTCGTCGGCCTCGGTGCCGATGTCTTCTTCGAAGACCTCACAGGCTGCGACGGTCTCGAGGGCGTCGAGGACCGGGACATGGAGCGGGCATGGCTAGAGCGATCCACCTTGTCCGACCGGGACCTCGAAGGTGCCCGGTGATCGCGACGACTGCTTGAGCCTGAGGCGTGCAAACGGTGTTTCTAGCACGCTCCTTGCTGGCGTCTTTCGACTGCACGGATGGAACGGAGCCCTGCGACTGAAAAATCGCCATCATCTCCTTACAAAATGAATCCCATTCCGCAGGAAAGGAATGCTTGTTGGGACAAGCAACCCGCCGACGGGCGGAGTCCTCTAGCGAGGATGGGGAAGGCGACCGGTGACGGCGCTTCCGTGAGTGCCTCGAAGAGGCAGAGGAATGGCAGAACCCACTCCGGGACCAAGACCCCCTGGACTTACACGACGATGCAGAGAGTCGCCCCTCAAATCGTCAGTCGAAAGCCCAGCGGATTTCGACTTCAGGAGCTTGGACACCTTACCGACAGAAAGCTTCTTCTTATGCTCCCGCAAGGCCTTCGATGTTAACCACTGGCACTCGTCACAATCATCTGTGGCGTGGTCCTCACCGAGGCACCAGAGGCAGGCGTTGTGCAGGTCCGTCAGTGACATCTTGGAACCGCAGTCCCGACACTTCTTGAAACCCAGCCGCGGGGTAGAAAAAGACGAAGACATCATGGAAATCTTCACAAACGAACAGGTTCGAAGAACCGAAAGAATAGAACTCGGAAGAACCGAGGCGCGCCGAGATCTCTGAAGCGAACACGTTCATGGAAAAAACGGAACTGAGGCTACGGGCGTCGTGCATCCTACTTATAACATCCGATGACGTCGGCTCCATGGAGGCCCTCAAGGACAGCGTATCGACGTCATCGAAGCAGGACGCAGAAAATTTTCCAAAGCAGCACAGCTGTGGTGATTACCTATCATAGATATGGAATACGCCGGAGGACCCAATCCCCTCGAAGCTTGGCTTTCTGCCCAGACAGCTGAAATTATTGCCCTTACCAGAACTTGAGAGTTAAACTCCGGTCTTGTAGTTAATATCTTTATTGACAGTCAATATGCACTTGGAGTGGCTCAAAACCTTGGCCACTTGTGGGCTGAGAGAGGATGTTTTACTTCAAATAGGACAAAGATACAGCATTGTGGTACCATAATTTCAAATGTATTATATGCACTGACCCTGCCAAAGTAATTGGCCGTCATTAAATGTAACGCCCATAAGGCCATTGTAAATGATATAGGGAGAGGTCATGCTATTGCTGACTAAATTGCAAAGGCAACTGCACAGTTCCCCATCACCTGTGTATATTACACAGATGATGCAGACAGAGAATATTGTATTTGATAATACCCTTGGGACCATGCAAACCATTCAGGCTGAGGCCACTGAGCAAGAGCTACAGGATTGGAAACTGCATGGGACATGTATAGATGGGTGTCGGATTCACGGAATGAACATAGATGGACGTTGCCGAATAAATATATACCTCTAATGTTGTCTCATGCCCATGGTCCATCTCATTGGGGAGCAGATGGTATGTTTAGTCTGCTAACCACAGTATGGGGCAACACTAAATTAAGGCAAGCAGCAATTGCGTATTGTAGAAACTGCCATGTTTGTGCCGTTCATAATATTAGCAAGGGAGAAGGTTTACCAAAGGATATTTTAGTTCCCGTTTGAAGCCCTACAAATGGACTTCATTGAATTGCCTCCATGTCAAGGAAGGAAATATGCATTAGTAGTAGTATGCATGTTCAGCAAATGGATAGAAACATTTCCATTAAAATATAATACTGCTTTGAGCACTGCAAAGGTGTTCGTTTTTTTAAAAAATTCTTTTTATTATTTTTAAAAGGTAAGAGTGCAAGAGCAATACATTTTACAACAAGCATTACTTCAGATACTTCTGTCCTCGTGACTGTTATCGTCATCCCCTTATGTCCTTCTCATTGTCATGTTGACGGCTCTGACGCCTATGGGCAATAGGGCGCTATATAAAAATCAGAATAGATAAATAGATGTTATCCACTCTAATATCCATGTTGCACAGATCGTCCAGTACTGCTCCACTAAAGGGGGGGAATGAGTCTTTAGGGCCTATCACTTAACAAGAAACCTTAACCCTTAACTCCCCTTCCCTTATGCTCATCCCGTCCCCAACTTCCTTTGTCCCCGATTTACCCCAGAATCCCCCCCTCCCAGTCCCGAGCGCCACTTCTACCAGTTACTTCCCGTAGTTCCCCTTCCTCTTTTCCTTCTTGGTGAGTTAAAGAACCCTTTTCTCTCAGACCAGGTTCACCCCTCCTCATACCCCCTCAATCTTCGTCTGTACAGGGGGGGTTTTAGATCTTGAGTGGATGCCAGCTCGTTCAGCATCTACCCTCAGTATACCACTAGTGTATTCTCCCCCTCCGCATCTGTTTATTTAAGTATTACACTTCTGCCAGGCTCCATCTGTCTATCTCGTGCAACCATTGTTTCACTGATGGACCCGTTGGCTTTTTCTATTCTATCGTAATTCGTCGCTTGGCCAAGGTCAACAGGATTTGCGCCATTTTATTTCTGTTTTTGTTTTTCTTTGCTCCCTGCAGAAGTCCCCACAGGCTACCTCATAAGTGCATCCATATCTACTCCCCAGTAGGTCATTCACTCTGTTCACGACCTCTTCCAGTCTTTAGCTATCATCGGGCAACCCCATTCCATATGCCAGAACCCAGCGTGATCTTCCCTACACTGTGTGCATGTGTGTGGTAACGTATGATTAATCGCATGAAGTTTCTCCGGTGTCAGATATACTCTGTGTAAGTAGAATTGAATGAGCTGGAAACGTGCATTCCAAGATTATTTTTTTTTACTTGTTCCCACATCTGCGCCCACTTCTTTTCCGGGATGGGTGCTCCCGAGTCCCTTTCCCACTTGCTCTTAACCGCTAGTTCTTTGTTCTCCCTCGCAACCTACAGTGTCCGTAGCCCTGAAGTTCAATAGTTTGGCTATTATCGCTTTGGGCTGACCTCCAGGGAGGGGGGGCCTGCCTGTCACTCGCTGTGCTCTTTCCACCATAAATAACTTTGAAAGGCCTTTCGGGCGCATGGTTTCCAATACTAGTTTTTCCACATACAATTCCGTACTTGGGCCCTCTTGGCCCTCCGTGACCCCCACCAAGCGTATGTTATTGCAGCGGGAGCGACCTTCAGAGTCTTTTGTCCTTACTTCCAGTCCTTGTGTTGCTCCAATCAGGCCATGCGCTTGATTTTTAAGTATGGTCAAGTCGTCTTCCACCGTGCTGTTCTACCTTTGTCACCCTTTTGCTGACCTTGTGCAGGTGGGCTCGCACCCGAGATGCGTCTGTGCCCACCTCCTGTATCTTCCCCTCCAGGGAGGTTCTGGACGCCTGGATGGCAGCTAGTAGTCCCCTCAGCGTGACTCCCTTGCCTTTCTCGGACCCTGTTCCTGAGGCATCACTCTCTCACTCCTGGCCCTTTGGAGTTTTTTGCTTGGGGGCAACGTAGTGGTCCATTTTTTGCTCTGCTTTCACCATTATTCCAGTTAATGTGACATGCTTTTGAGTACACAGGGACTGTGTCGTCCGTACTGTTTGCCGCGGCAAGAGAGGACCACCTCCTGTTTCCTGCTATCTGCGTATCTTCTTTTCTGTCTATATGTTCGTGTGCTGGCTTCTTCCACTTGCCTCCAGCTTTTGTCGGGGCTTCCCGATGCCCTACTGGTGTGTCCCCCAGTTACCTCCATGGGCCGAGCCCTTTGATGTCTTGCTTTTCCTTGTGTGAGTCCCTGCCTCTCCCTCCATGTGTTCCTACCTGGCGTGTATTTCCTATGGGCTGATGCCCTCCTCTGAATGGTCTTTCGCCTGCGTTGTGTCAGACTGTGGCTGTGTGTTGTGCATGCCAAGTCCGTCCTATCCTTGTAGTCTCTCAGTTCCCTTATTGCTCAGCAGGGGGGGAACCACTGAGCGTTGCTGTTGGAGTCCTCCTTTGCTGGACCCTCAGCCCCCTTGAGCACTCCTTATTCTGTGTCCAGTTGCCGGATCTGTAGTTGCACACACTGTTTTTTTTTGGCTGTGTGCCAGCTGCCACGGGTGCTCTCAGTAGTGCCCGTCCAGTAGAGGGGGGGGGGGGGGAATAGTGCCGCTCTTCTTACTCTAGTTCCACCCTAATGCCTCCTTTATCAGGTCCTCTTCCCCCTTTCAGTGATCCTCATTCCGTGCCGCCATTTTTTCCAGTTGGGGTCACGCACACTATATTGGTCTTACTGTTTACTGCTTACTGTTTATGTGTTGGTTCTCTTGTGTGTACTCAACAGTGCTGGCTCATCCAGTAGTTACTACCCCTGCTGCCGTGGCTTCCCACCAGGTGGTTGCTGTCATGCTTTTAAGCCCACACTCCCCCTGGAGCCAGAGAGGGAGGGGATGGGGGCGGGGGGGAGGTGGACGGTGCTGCTTCTAGCATTATCTGTGCCAAGGTAGGGTCTTCTCGCGGCCTCTGTCTCTCGGCCGCTCAGATATCCACCACCCGCTGGGTTTGGACGCTCCCCTCCACGCCTCTCACCTTGCTGTCCGAGTTCCTCCTCCGTTACGTCTCCCGCTCTATGGCAGCTTCCCTACTGCTGCTCTTTTCAGCGTATGATCGCTGGCCTGTCCCCCTGTGCTGATCCTCTCTTGTGGCCGCAGGTGTTTGGTCCCCAGTCTCCGGCTCTGCATAGGGGTCTCTCCTCCTCCGATTCTCGCCACCCCACCGTTCCCAGCTGCAATGCGTCCTGCACACCCTCTTTCTTCTCAGAGGCGCCATGCCCCCACACTTCTTCCCGTTTGTTTTCCCCCGCGCGGTTGTCCAGGTCACCACTATCCCTTCAGGGGCCTCCATTCCTCGCTTCCCCTAGCAGCGGCCATTTTACAGACTCCTCCGGCACTTCTCTTCGCTGACTTCGTATGCAAGTTGGAGTTCGCACTCCTCCCAACCGGGAGATTATAATCCTGGGATCTTCTGACTCGTTATCCCGTCAACGTCCGCACTTGGGATGTCCTTTTGACAGGATTTATGGTGGATTATAGCGTGGCCTGGAGCAAGAGCTCTGGAGCTTCACGGCTGCATCCGTTGCTCGCTGGCCACGCCCCAAAAGCTGCAAAGGTGATTGTTAAGGAATATTTACCCTTATTTGGGTTGCCACACACAGTTTGGAGTGATAACAGTGTGAATTTTGTTAATAACACTATGGATTTGGTATCTAAGGCATTAGGCAGACTCTATACCATCCACAAGCAGCTGGATTGTTGAAGAGAATACATTCTACTCTAAAAAATAAACTGGCAAAAATCTGCACCAGTAGAACCCTAGGATGGATAGATGCACTTATGAGAAATATTGTGCATTCAGATGGTGGATTAACTCCTTACAAAGTAGTGATGGGCCGGCCAGCTAATGTGTGGGTTGTGCCAAATCCAAAGCATTGAAGTACTGTCCCTTATCCTTTGTTGATAGATTACTGTAAGGAGTTGACTAAAACATCATGTTCTTCACAAACTGGTCACTGACAAATTGCCAAAACCACATGAGGGGCCAGGACACAGTATTCAACCAGGGGACTAGATTTTCGTGAAGAACTTCCAGCGAACATCTAGGTTGCAACTTAGATGGAAGGGCCCAGCCCAGTTGCTGCTGACCGCTCAGAATGTTGTTAAGTGCAGTGGCCATAAAATCTGGATCCACACCAGTCATGTGAAGGGTGCACTACCCTCTTTACTGCCTGCCCTTGTGCCTAGTACATTGCCTGGTAAGGAGACCCAAAACATCCTCTCAGTGTTGAGACTATTGCCGTTTGAAAAAACAGTGTGCCTGTGGACATTAGTGGACCAAGAGAAGAATGAACATACAACTTGAGACCCAGGAAGCTGTAAGCAGAACTACAAACTGTGAAAAGGAATTCCGTTCCTGAAGAATAGTGGCCAGGTGGCGAGCCCACCATCTTTTGGACTATCTAAGGGGTGATATAGAGAGGGAAAAAAGACACTCAATAAAATTGTGTTATTGATGCCTGTTCCTTTGCCTTACCTATTACATGGCTGGAGAAATACAATATGCCACAGCAAGAGGGTACCGTTATATCACTCCACAGCAATTCATCCAATGAGGAAAGACAGAATAAGTGGTATAAGACCAAGACTTTTTTATGTTATGTTGATTTTTATTACACTGTGTTATTGGGGGGTGGTTATTGGTAGAATATATTGTGTATCCAGCTGTCTCCAATACCACTATTGCTGTACCTACTTTATCCACGGAGCAAAAAATATCACAGGGAGAAATGTATGGAGACAAATACTTTTGTTTCACTGCTCCATAGAACACACGAAATCATCAATAGAAGCAATTGTTACATTTGTTTGAATTACCCAGCCTATGCTGGTGAAGGCCTACCATTTCAGCAGCTACCACTACCATTATCCACCTCATGTTATGCGCTTCATATAGCTGTGGCTAGGAGGACCAGCTTTTGCTAGTATATATGCAGAACTAGGTGGCAACAAGCATAACTTGCCAGAAATCCTGTATCAGTATCTTAATGAAAATCTTCTTTAAAAAGGAGGGCTGTGAGGGTGTCACTCTGCTTAATGTAGTTTTCCCATTAATGGACCTGTTTCCAAGGGAATAGCAGAAATTGCACTTTCTTATGAATGTGTCGTCATACAGCAATCAAGCCTCTCAACGGCCTTCCCATGCTCCTACTCTCCATACAAGAAACAATACTATCCTAGGTAGTGTGTGCATCTCCAGCGATGGTACAAAGAATATGGGGTTTATCTTTAACTGTAACTATACATTGTACCTGCCAGCTAAAGTGTTCCAAGACCCTCTATATAAGGGAATCAGTGTATTTTATTTGGCCTACTAATGCATATTCTTGGTTACTTTCTAACTGGGCACGGTGATGCCAAATGGGGTTTGTGCTGCCTTCTCTGACAGTGAAAGGTAGCCATTGCTCTTCTCTCCCACCGGCAAAAGCGTTATGTAGTGCAGGATGACAATGGACCACAGGTAATGGGAAATATCCTTAAAGCGATCGTTCCATGGTATGCCCTTCTGTTAATTCCAGACATGTACGCAGAATGTCATGATTGCTAGAAGCCACTATAAATGAAACATCAGATGCCCTTATTAATATCACTATCGAATTAAAAGCTGTACACCTTGTAGCATTACAGAACAGGGCAGCACTCAATATGATTTTGGCAGAGAAGGGAGGCATTTGTCAGATTTTTTAAGAAAAATGCGGTTAATTTATACCAGACTACACCCACCCTCCCCCCACCCCCAAAGAGTATTGCAGTCCAGGCACATTTCCTAGACATCGGTGGATCTTTATGGTCTTTAATAACTACATTTGGGTGGAAACTATTTTCTGTTATTTTTGTTCTATTAGCTATGTTTCTTTTTATATGTTTGTGTATTAATTGTGTGCCCGTCTTGTGCCATGCATTAGCCTCATGTCTCAGATCACAAGTAACTTTAAGACCCACCTCAAATGCTTCTATTCAAGAGAATAGGTTTGGAAAAAAGTTAGCTATAGATATGGAAGATTAGGTTAATTGATAAAATGAGTACAGTCGAAGAATTATTTTTTTTTTCAAAAAAAGGATTGATTGCTTAGCAATATGTATTAACATTGTAGGCTTTGCAAGTGTTTAACATAAATTCTGCAAAAACAGATAACTGAAAATATTTTGAAGAAGCCCTTAGCTTGTAAAAACACAGAATGTCCTTGCTAGGTCACAGCTGTTGGGCCTGCTTCGAAAACATGTATGAAGAGTGTTAAATTAACTAAGAGCAGCTGTGGGAAGAAAGGTGAAACTAGGGCTGCAGTTCAATTTTAGCCCCAAGTCAATGGCTGTTGTAATGATACAGGTCGTAAAATGTATAAATGCTCTCCTTGTGAATAAGGGGGAGCAGAAACGGAGAGAGAGGGCTCAGATGGTGTCTTCACACTATGCGGAGTAATGCTGCAGCTGTTAATAAACCAGTCTCTCTCTGAGCGTTTAAAACCAACACTCTGTCCTGGTACTTCATGGTGTCTTAATTATTTTCTAGACTCAAAGGAAAATAGGAGTATTTTTTTTTAATTTAACAGTGGAACAGCGTACTGAATTGTAGTTGCTGAATCCTCCACAAAAGATTTCTGAGGCGACTCAGTCTTGCAACGAGGAGATAGCCGACAGAGTCGGTAGTTGTGAAAATTGCACCCGTTTTTCCCCTCATTGAGCGGTCATCTTGCGTGTTGACGACTGTGGCTCAGAGGAGGACTTCTTGGGTTTAGCAGATTTTCACTCAGCCTAGTCCTGAATCCCAGTCAAAGATCTGTACCTCAAAGCCAGCTCCGATGATAGGCCAATGGCTGTTGAGCCAACCTGCCTCAGTGCAAGTCCTTGGCAGAACTCTCGGTGGAAGTGCTGGTCAGAGACCCTGAAAGGGCCTCAGTGTTGCCACTGATATGAGCTTGTTTGCCGCTTTTTGGGGAAAGCGTTGGGAGGAGCCTTGTAGGGCTTTGGGTAGCCCACTGTAGAGGGAGAAAGCCTTGCACCGGCTCTCCTGAAAGTGGAACCCATGCTGGGGTGCGGAAGAAAGAAAAATCTCTTACCTTGTCAACTCTTTGACTCGACCAAGTGTTTGAGGTGCTGTGAAGGGGTTGTGCTGAAAATCTCTTCCCAGTGCACAAACCTTCTCAAACGCCCAATGTGAAAGAGCATCACAGGCTACGGACATATCTCAGAGCTGTTTGGGGCTCAGGCACTCCAGACACCTAGTCCTATGCTGAAAAGTTGCATGAGCACGATCTTCATCAGGAAAATCCAGGTTTAACACCAGACAAATGGGGAAGAACTGCCAGGAGTCCTAGCACAGTAAAAAAGACAGAAATAAAGGAGGAAAAAAAGAAGCCGAGGAGTGCTTTATTGTGCAATCGGCCCCGTCAATGCAGAAAAGGGGAATAGTGGGTACTGTTGGAGGGTGGAGTATATGTGCATCAGGACAAGCCCTGCACATGCACATATTCTGCGCCCAAAGTTGGATTTGGCAGAAATGTTTCGTTTGCTGTGCAAAGGTACCATAGCATCCCCATGCGATGGACGCTCCTGAAGTATGAAGAAAAGGAGACAGAATGTAGGCGTCTGCGAGGGAAACAGGACTTGTAACAGTGGTTAAGGCCCTCTATTGGCACAGGGTTTACAGTGGCCCGTCAACATTTCAATGTTATTTATTTTCAGTGGCCCAGAAGCCCAAGTTAATTTCTGAATCTAATGTAGGGTGTGTGACGAATCCCCGGATGTCATCACTTCTCCCCTGGGGGAGTCCCTTCCCATGAGGTCAGGGAGGTGAGGCCGCTACCCGATAGTCACCCTGGGGTAGTACTCAGCGGGTGAATCTCGTTGGGATGTAAGCCCCCTATGGGATTACTGACGACCTGGGGAGAACACTGTATCCCCAGGGCCCACCTTACCTTAACACCCTCCTTCCTCACCAACCCCCTACAACACAATCCCTAGTGTTCCTATCTGTTGTCTTGAAACCAGTAAAGTAGGAAGTACTGGGATGGAGAAGAGTGTGGACTCCTCATGGGACCTATCTCCCTTATGTACTGAGATGAGGGACAGACCACCTGACTCACTAGGAGTCCTCAAGATCAGTACTCGGACAAGGAAGGCAATGTGGAAGCATAGAGAGCACTAATTAAGACCTGAACAAACGGTCTAGTCTTTTACGAACTATGATTGGGCAGAACCCATTTAAAAGAGGGGAGGGGAAACGTCAGCAGAGAGAGACAGATCCTCCCTGGATGAACCGGGAATTACTAAGCTAGTGGGCAGAAGCAGAACTAAGCAATCACGGATGGGATGCTTGCCTGCCGGCAGAGACGTCGCCGAGAGGTCTTCCGTGGTCAGGCCATACCTGGAAGCAGGAGAAGGAATCACCAGCTGGCCGAGAGAGCAGGAGGCTGTGGTCCACCTGGAACGCACTACATGAAAGCAGGAAGCCGCTGCAGAGCTGTTTTAGAGCTTGGAGGGAGAAAAAGGAACCCGAACGGAGGCGAGAGACCAAGAACCAGGCGAGCAAAACCAGTGAGCACCCAGAAGAGGGGTGGGAGACCAGAAGGCTTGCTGGGAACCCAGATGGATCATACCGCCGTGGGATACAGGTCTGGGGCCCGATCCCAATAAGGAGTGACATCAAGAGTCGCTATCTTTGTGGTAGACCAACGCTGCCTAGACCATAAGAGAGAGAAAGAAACCAATACCAAAGGGGTCTGGGACCCGAGCGGAATAAACCAATATGAGGGGTTCTGGGTCCCGACAAAAAGAATACCTGGTAGGACAGTGAACTAGGTATATTTATTGGGAAACATGAAAAGCTAGGAAGGGCCTGGGACCCACACACAATAACAAACTGCTCCAAAATCATCTTCATAGTCATAATACCTGGCAGGGTAGTGAAGCAAGTGGGCTGTGAACACTGAACATTGTGAGAAAGGCCAGGGGATGGAAGTCCTACCCCCTGGTGTTGATGAATATTGTAAAATAAGCCAAGAGACGGGAGTCATTCTCTTGGCATTATGAATTACGCTATAAAGGCCAGGAAAGAGAAGGCACTTGTCCAGACATTAGGAAAACCTGAGAAAGATTAGGGGGAGGGAGTCATCTCCCTACCACTATGAAGCTACAAGACGTTCTATGTACCTTGTTGGAGTCCCAATCCAAGGAACCTTTTGAGACTTTTTCATTTGCAACATTTGAGAAGAACATTTCATTTGCTTTATCCAGAAGAGAATTTTGGGCTGTCATCCAGAAGAAGGGAGCTATTTTTCTGGACCAAGACCACCAGCCCTTTTCCTTAATTTAGTTTATAGTGCAAGGGTTGGAAATGGGTTTGGACACAGGATGGTGGACTCTTTGCTTCAGACGGACATCCTGACAAACTCGGTTGAAGCAGGGAAACCCCTCTTTGAACTAGGGTCAGAGTGTTTTTTTTCTTTCATTTTCTCACTAATAAAAGTCTATACCCAAAAGTGTGTCACCTGTGTGTCAGTCTCCTACTTCTACACCCTTACAGGTGCTAATGAGAGCTATGGGCTATGTGAGATCATCACTAAGAACCTGGCAGGGGACTCATCATGTGGCCAGGGAAAGGCAGCTGTTACCTGATCCTGACCATGGGGGTAGTATTATGTGGGAGGATCACATGGGAGGGGACTCATATCAGTGGGAGTTGGGGATCAATTTACCTTCTGATTCCCCTATTCTAACTAAGGCATTGATGACTTACTGTAAACAAACTGATGTTGCAGTTATAGAAACCACTACGGACTTCAGAACCTATAATGCCTGTGGTATTGGGATGAAGAAGAGGGACTCAGAGTTGAAGGTTAAAAGGTATAATTAAACATAATGAGCAGTCTAGTTTTTGTAGCACGAAGCACCTGACCGGGACATTTAAATTGAGGAATGGGTTACAGCTGGGGAGGAAAGGAGACGCTGACTGAGGAGTAGAGGCAGCAGGAGGTCTGAGTGCGGCACCCACTGTGGAAGCAGAAGAAACGCTAGTTGAGGCCAACGCGGATAGTAGCTTCTGGCCATGCAAAGAGCACAACTGGAAGCAGCATTAGGGAAAGCTATGCCGTGTGGAAGACGAGCTCACAGCATGCTGTGAACCACTCCAGTAGAGAAGCAGAAGCAGAGACCCTAAGGAGCTGTCAGAGCTCCACTGGAGGACCGTACTTATTGCGACAGTCATACTGGAGCTGGCAGCAGAGCGGACAGACTCTGAAAAGATCTGCCGAAGTGCAAGCGATTGAAATGAAGACGCAAGAAAACACTGGAAGTTGGCTTAAGACGCCAGGTGACCCTGAGGCCCTCTGAATAAGACAATTAGCTGAAATTGATCATTTTGAATATCGAATAACTGAGGCAAGAGAAAGGCAGCCAGGGTGCAACTCTCCTTATATGGGACGCCAATTGGGGGACACATGTAACCCGCATTTCCAACAGCCAAGAGGCCACATAAGAATAACACAAAGGCAACAAGGGCGCAACTCCCCTTTTATGGGGATACCAACTTGGGGAGATCTGTAACCCATATTGTCAAGAGACTATTACGAGAAGATATCATTGTTCAAACCTCTTCACGTAGGATACTGGTGTGGAGGATCTTGGAACGAGCATTGCCACTAAACACAATTGCAGTTGTAGGAGTTTTCATCCTGGCAGGCGAGTAAACCAGGAAAGGGACAAAATAATAGTTCGTCCTGGCAGGCAAGTATGCCAGAAAAGAAGATGATCTAAAGAACTGTTTTTGTGGTAAAAAGGGTGTGGTGGAAAGAACTTGTTAACTTTGTCACCTTTTGATGAACTATTGCAAAAAAAGTAGTTGCTGTGCTATCCTGAAAAAAGTATTTCCTTTGAAGAAGTATGATGTGCTAATAATGACTTGACATCTTGAAGAGAACAACTACTTTAATTTATGAATTTATGTTTTGTAAAAGAGACATTTACTTAACTAAGTAGTAGTGAATGGAAAATACGTTGTGTTGCACTTAACAGACCTTTATTGCCTCAGAACTGGGCTAAGGCTATTCCTGGATTGATCCAGGGGAAGGGAGTTCAACCCTGCCCACAGGGAGTACTTTCAAAAACCTTTGAGTTTTTATTGACATGTTATTTTGTTGAACTGAAGAAAGCCAAACATTGCTTGTATAATGTTGAGGGTCAGAGACATTTTGGACACTGTCATTTGTTTTCCTTTCGTTTTATTTTGCTAGGCAGGGACATCCTCGTTATGTTAGGGAAATATAGGCGTTTATCCCACCCCCTTTTTAGTTAATAAAATGGCAATATTTGAGAAAACTTTACCTTTGTGTCCGTCTTGGATTTCTGACTCCTCACAGCTATTAGCAGCAACAATAACCCGGCACAGATAATAAGGCGATTAGCACTCGGGTGAGCAGTCCCGGTTGCTAATTCTGCTGAAATAAACCAAAAGGTCAAAAAAGTACCCATGCCAACTGCTGCACATGTGGAACTTGAGCGGCTTCAGGAAAGACAGCACAAGACGTCCACCACACAAAGGCAGCACAGTCTTACTGTTTTGAGTTCTTGTAGAAGACCTGGCTCCCCTAAATGGTATAGGTATATTAGCCATGAAGGATCCTATAGTTACACTGTCAGGAACCATGCTGCAAACTGCAAATGAAAGGGGGAGGGGGGAGTTTAGGGTGGGGGAAAGGGCGGAGGAGTATTAGCACTCGACCTACATGTGGAGAGAGTTTTTTTGCATATTATGGCAATATCTGTCATATGAAGGGAACATCTAGGCACTTGACCATATCCGACATTTTTTCGGATTCTCTGTGGTGATGAAATCCCATGGGGCTTCACTGCCTTTCAGGATTAGAGGGATTGTGGGGACCAGGGATGCCAGCTCACTAGGTGTTAGCCAGAAGAGATAAATAGAGGCTTCTACAGAGCCCTTCCACCTTTCCCAACAGCTCCTCTTTCTTGTTCCCAAAAGTAGACAGTTTGCACAGTCTCCTACTTGGCCATTCCCCTACAAGTAAAATAATCAACGCCCACCTTGAACCCTGAGCAGTCTCTTCCACACATATTGGCCTTAGAGAAACGAAAGTGGGAGATGCCTTCTGGCCCAGGAGGATGTCACATGGATGGTGGGTGGTATCATGGCCTAACAAATTATCTAAGTCATTGAGAAGAAATACTTTCAAGTTGGGTGCTCTATCCCTTGGACTCTAACTGTCAAGAAGCAGAGAGGGTGTCCTGGACAGAAATGACAAAGAAGAGAGCAGGTTCTATAACCATGTTACTGGGACTGTTCAGTTGTATGTAAACATTGGGAGAATTAGTGTTTCCATAGCTTTTTAGGCAATTTGAGTTGACAGATCCCAACTCCTTGAACATAGTAGTGTTTATTACTTCTAGTCAGATTCCCTCGCAGAGAGAGAGAGGGAGGGGGTCAGGGAGGGAAAGAGAGATGGGGCAGAAAGGGGAGAGGGAGACAAAGTGTGTGTGGATCAGGAGAGAGAATATGGATTGTGAGAGGGAGTGTATGCGTGAGAGAGAGAGCTAGAGAGAGTGAGGGAGAGCATGTGTGTGTAATACCCTTTGTGGATTTGTTTGTTTTTCTTTACTTTTGCTAATGGGTTATCTCTGGTTCCCACATCACATCCCACCCACATGACACGAATATCCTATGCCACATATTGTAATCCCCCCGCTCCTTGCCTAATATGGTACCCTCAATGGCAGGTAGCTTTGTGCTATGTACAATTTAGATACTGCAGTGATTGGATAATAAAGAGTTACAAGGTTTCATTTGCACCATTCCCAGACTGCGTGACCTTCTCAAAGTCTATCTGCATACAAAGAGATTCCATTTTAAGGTAGAACCATTCATAGAAAAGTCCAAAGATGTTATTTCCTTTTAAACGGATGATGTACACCTAATTCTCTTAGCCAATATAAGACCTAACATTGTTTCGCAAACATTGATTGCCCTCTCAAAAGAGCTCTGCTTTTCAGTTTTTGCACTAACTCTGCACTAACTCTGCCAATGCAATGCTTGTCCAAATCCGACTGTACTGCCTGGTTAGGAGCTTGACCCCCTGCTGCTTGATATAGTACTGCCCCATCCTCCCCACACAACCCCTCTGCAAGGGTTTTAAATTCTAAATCTCGCGCTTCTGTAATTGAAATCGTCAGAACACAGTAGGACACCATGTAAATGGTACTCACTTTAACAAGTTGGGCATCTACAGAAAGTGTTACTGTAGCCAAGGTCTTTTCAATAATCTTTAAATTACATTTAGTAGGATTTTGAAGTTTAGTCTGTGATTGAGGTGGGTGATTTATTCACTCAAACAGGTCCATGTTATAATTGTTCTGACGAGAACACAATGGCCCAACCATTGATGTCCACAAACTACTACTCAAAGGTGAACCATGAAATGAATGTGAGAGTATAGACTACATAGAATGTGCCTTCTAGTCTCCGAAAGTGAAGTCTGTAATGAACTTTAAACTGTACACTTGTGAATACACACCTATGCATCTCTCGTCGTCCGTTTCAGCATCACCAATGAACTCAAATTTAAACTCTTGAAGTGAGTGGGCAAACCGTCGCTGTGCAGAAGACAGATCTGTGGAGAAATGGAACAACGTTTATTTACTTAGTTATCACTCGAATATATGTAAATCAACACTACAGGAACTGATTTAGTGTGGAGACAAACTTTAGCAACACTCTCAAATAGCACGTAAAATCTCCTCAAAAAGACTGTTTAATCTTAAAATGCTCTTATGGCACAGTACTCTTTTGTAAAAGTGGTCCTGACCAGTACTTGATGCACATGCAACTCTCAAAGAACGAAGGACATAGAAGGTGCATACAGTGAGAATTATAGTTTACATATTTTTAAAAGGGTTACATCTGTGATCTAGTCTCGCCTATGTATGAATTAAGATCCTAGTAACTAATGTTACTCTGGCCAAATTTACTATGGAGGGTCCTTAGTGGATTCTGTCTAATTAACTTGCGTTTTATATTGGAGAACTTTCTTATGTGAAACTTGGATCTACAGGTTGATTGGTTTCTCGGGGAAAACAGTCTGTTTCCTATTCCTTTTTCTTCTTTTTTTTATAGTGTGTGTTTAGTTTGTTATTCCATTTTTCCTTTTAAGATGAAGTTTTTTATTGATGTCGAATTTGAAAACTGTATGAAGAATTTTACTTCTATTTATTTTTTTTGTATTGTTGGAAATGTGTTAAAAGTCAAACATTGGCTATTGCACAATAAAATTAAAAAAATAAAAAGGGTTACAATTCGATTTTATTTTTTTTTTTTAATCAGAAGCACCTTCTGCCCCTGCCACCAAAACAAATTAAGCTGCCATTTCTAGTTTTACACCACAGACAAGTAAAGTTAGATGTCTAACAATGACAGACATTTTGATGCAAAGTTCTGCTACAAATCTTTGAACACTGGTTACAGGCCCTAGCAACAACTGCTTTCTACCCAGTTACATGCCTCATCCATAAATCCTTGAAGACACTGTAATTCCTGAATTTCTGAACGCAGCAGACCACTCGCATACGTACATTATTGGCACTTACGTTGGAAGAAACACCGCTGATGAGTGCTTTGCAACAAAAGTTAAGGATTTTGAGTTTTTAGTTTCACTTTCACAGAGAGAGTCCAAGAAACAACTAGACTTTGAATGGACATTTAGACAGCACTATGATATACGGGTGACTTGGATTCATTTGCACTTCAGTTACAAAAAACAACACTTTTGTTTGTTTAAGATATTGTATTTACATATGTTTACTCATTATTTTACAAAAACCAGAAACAAGACCACAATTTGTGAGTTGAAAAAACAGCGACTGTTGGATCAATTGCTGTGATATATTATAGTGCGGCAAAGTTGAGCATTGAGTTCCATAGGAAACCCGAAAAAATGAATTGCTAGTAACTTGACTCGTACGATGGATTTGGCAGAAATTCTGGGAAAGATTGGTTAAAAAATAAAGAAGTTATTATGAAAACAAATAAAACGCATTCCCCATTTATTTTCCTATAGAGGAAAAAGCCAAAATTGCTAGATGGAATTGGGCCAGGTATGAAACAACTTGCACATGAAACGTTAACTCGATTTCTGGGGGGTTGTGGGGTTGTTGTGCCCAGTTGTTTTTAAACTATTTGGCAGAGAAGGTGTGCCCCCTTATCCAAAAATGTATACCCATGGTGCTTTGCAGTAGAGGCTTTTCAGAAATAAAAAAGCTGCCATTTTTTTTGTTCGATGCAAGAGATAACCGAGGTTATACCCGCAGCTACATAAAAACAAGGCATCCGAAAATGCCATATGGAGGAGGAAAAACAATGCAAGGACATCAGGCTAGAGGTGGGGGCAGGAGGAGAGAGGACACCATGAGAAATTGAAGAGTAGGAGAGGTGCTAGGGACCAAGCTAAGAGCATGTATGTTTTCTCATAGCTGCAGTTATTCAGCAGAATAACCGCAGCTACGAAAGAAAACGACATTGGGAATGACTGTGTGTCACATGGAACGAGGCCTGGGGGTGCATAGGAGAGGGAAATAGGAGTTTAGAAGAACGGGGGAGCATGCTAGAAGGAGAGGGTCACCTAGTGAGTTATTAGGAGGGAAAGGAAACCTTTTTTTCTTTTAATGTATCTTGATAACCGCAGCTATCGGCAGTACACTGCTATTGTAGCTGCAGTAATGGTGAAAAAGTCAACAACAACAAAAAAAGAGAATAAGTATTTGGACAGCTACTGTGCGGTGTGGAATGTGAGCGAGGGCCTAAGATCCTGGCTAGTGGGCCCAAAATAGAGGGGGAACATGTGCAGTGGCTGCGGCCGAAGGCCATGGCTAGTGGCCGGGTAGTGTTTTAAAATATAGAGGACCAAAGGCCATGGCGTGTGGGCTGGAAGTGTTTAAAAATATACAAAGGCTGTGCTCACAGGTTAGGGCCAAAGGCCCCAGCTAATGGGCTCAAAGGACATTGTACGTGGCCACAGTTAAAGGCTATGGCCACCTAGTGGGTGTAAAAGAAACATTGAGGGAACATATACAGTGGACACAGCCAAATGCCATGCCCAAAAGCACATACAAAACCTATGGTATAATAAAACCCTGGAAATTCACTGAATAAAACGTAGTTATGGTGCATTTAAGTTGCACAGATTTAAATCAGCAAAACTGTTGAAAATTCAGCAGATGTGGGAAGTCATGACCAGCTTAACTCGGCACGCTCCTTGTCCACTGCATATTTTAAAACACTACCGGCCAGTGGCCATGGCCAAAGGCGGTTTCCCACTGTACATGTTCCCCCAATATGCCCATTTTCGACCCACTAGGTGAACACGGCTTTCAGTCATGGGCACTATACATGTCTTTTGGGCCACGTGGCAGGGCTGTAAGCACGGTCTTCGTAATCATTGGGCAGAACCATATTGCACCACTTGACATGTTGCCCCAATAGGTTAACCCACATCTCACTATAGAATTCCACTTTATGTTATAATCTCATTTTTTAACTTTTTAAAAAAGTTTTTTCCCCAAACCGTGGTTATATCAGCAACAAACTGCAAATAACCCAGAATATCTTTAAAATATGTGTGCTTATTTTACATGTGACATTTTCAAAAATAACCCAGAATATGAAAAACATAACCTCGAATATGTGAAAACGTTTGAGCTCGGAGCCAAATTTTTTTAATTTGTAATGTTTATCCTCCATATGAATGCTAAAATGCTTGTAGTACCAGGGACGTCCACTGACCAAAATGCCAGAGGTAGCAGAAGTGACAGCATGCACCTGCTATCTGACCTTTATCTCATCACAGGGAGGGATATCATATGGCCATTGGAATTTACGTTATCACAGGAAGTCGCATAATATTTATTTTTCAAAACACAAGCGTAACAATAACATTACATAAGTAGCAAAGTGGACAAAGGGCTATTGTAGTTGCCAACCGTAGAATGACTACAGAGGTATCTCAATATGCAGTCAAGATATACAAGGGGAACATCAAGCAGGACCAGCACAGGCCAAGAGCAATGCATTTATAAGTCCGCACAGCCTATGAAGACCAGTTGCTGCCATTTTATGCTTGTTATAGGCTCGCCTGCCAGGAACTGCTAGAATGTTAAGTGTGCCCCTTTATAGTCAAGATGTGCTATTTCAAGATGTGCCATCTTATGCCAGCTTAAGCCTGACATGTCAGAAATAGTGAAATGTAAGGTACAGCCTCAAATGCCAACGTTTTGCAACAGGATTTTGAGATTTCTGACTTGTTTTATATCTCATGAGCACAACCTTATTTGTTTTTAATAAAGCTTACTTCCCAAATCCTCAAATTTGTGAGGATTTGCAAAAACTAATTTCCAAATCCCACAAATCAAAAAACTCTTAACAAAACTGTTTGGGCAATTGAAGTTGGATGTATTCTCTAGTTGGGGGATTAGGCCTTCCACACTATAATCCAGAACCAGCCTGGGCCCTGAAGGAAAAGGCAGCTGAAGGGACAGCAAGCCTTACATCTTCCCTTTGCAAGTCAGCAGTACACAGTTGCCTCAGACCATGCCTCCACCTTCAGGTATTTGCTAGTCTCTCTGCATTTCTTCTAGAACTGTCCTAACCCCCAGCAAGCAATTCAGTTAGTTGGGAAGAAGAAATGCAGCATCGCGCCCCAACACCATCAGTAGTCAACCCGACTTCCAGTGTGCCGATAAACAATAATGGGGAGAGGGGTGAAGCAGACCAGTGCCGCAGACACGCTGCACAAGGAAGGAAGCAGCGCAGTACGGCAAGCTGCTGCAGAACTTATCCAGACCTGGAATCAAAAACCCTTAACCACCAGTGACAATTAAAAGTAGTAGAGGAGCTAGCGCAGAGAACAGGACTTGGGGCCTGGAGCTATGAGTCACAAACTTTGATACTCACCCTCCTACCCCCATCTTGCCCAAGCGCTGCCATCATGGAGATGTGGTGTGCGTGCACAAAGTAAGCAAGCAGATCTTAGCACCTACTAATGACTTCCCACTACATGCACACACCTGTCGGGAGGGATGGGGCAGAACAGGATTAGTTGATATTGATATTTTATTTATATTGCACTCGTACTCAAGTGTTTGTGAGCGTGGTTAAGGAAAGCGCGCAAATCAGGACACAAAGGGAATTTAAGCAGCGGACAAGGAGTGTGGTTTGTCTGGGTGAGGTCAAAGGAGAAGGAGGCAGACCAAGAGACCAGAGGATTCAGTGGAGAGTGGAGACTTATTTCAGCAGGTGAGGTATTCCTTTAGTGAGTGTAAGGGTACTGCCGTATGAGAGTGCTTGGTTGTGTGGCTAGTGTACAGAAAGGTTAGTGTAAATAGTGTGTGTGAAGCATGTGGTTACAGGATTAAAGGGCAGTGTTTGAGTAGAGGGCATTGTGAAGAGTGTAACTGAGTGGTTTGAGGGGGAGAGTAATCATGGAGGTGGGAGGAGGAGGAGGAGAGCAGTAGTGGTGGCAGGAGGAGTAGAGCAGTAATCGTGGGAGGAGGAGAAGGAGGAGGAGAGCAGTGGTGGTGGCAGGAGAGAAGTGGTGGTAGGGAGGAGAGCAGTGGTGGCAGAAATGAGAGCAGTGGTGGTAGGGAGGAGAGGAACAGTGGCGGGAGGAGGAGAGAAACAGTGGCGGGAGGAGGAGAGAAACAGTGGCGGGAGGAGGAGTGGTGGGTGGACTCAGAGGGTGATACAGGAAGGTTCTATGTGAAAATGTAGTGAGCAAAAAAGTAGTTTTAATAAATGCAGTCATTGAATACAAGCAATCCTAAGTGTGAAAATGTTACCAGTAAGAAAATCGTCAAAAAATATAACCCTAACAATGGCCCAAAACTCCAATAAAACCTTCACAATCACCCAAAATCCATTCCTAAACCTTTCCCAAACTCATTACAACCCTTATTCTACCCTGCATAGAAATCCCCAGTAATAGATGCGCTTGGTTTGGGATTTATTAGACTTTCATTTATACATAAAGACATATTACATATTCACACTTGTGCGCATTACAAAAATAGCACTGACTACTTGAAATTATATATCAAAATCATATACGTCAAGTAACACAAAATGCACCCCAAATTATGTGATACAACGATATACCATACATCAAAGTTTTGAACCAAAACGTACCCCAAATCAGGTCATAAACCAAGCGCATCTCTTACCGGGTTTTTCTATACTTGTGCTTAGGTTGTTTACTGGTGTTACAAACTCGGGGGCAAAGATGCTGCTGGTTTACGAATCTTAATAAAAAAATGTGTTCTACTTGCCATAATAACACAAGATTTAGTTAAGGGTGCGCTTTTGTACCCGTTATGAACACTAAACTACACACATTGTTTGGCTTATTCTACCCTGACCTCTTACAGAGCACTAACCCCCTTCAGTGTGCTAAGGCATTTTATTTGCATGTTACTCAAAACAAAATAAATATAAAGTCGACGGTGAACCCATCTCTAATCCCATCACCAGCTCAAGACAAATTACAAAGCCCTTGTCATAACCCAAACCCTTGCTTTAATACTGACCTTAGTATTACCATAACTGCAACTCTGCCACTTACCCTAATGCTTACTGTACCCTAACCACTAGGTTTATAACCACTGTCCTACGCCAACATCACCAGCCTCTCTATCCTCCCTATCCCTTTCTTTTACAATTAGACACACCCCTACTCTATTAACCCTAGTCTTGCATAGTAATTTACCCTATCCCTGACACTTAATCTATACCCATCTATATACTTAAAGACACTTCCCTTACCCTAAACCCCTATCCTAACCCTAAACCAAGGAATCTCAAACACACTAAAACCTCCTTAACAAAACAATTACCCTAGCAGCAGTACATTTTTGGCTACTTTTCAGCTGAATTGTTTTACAAATTTTTGCCTGGCAACTTCTTCGCTGTAGAGGTATTTTCACCACAACTTTCTTACTGACTATATTTTTGCTGGCTACATTTTCACTGGATACCGAAAGGAAGAGCAGAGGAGGAGAGAGGCAAGATTGGGTGTGGGTGAAAAAGCCTGAATCCAACTAAGTGAAAGGCACGTCCCCATTCCTATAAAATACTAACGTCTGGGAAGGGTAGGCACATAGAAATCCCCTCATGGGGTTATAAAGTCTGCATTTAGGAATTGACCGGTTTATATAGTAGTGGTTACCGTTCGGTATCAATAATCTGGGTTTACGGATGCTTGAGTTACAGAGGAGAATCCCCAGGGAGACGAGAGAGAGTAGCCCTAGTGCCCATAACATAGTAATACAATTCCTTAAACCTTCCCTGAGTCTACGAGTGATTTATTTTGCCATTTACACGCAAACACACTGGTATGAGCGTGAACATCCATTGTGTATGAATTCAGTCATTTAAGTACATTTTTTTGTAATAAAACTATACAAACACCTATAAAAATGCACATTTACATAGACTTCTAAAAAATCACCTCGGTTAAAATGTTTCTTTGAGAAAATATCCACAACACACAAAAGTGCATCAAACCGATGGAAATCAGGTTAGTTTACTTAAGATTTTTCTTAATGACTGCACACTAATTGTGATGCACACATTTATACTGTAAATTATTGTTGCTAATGTACACAATTTAATGTACATATACACGTATGTAATTATGACCGAGTAATTTTCATCCACCATATGCTAAAAGTAAAAAGTAATTACCCGGGAAGAAAACTCTGTTGGTGACAATTGCAATTTGCCAATATTACCAGCACTGGAATATGCAAACCATTTTTAAGGCTGCATAACATTTTGGGCAATCTTTGTTGTTGGAGATGTTATTGCACCAACAAGACTACAGAAACTAAGACATCAGGATTTAAAACATGCTGGGGTAAGGTTTCATTTGTAAATATATACTTTTTGTAGACTTTTAGAAAAACCTACTATTATATGCAGTTCTTTTTGTGCGTTTGTGGATGAAATCTGGGCAAGTTATGAATTCCTTGTGGCAGGTTCGAATGAAACTTTACAATGGGTTTCTTGTTAGCTCAAGATACGGAAAGGAAAAATTGGGAGAATAGCACGAACAAACAAGCAGCAAACAACTCTTTAACCACCGTATGTCAGTGGATAAAATGTAACTCAGTTGACTCTGAATTTGAGCATCCATATACTTCCCAGTCATAACCATCATTGCTCCAAGATGTGATTGAGAAAATATCTGACTCCGTAACGTTAGTAAGTTGGAACACAAGGGGCTATACTCATCTATTAACTGACTGCAATCCTCTTTTGGACGAGGCGGACATTATAGTCCTACAAGAAACATGGATAAGAAGCACACCAATATGGGATAACCATGACATCACCATCATCCCAGCAATTACAGCTCAAAAGGGTCGTCCGATGGCAGGTCTTATGGTTGCCATAAAATTGGGATCAAAAATCAAATTACAAACTTGGGAAAACCCGAATAAGTTTATACAAATGGTAAAAATATCGCTTGACTCCCAAAAGTTGGCACTAATTAATGTATACAGAAACCCGGCAGCGATTACGGACCAATGTTTCTATAAAAATCTGTCTAAAATGTTTGAAATAATTGCCAAAACCAAAGAGATAAAGGATGTGTTACTGGCTGGGGATCTCAATTTGGATGCCTTCAATTGTACTGTGGGGAAAGAAAACACAGGAATTTAATAAATGGAGTCAATTCATGAAACAATTCGGCATGAGAATGGCCAATGGATCACTCCTGCAAGATATTCCTCCACAAGTGACGTGGGAAAGAGGATCGTCAACAAGCATCATTGACTATTTATATCTGTCAGACAGGCTATTCATGGCATCAAAGGATTTTAAGATAATGAAAATCTAGGAGTGACCATCACATGCTAACATTAATTTGGCCAAGAGACTCCCCGAAAGAATACAGAAAACCACAATGGATGCCGCAAAAGCTGTCAATTAATAATGCTAAATCTCGTTTCAAGTGGTCCCCAACTAAATTGATTGCTCTAAATGAAAATCTACTGCTGCAGAATGATCCATAGAACATAAAATCCTATGTGGAAGTGTTGTCTGCTTACAGAACTTTCTTAATTCCATCTGGACGATCTCATTCGCATGTATTTGATCAATTAATGTTTAAAAAAAAAAAAAAGAATCTCATAAGGAGTTAAGAATGGCCAGACGTCTTCCATAGCAGGAAAAGAACGAAATTTGCAAAGCGTTAAAAATTTGCTATAGAATCTGGGTGCGATCTCATAAAGGAAAGCTATTTCAACAGGACGGGGAGACCTTTTTAGCAGCCACGTCAAGTAACAACTCAGCTCAAATCTGGCAACTACTCAATCTAAAATCGAACTTAAATAATCAATCTCAACTAAATGGAGTTTCTGAAAGACAATGGGTATCACACCTCTCAACCCTGTATACAGATAAAGCCTTCCAATCGTACAAACATGGGATTCAACTTGCAATGTCCTGGAACTTAGAATGTTCAGAAGAAATTATTGAGGCCCTTATAACTAAATCATCATCGAGAGCGGCAGGTCCAGATGGAATTACCAACTATATGCTAAAGCAACATCCGCAGCATTGGGCCAAAATCCTGAACAACATTTTCCAGCATATATTGAAAACCCAGAGAATCCCAGACTCATGGCGTACTTCTGTTAGCGTTCCGATTTTTAAAAAAGGAGACCGTAAAACACCAGCTAACTATCGTCCGATAGCGCTATTGGACTCCCTAGGAAAAATGTTCAATCGCCTAGTCCTAATGGCCTTTAACAGCTGGACATATGAAAACAAAAGTCGAGACCAGAATCAAACAGAATTTGTGCGTGGGCTGGGGACGTCAATTAATCTAATGATCCTCAATTCTTTAAAAGCCCAAGCTCAGCATACAAAAACATCTCTGTTTTTTGCATTTATTGATCTAAATGCTGCGTTCGATTCAGTCTCCCGTGTGAAACTTTCCCAAAAGCTAATCAAAGCATAGTGCCCGCAAGATATATTCAATATCATAGTTGCCCTTCACTCAGGCACATCTATTCGGGTCCGGCTGTCTACTATCGGCCTGTTATCTGCAGTAATCGAAACATCGAGAGGTCTGAAACAAGGTTGCATTTTGGCCTCAGCATTATTTAATTCTTTCATCCATGATGTCCAAGAAGTCTTTCTTACTATATTATCAGATTCACCCAAAATGAACGGTACTGCAATACAAGCTCTATGGTACGCCGACGATCTGGTACTAATATCCAAGACACCGATAGGCCTCCAGAAGCTAATAACTGCACTTACAAGCTATTTTGAAGACAACGAGTTATCAATAAACATAAGAAAATCTCAGATAGTAGTTGATACCCCGAAGCGTTCACAAAGCACTAAGTTTGTATGGATGGTTAAGAACATCAACCTCGATGTGGTATTGTGCTATAAATATTTGGGCACTCAATTTGAAGCCAACTCAGTGTCAACCGAACATCAGCAATTGATACAGAGTAAAGTGAATACCGCAATATCTCAAACTAAACTCATTCTCTACAAATATGGTACATTTTCCGTTCAGCCTGCAGTACATTATTGGCAACAGAAAGTAACACCTACATTATTATATGGGTTAGAGGCGCGAGAAATCACGGATGTGAAAGATCTAGACAGAATAGAAGCTAAATATTGGAGAAATGTACTACATGTTCCACAATCAACTCCTGTATCGTGCATTAGATATGAATTAGTACTTACCTCACTTAGTGCAAGATATCACTGGCAGCTTTGTGCATTGTTAAGAAAATGTTTGGTAAACATGGAAGTTGAATCGATTCTAGCTGTCTTATCCACATACTTGTTCACTTCGAATCATCGATTTATTGTAAAATGGACAACTTATGTCTATCAAATTATGGCTACAGCTGATGTAGCTGTAGAAACTCTGATACAGAATCCCGATCGAGCAAAAAAAGGATCTATTTACATGATTGGTTGTTGAATCGTTGTCTTTGTTTACGTTACAAAAACTTTAATAGTCACATATTTCCGGACAAAAAAATGGGAACTGTTGAAAGTTATCTGTTAAAATCACCTTCCCCACAAATCCGTATGGCAATCTTGAGAATGAGATTTAACTTATGGCCAACACGAGACATCTTGGCTCAGCAAAGACAGATAGCCATTTCAGATAGCTTCTGCAGCGATGTTTTGCAGAGAGAAACTTTGGAACACATCATCGTGGAATGTCCTGCTCTATGTTCACTAATAAATAATGTGTCCAGGAAGCATATACCTACTGTTGCTAATGTTCAGCCAAGTCTGAGATGGTCTTGCTTGTTAAATTCTACTAACATGAGCTTATTCATTGCGTCAGTACATTTTCTAAACGCTCTAGGCTTATGTTCCCATGTATATGATTGACACGTTTTTTGGAAAGAAATGTTCACCCACACTTTCTATCTATAAGTCATGTGACCGACTTGGAATGTTTAAGGGTTAGATGCAAAACAATGTAAATATTGTTGATATCATCTCCGTATTATATTTAACAATATGTAATTCTGGAAATGAATATGTATATGTAATCACACTTGGAAAATGTTCTTGAAAAAATCATTTATGATTATAAACAAGAAATAAAAAATAAAAAAATAAAAAAAGTTCTTTTTAATCACGATTAGTAGGTTACTTTTCAAAAGTTAGTTACTTATTTAAATTACATATTTTACAAATGTATTTCGCAGAAATTGTTTAGCATAAATCCATGAAGTCATAATATACTAAACAATTTTTTTACATTAGTAAAAATAATTTCAGCTTCTATTACTAGTTATGTTTTCTTCTGTAACAGCATCTAAAAACAATGAAACAATGAAGTGCCATATGAACGTACCCAAGTGTACATGTACAGTAGGTAAAAGCAGAAAATAAAAATCATACCCATATAGTTTATGAAAGTCTTAACATTCAAACACAAATGGGTATATTTTATGCAGCATGTGCATATAGCGCCAAATACAAATTACAACAACTCAAATACAATGTATAACAGTGCATGTACGTGCACAACACGTTTTTCATAAGTTACATTTAATATGTAATGCATATATGTATGTAGACAGTAAAAAAAACAAAAAATCTGGAATGGCCACTTAAACCCAAACTACGTAATTGTAAGGATAACATTTTCACAAGGGCAGATTGCATTATTACAGAATTACGTCTTTCTGTGGAACAACTTTTAGAAAAAAAAAGCATTGAAAGATTATGCATTCACCCATTGTACCTGTAATTTTGTGCATTACAGCGTCAACATCGCATCTTGCGAACTGACCATGTGAGGGAGTAGGGCATCCCGAATGTTATCTTGTGTAAGGAGAAGAATGAATACCCAAGTTGCATAATAACCCTGCAGGATTCTCCCCAAAGACCCTACCAAAAAGTCCGTCTAAACCAGACATAGGATATTAGGCAGACCAGCTTCAACTATTACCCAACACCCCTGAGGGAGCAACTAGTTAGAAACTACCAGGTCCCAAAGAACCAGGGTATTCAGGACTGCATCAGGCAAGACATTCAAAATCCGGAGCGTCTTCTAGTCTCCTTGCAGTATCCAAGAATGGCAATCAATAAACATTACCAGTTGCAGCAGAACATTTCCATAGCAGTAAATACTACGCTGTTCCAGAACCCCTTTTCTCAGATTGCAAAAAAAAAAAAAAAAAAAAACAGCCTGCCTTTTAGTTATGCCTACATCACAGTCTTCTTGCAGATCCACCATTGCCTCATTTACTGTCAGAATTCCTTCTGCTCAAAGCCTAAGGTGAATACTGCCATTTCACAACTCTTTATAAAAGAGAAAACATTAAAGAAAATGTCACACGTTTTCAACAGCTTTTAGACGAAAACTGAATGAAATAACATTTAACATTTTTCATTTCCTTACATTACTGTTTACCAGAATCTCTCCGGATCTAGCTATTGCAAACAGAAGTTTCGTTTGTGGTCTTGTCAGCAACTGAATGTACAGCTCACCCAGAATATAAATCCGGCCATTGCAGATAGTCCAATTGACCTAAATCACTCAACATATTGAGTTTACGCTTATGAGCTGGTTTCGATTTTAACAGATTTAGATAGCATTCCCTGGCACACACTACATGTATTTAACTGCATCAGATCAGCTATTGGAAGGGATAGTTGCTTCACCTTGAAATCCTTCACATTATCAGAGGCCTGGAACAGTTTGAAATGGTCGCTCAATGTCTTGTCTCCCAAACTTTCCCCAACACTGCAGACCCTTTTTTGGTTTAATCCTTCAGAAACTGAAACATTGCTCATATCACTCTGTTGTGCAGCAATGTGGAGGCTCTTTGGGAGCTACTTAAAGGGTTTCAAAAACGACTTTTCCCACTTACAAATCATCTATGGGTGCTCATTAGTGCACCACAATTTTGCCATATACACTACAATTCTTCCATATTTAGCCAAAGAAATCGGCACACTTGTGGTGATATGTTACCCTGCCGTTTTATCATTTTCATTATGACCTTCTAGGCTGCTTTCAATTTTACTGCTGAAAAGATGTGTGGTCTCTAGTGTGGTTGATGAAATGGTCACTCCCAGATAGAGAAACGTGTCAACCCGCTCCAGGGTTATACCATCTAGTCCAGGACAAGAGCAGACAGCCATGCTTATAATAGCAAAGGTACCAACATATAAACATACAAAGAAATAAAACCTGGGCTGGTAGGCAACTGTGTCACTTTCCTCGTGTTGCTTTACCAGTCTTGACAGTTTCCCTGAATGACCAAAACAAACTTGTAAAAATGAGTCTCGTTTAAGAAGTAAAAGTTCTATTACCAAAAGAAAGATTTACTTGCTCCTTTGGTGGAGGAGCAGATTTTCACAACCTGGAATCTCAAGGACCTCGGTGGGTTCATCAGACAACTATTCGGATGTATTGTAAGAAAAGAAAAAAAAGCAGGTCATTTCAAACAGGTACATTGTATAGTAGTGCACAGTAGCCATTGGAAAAGTCACATGATCAGATGCTTTACATTAGATTTAGTGACATACTCCTGTGGAGTTAGCATTGAAGAATGAGCTTGCCTCCTGATCGCCTCGAATCCCAATGTCTCTTTTTCCAACCGATGCCCATAGACTGCAAGATGCACTCTGTGGAATAACCACACATCCCAAGTATATTATTTAAACACCATGTTGAGGGACCAGGGCCCAATAAAGCTGGAACAGTGGGGAACATACTTAATGGATTTTCAGGGTTATGAATGCACCTTTCGTGGGTTAAGTGTGTCAAGGTAAATACAGGAGCTATATCCTTCCGGTAGTGGCCTGTTTATCCTCTGCTGCTGCTTGTGATGAAGGATTATGCAGGCCTTGTCTTGTTACGTGTTGTGTGTTAAGAGTTATTTACCTGCAAGTCTGATTCTCTGGTATTGGTGTCTTTTTAGAGATTCACACTTTAATTTGAATATTGCCACAACTTAGACTGGGAAATTCCAGAACCATGAATCATTTGATAAGCGTCATCTATGTCTAGCCTGTACAAATAGCTCCATACTCCAAAACACTATAGCCATCCCCCCTCTGACCAATGCGTGTTAATAAACAGTTTCCAACACAGTTTTCTCTTAAATTCTTGAACCCCATTTACTCATAATACTTATAAAAACCATGGATTCCTTGAAAGGTGAATGAGAGAGTGTAAGGAGGATGGCAGTAAAGGAGCGGGGGAGTTTAGCGTAGTGTGGGAGGACAGTAGAGTGCTGTGAGAAGGCAGTAGAGGGTGGTGTCTCCCACTTAGTCTCACTTGCGCCTCTTACTTACCATACATGCACTCTCACACCAAAGTACCACTTTCTTTCACCAACCAGTACCTCACTATACACACGCTCTCTAATATTCCTCCACATTCTCCACCGTCCTTCCTCCCTCTGGTCTCCTTGCACCTTCTCCTGCAGCAACCTCACATGAAAAATTCACACTGCCTTGTTCCATGTGTTCCCCTTTACATTCCTCCTCCCCATCCCATTGTTCCTGGTTCCCACCTGGATCCCCAGGCCAATCACTAAATGTTTTGCTTCCCCAGAGTCCTTCATACAGGTGCAAACCTTTAAAACGCCTTTTAAGCTCCGCCCCTTTACAAACACGGTTCCACCGGAGTTTTGTAATGGCGGCACATAACAAAAATAGCCAATTTCAAAGTACTTATTCACGTGGGCTGTACTTTCCTGTTTGGCAGTGCCTAGCACTCTGTTGCCTTACTGTTCACCACCGGCTCGTTCGCTAGCGGGATGCGAGTCCCCCATTCCCCCTCCACTAGTACTTCTGGTCTCTGAAGTTCTGTGAGAGAAGAGAGAACACTGCCCACAACAGGGATAGATGGGTATGGGGTGATCGGTGGTACTACAATTCCAGCCAGGCCCAGGTGTAGAGGGGACAGAGACTGGGGACCTCACAACTCCATTGCCGTGCAGCTGGGGTAGGGCCAACTCTGGTCAATGCTCTGGTAGGCCTCCTGACCAGGTTGAGAGGGGTCCCCATAACCCATTGGCAGCGTCAGCTAACTGAACCCGTCACAGTGGACATGCCTGCTTCCGTAGATGGTCTCATGAAGGACTCAAAGAAGAAACAGTTTCAGTGCAGCAAGCATTAGCCTTACAGATGAGAACAAAATGCCTCGGAATAGATGTGGCATATTTCACTGACAGTTTTTTTCAAGAAGCTAGTTCTTTTATAAGAATAAAATCATTCTATGGTGGTTTTCAAAGAGTACAGTCTCAAAGTTAGTAAATAGACTGGACAGGAGCTGGGTTGCTCCACATTATGAGACTTGGATGTCTAAAATTAAGAGAAGATCTTTGCATTTACAAAGAAAAGAGACTATGACCTCTTTTTCCTTTCTGTCTTTCTGTAAGCATTATGCATAATATATTTTCATACACAAAACACTTTTTTTTTTTTTTTTTTAAAGACTGGAAGCATTACCCGACTTTTTATTTTTCGAACCATAACCCATAGCTACAACAAAATGAAATTCTTGAATCCATAAATCAAATAATTCAGCAGTGCTATGTACAGTAGTTGATAAAAGTGCTACATGCGTTTCGCTGCTACAAACAGCTTCTTTTGGAAGGCAAAAGATATAGTCTGACTTATGATGACCATTGTAGTCCGCATTGGTCTTGTTACCAGCGAAGATCCTCAATAGTTTTAATTCAATATAAATGTGAACAGAGGTCCAACAGATGAGATGAAGAGAGGCACACAACCTCTGTGGTGCAAAGGAAAAGAGGCAGCTACAGTTTGTGACAGCGAAACATGTGTATCGGATTTATCAACTGCCAAGAAAAAAAGCGTTAAAAAACATTTTTGTAATAAACATGGAATTACGACTTCATTAACAACACAACAAAAACATACATTTTTTTTAATTATCAAGAAATTATAGGCAGCTTGCACAGAACAAACATTTTATTAGACCATCATGTTTCTGCCTCTTCACCCAGACAGATTTCACTGATCACTGGAAAACAATTTTTTTATTTCCCTAATGGGGAAAGATTTTCAACTGTATGTTATCACAACTGAGACAAGGGCACCTTTTTTCGGCTGCAGAAAATTCATTTTAATTTCATATTTCAGGACCGCCAACACGATTAATGAACCTTGTGCTTTGCCATTGCTTCCCATAATCTATGACCTTGATGGTAGGTGTATCCCAGAGCACAGACCAATGGGGTACAGAATAAGAGGGTTGTTTTCCTACTTCAAGAAACTGTCCATCAAAGAGATACTGTTCCAATGCATAAAAACCATGGAACCCCTATGAATTGTTAACTATAACCTTGACACGTTCTAGTCCTAATACCTTTCAAATTAGGTAATTTAAGGTTGGTAAGGATGTACACCTCCCAGATCCTTGTCCTGACACAGGAATGAAATAATGCCCGCCATTTTTATGTGCGACAGGAACATCTGACACTTTATCACCAAGTGAGGTCATGGATGGAATGATCTCTCATAAACAAGAATAGAGAACTTTTGGACATAGATAATTTTGTAAAATTTCTTCAAATGAATCTACTAGACTTCGATAGTATAAAAATGTGTATCCCAAAAGCATTGAATCAGGGTGCAGCATTTGCACTCGCAACTATTTAGTGATATTTGACTCTTTGCAAATAAGAAATGGTGTGCTGTGTGTATGTATGGTGTTGTGTGATTGTATGGCCGACTAGTAGCTAGCAAACTTTAATATTTGATCCCTGCATTGAATGATACCCTTGGGGAATGTAGAGACATCTCTTTAGCCACTTCCAATTGCTACAGAATGGATCTACGTGAAATGTTCATAGCAGAATTGTACACGTCAGAATTTTGCAAAGTGGAAAGCTTTGCATGACTAAAATATCGATTCCTGCTTCCCTGCGACCCTTGTTTCTACTTCGCTTCGCTTGTTGCCACTTACCTGATCTCCCGTCTGATCCTCCTCTCGCCGTTTCCCCCCCGCAATGTTGATCTCCTACCCCTAAAGTGGGTTGTGACTTCAGTTGCAGGTTTTTTTCTCTATTTTAAATAAAAAATGTCATCTTTGCTCTGCGCGCTTCTTCCTTAGAAAGCGGGGGTCACCCCTGCAGCCCCCGTTCGGTATAATGGGATTTGGAATTTTCTTTCATGCCGCATGCTGAATGCGCATTCAGCATTTTCAATTAAACATTTATTGGGCATTTCCCTACAGAATAGCAGGCAAAAAAATCATTGAGACATGGTGAACAATTTAGCCCACAGGGCCTTCCATATTTTTGCTGAATTCCTGTGACCAATGTCTCAGACCTCCCTGTCCCTCTGCATCCTATTTGCGGATATCCTCCTTTAAAAGGAGCTTTGGTCGATTCTGATGCAGCAAATCAACTCATTCCCCTTTTGGCTCTTAGTACTTTAGCCTTTCTTTCCCAAGCTCCCCTTTCCTGCTCCACACAACCTCCCCGTGGCTCTCCTTTTCTTAAAAACACCCTCGTCACTCCTCTGTCTTTTAGAGAGGGGAGCCCTCATAACAATTTCAGCCACCACCCTCTCTTCCCCAACCCAGCCCCCCATCCACCCATACCCACCTCCTCCCAAGCGCAAAACTCTCCCTCGCCTTTTTGTGGGTATTCGCAGTTCACTTGTTCCGGTACAGGCCTAGAGTTCCATCTGCCCCATCAAGCTCTGTCCACACTGGGTTCCAAAGGCTCATCGACCTGGTCACAAACCCTCACCTAGCCAAAAATTGTAACCATTCAGTTCCTCTCGCCCATTCACCTGCGGCCCAACCATCTGTACTGCACATCTCCACAGAATGCTTTGCATGGTAAAAACAAAGTTTGGACCGACATTCTTCCCCTCAATGAATGCCACAGACTAAGCGAGTGTTAGATTCTAACTGCCAAATTCATGCACAAAAGATGTGGTGAGTGAGGATCCTTGTGAAGGTGTAAATTCAACCTTTGTGGGCCCCATCTCTTAGAATTTGAGTCTTTTCCACAATCAAAAGGAATGGGTGCCGACAATGGTAACCAGATCTTGTTGAGCCTCCAAGGTCATAAGACAATTTGTTTTTGAAGGTATCCCCCCACTTTATAATTTTTTTCCCCCAAAAAGACTGCATTTTTTCAATCTTATTTTTATTTAATAGCTTTCCCAACATACAAACAAGAAGAACAAAAGCAAAAAGGAAACAATTTCTCAATCTTCGAACATGAGCAAGGCAGTAGATCAAGGTCCCCGGTTTTAGCGAGACAAAGTATCTTATGTGGCGCACATCCCTTTTTCGCAGTAGCATTTGTTGCCAGACTGATGTGATTATCCAGCATCCACCCATTTGTTCCAAATTATCCCGAATTTGCTCCCTGTACGCCTGCTCCTCCCTTGCCACGCATCTATCCATCTCTAGGACCCATCTGGACAGTTTTAGTGTCTCCCATGCCCCCCAAAGCATGGCAATATTTATTTTTGCAATTATAAAAAGTCATTTTAGATAAACGTTTCTTCACCAGCTCAGCTGCGCGATCCCATTCCTGGAGGCTGTGCTGTCCCTCAACATCTTCGTTGAGAGGTAGGATCGCAATCTTGGCGTTCCCTTGATCTTCTTATTTTCTCCCGTGTGTGATAAAAAATGTTTTTTTTTAAAAAAATGGAATTCGGATCTTCACATTTCAATGCTGCCATCTCGTTTGTTACTATTGTGCGAGCCCCACACTGCACAAGCCCTCGTTGCCCTAACTACCCCGTGAGGGCCTTGAAACTGTATCCTGCATTGCTGGTGGTTCCCCACTGCCGTCTCACGACAATTCAAAGATGGCCGATTCCTTTCTTCAACTTTGCAAATTTGCCCAAGTGCCTGCTGGAGAGTTCAGGCATTGGGTAATCCTTTTTACTTAACATCCTATCAGGGACCGGCAGGCTTTAGCCAGCCACTGACCCAAAGGCCCAACTCCTGGGCCCCCGTCCACTGCCGGTTGGCTGCCGCTCCCACTCAGTGGAGCCTGAACTACAGTGACCTTTCACCACCAAAGCAATGGGTTAGTCTCCTCCAACCCATCACTCTCCTACCCCTCTGTCTTTCCCTCCCTCTGCCCATCCCACTTTCACAGCGTGTGTTTGCACTGTGATTTACACCTATTGCTGGCACTTCTACTCTTCTATCTGATACTCTGGATGTTCTTGCCTCTGTCATGAGAATCTGCTTGAAGCCCAAAGCCAAGTACATTTCTTGGTACGACTCTGACCTAGCTACCCTTAAACGCAAGTGTAGGGTGGCTGAGAGGAAATGGCGGGCTTCCTGTACATCCTCTGACAAACTTGCCTGCTGCCTGCTCCAAAACCTTGTCCAAACTAAAAAGAGAGCCCACATCCAGGCCGGCGTCTCTGCGGCATCTAACAACTCAGCCAAACTCTTTAAAATCTGCAATGAGCTGGCCAACCCTGCTGCAGTCTCTACCTCTCCTGTCGCCTCCCAGGTCCTTGGCAATGCCCTTGCCTCTCTTAATTTAAAAAACCCAGGCCATCCTCTCCACCCTCTCGTCCTCTCCTCCTCTTCCCCTTTCTCTATCTGCTAACTCTGGCCCTCCTGCAGCCGCCCCCGCTTTCTCTTCCTTTCCTCTTTTTTCCCCAGGCAAGGTTTCTAGACAAGTCTGATCTACCAAAGTCTCGTCAAAGCAGGTTCTTCCCTGTTCGTCTAAAACCATCAAGGACCACATTCACACCCTTGCTCCTGCTCTGGCTGACTTCTGCAAGCTCTCCTTCGCATCTGAATCCATCCCCCTCCGCTCTGAAGCACTCTTGTGCAACCTCTTCAAGAAACCCACAGCCAACCCCTCATTCCTGGCTAACTATCGCCCAATCTCCATCACTCCTTTCCCGGGCAAACTCCTGGAAAAGCTGCCCATCTCTCAACTTAATCTTCACACCAATTCTGTTGGTTGATTCTGCTGGTTGTCTCCATGACCATCAGCCTGGCTTTAGAGCTACCAGAAGCAGAGAAACTGCTCTCCTGAACATCCGTGAAGACCTGCTCTTCAACCTTGACGCTAACATCCCTTCTGTCCTCATCCTACTCTATCTCTCTTCTGCCTTTGACATGGTCAACCATACCATCCTGCTCAACCGTCTCAGAGATAACCTAGGTATCACTGATCAGGCCTTGGCCTGGCTGACCTCTTTCCTCTCTGATAAACCCTCCCAGGTCCAACTTAGGTCCTTCCTTTCGTCTATCTCACTCTCTACCTGTGGTGTTCCCCGGGGGTCTAACCTCTCTCCCTGGCTTTTCAACCAATACCTGGCACCCCTCTTCCTTGCACTTTCTCCCTTCCCTCTCCCCTGCACTTGCGTGTTCTCGGGTTCACTGGGCCTAGTAAGATCGCTGCTTTATCATCCCTTGTTACCCTCCCTTGATCTCGTTGCACTCTGAAACACTTGTGTATGAGCGCGATACAAATAAAATATCACATCATATATCTCGAATAAATTGTGTACCCCCAAATTCCAAGTATTAACAATTTCGGATCCAACACCACGGCTGACAACCTCCCTGTAATTCCCAGCCAGAATGTTTGAATCTGCAAGCAGGTCCAGATAGGGTCATAAAACGACCCCAATGCAACACATCATCTACAACAGTTTGGGTCACCCGTCCTACCCCTGCTGAACATAGCCTCCCTCGTGTAGCAAGTTCTGTACAACATTTTTAGTTGGACCAGTCTGAATCTGGCAGGGATCGCCACTTCACGGTGTGCCATAAGGGGCTTTTTTGCCTTTGCCCAACTCAGGCATGTCACGGTTGTCATAGTGGGGCCTGCAATGTTACTACCCTTCGTCAGGCCATCTCCTTTCTAGATCTGTCCCATACTCTCAACACCTACTGTGAGAAAGGGGGCTATCCCATTCCAATCGCCCGATCGTGGAGCACCTGCAGCAGGTGCCGCCGGGTCATCCCATCACATTCCAGCCCAATATGCAGCCTGTTCCTGTCACTGTGTACCCACCCATTTGCCACTACCAGCTGTGAATCCCAGTAATATTTTGAGAGTCCTCCCAAATCAGTTTCTGCAACGCTTTCTCAATAGTATGAGAAGTCCAGCACCCTGACTGGGGTGTTGTGCAAAAAGTATAGACATCTGGGCAGTGTCATCATCTTAAACATTTCAGCTCTCCCTAGCATAGACAGGAGGATGGCAGCCCAGTACCACACATCCGCTACAAATCTTGCAGTCACTAGGTTCAAGTTACGCTCAAGAAAGGTTGTGGGGTCCAAATCCACTTGGACTCCCAAACATCTAAATTATTCCCCAGGCAGCCCAGAAGGTGCTACCTTCCAGGATTGCCTCCTGGCCACCCTTCACCGTGAATAGAACAAATTCCGACCAGTTGATTCTGAGGCCGCTATGTCTACCATATAGTGGTAGTATCTCAGTTATTCTCGGGATCGACCATTGCAGTTCTCCAACATAAAGCATTAGATTGTCCGAGTACAAAGATAGCTGTTCCTCCCAAGATTTTGAAGTTAGAGTATTTTACTCCCACCTTTTTAAATTTGAGAGTAAAATTATTTTTTAGGGAGTAAAAAATTAGGTTCCATTCGGAACAGGAGTATTTTATAAGCGAGTAAAAATATGTTTTAACTGTAAAATAGAAATGTTTTGTAATAAATATTTCTTTGCACCAAGTTATTCATGCACATTAAAAAGATACATTTGTATCTCTTCAGATCAGGCAGCCGGACTAGAAGACTTTATTCCTGTGGCATCTAGTGTACTACTGCTCCAAATATATCCATGGATCTGCGAGGATAAAAACAGGGGACACCTCCTATGTGTCGGTTTTCCATTTTTGTTGGGAGTATTTTTACTCCCCATTTTTTTTTTTTTTTTTTTTTTTTTTTTTTTTTAGGGAGTAAAAGGAGGCGATACCCCCCTTATCTGTAGGGCCGATTCCTCCCGTTTCCGATGGCCACACAAAACCTTTTAGGAAAGGTTCACCTCTGAACAAAATTGGCTGGGGCTCAACAGCGAGAATAAACAGGGCTCAGGAAAGGGAACAGAGCTGGTGCGTGCCACTCTCCAACAGGAAATGGCTGGATAGCACTCCATTGACCCGGACCACTGCCATGGGACCCGCTACAGCTTCACCCAAGGTAGTACGTTCGGTCCAAAGCCCATACGTGTCATGGTTTTCCAGAAGAAGCCCCAAGAGACTAAGTCAAAGGTCTTCTCAAAGTCTAAAGCAGGATTGTCCAACTCCACGCCTCGCGGGCCGGATCCATGTCAGATTTTCAGGATATCTCTCAGTAATATGCATGAGAAATTTGCATACAGTGATTCTAAATGTATGCATGTTTTCTAAAGAATATTTGTGAGGGATATCCTGAAAACACGTTAGGCTTCCGGGCCCTCGAAGGCCTGGAGTTGGACAACCCTGGTCTATAGCCACCAACGCCAGTGGGCCAGAGATGTAGTCAGCCTTATCTAGGGTTGTCTGAAGCCGCCGGATATTCACGTGGATCACCCTGTTGGGCAGAAAACCATTTAGGTCTGGGTGAATCAGCGCAGGCAACACCATTAGCAATCGAGTCGCCAGGAATTCTGCCAGTATTTTCGATTCCATGTAAAGGAGTGTTATGGGCCTACACGAGGAGTAGTCCTCCGGTAGCTTATCTTTTGGGGGGATAACTATGACTCTCACCCGGAGCATGTCCAGTGGCAATGCCCCAACCTTCAGGCCGTCCCGAAACATGGCCAGCATGGGACCGATTACTTCCCCACTGAGACATTTCCACATCTCCGCCGGGAACCCTTTGGGTTATGGCGTTTACCTGGATTGAAGCAACGATATCGCCTCTGCCACTTCTTGCGTGATTTTGTTCTCCAGCTCTGCCACTTGCAGAGTCGTGAGTATCCACTCCTTTATGATGATGAATTGAATGCTAGGATAAGTGAAAGTCAGGAGAAGCAAAGGTATGACAAAGTAAAAGTGTGAAAGTGAATGTATGACGAAGTGAATGCAGGCAAGTACAGCCATACATCTGTTTTTGAAATCCTCAGAAGAATCTCACAATCAGAAAATATGTTATCTGTGAATTATAAACAATTGAATGGATTAAACAGAATTTGTGGTGCTTTTCAGACACCACCATAGCAATTATTGTATATGTGCTTACATCATGTGTGTTTTATATAGCAAAGGGCAGACTGGAATTATCTGTCCGACATGTCTTTAATCCTCCAAAGACAAGAAAATCTGTGGCTATTCCAATAGACTCATGCTCCTTGAAACCGCATCCACTCTAGCTGCACTTAGATGAGCGTCCACCATTTATTGTGGCTCAGCATCATTCTGTACCCGCTTACATTTTCTTTTTTTAACTCCTTTATTAAAATGATAACAAGGAAGACAGCAGGTCGAAACTCACTTTAAATTAAATAAAGATGACTTGGCTGAGCAAACTTTACATACGGCCAACAAACTGCCGCCTGCTGATAGGCCGTTGAGCATACCCCCCTCTCCCATAGGACATGTGTTTATACAAAGTAGGCTCATACACAGTGGGGAGAGCATTAGAGACAAAGGTAATAATGAATGGGGACCACGTCCCAACATCTTTATCATGCTTGTAGGTGGACAGGGCCGTAACATTTTCCACAGCCAGGATCTCCCAAACCTTGGCCGACCACATCGCTATATTTGGCCCTTCTGGGAATTTCCAATTATGCGCTAACATGATTTTAGCAGCTAGCAAAGCTGTGCTGCTTACCCCCACCAGGTAGATTCCATCCCTGTATCTCCCAATAGAACTGGGAGTGATTCAAGTGGTAAAATAGCCTGTGTGATGGATTTAATACGGGTAAGGACTGGACCTCTTTCAAAAAATAAGATGCTTTTGGACATGACCACACATGTGGAGGTCTGACCCAACCTCCCCAACACAGTTTAGGGTTCCCCAGCATCACCTTATGCGGACTTTCTGGAGGTAGATAACACTGATCGCATGGCTTTAGTTGGCATTCTTTGTCAGTAGTACAGCGGGAAATCCAGCGATTCCTGATCCATATGCGCTCCCAGGAGTCCTCTCCAATGTGAATACCAAAGTCTTGTCCCACTTAAGCATATATCTTAAGCATTCCTCAGGATCAAAGCAATCTAAGATGCTGTAGAGCGTAGGCCCCATACCCTTTAGTCTGCCCTGCTTGGTAGGTAAGTTAAAAGGGCTGACAGGGCTCTAGTTGCTCTACTCTTTGCTACGGCATGGGAAGACCAGTGATGCAGCTGTGCATATCTGAACCTCGGATTCCCCCAGGCTAAATAACCTCTTGCAATCAGCAAACGTCAGATGTGCTCCATCAGAGTACAAACACCTTAACTCCAAATGCCTTAACTCCATCAAGACACCCTGGACAAAGGCGCCTGTCTCGAGTCTGCCCCGGAGCTGACCGAGGCAGAGGCCAGAAACTCTGCCCAAGCACCATCGCTCCCCAAACTACTTGTCTCCAAGACTACCCAGAGCTTGGGTACATTCTCCAAGGCACATTGAATCTAGGCTACTGCCAGCTACATGCCTTTTCTATGCCGTTCTACTGCCTGTGCCGGTCCGGACCACCTGTATGAGGTAACATTTAAAACCTTCCTTGCCGCCCTTACACCGAGGCACTGCATTTTTGCAAGACACACTACTGCTCATCCGGTACTCAGAGCTGTCGACCTGCGTACTCGGGTACAATCTACCGCCACAGAACTACTCACCTATGTCTTGCAATTGACGCGCGTATGCTCCCCTTTAAACCCCCACTCACGAGGTACTTGAACCTCCACATCACCTAATGTCTACCATACACGCACTGTTCCGACCACTTCCTAATCAATGTCCCCCTTTATTCTGAAGCATTCTGCAACTCGTTACCTGAACGTGCATTGCCTTAGCTAAAAGTGATCTTGCCTTCCATTGACTGTGTATTGCCCTAGCTAAATCGTACCTGTCCACTGCTGACTTTACACTGCCTCAACAAAAGTGAACCTGCACACTGTTGACTGTGCACTGCCATAGCTAATAGCACACTTGCCCACTGCTGATTGTGTATTGCCCTAGCTAAAATCGAACCTGCCTACTGTTGATTTTGCACTGCCAGAGCTAAAAGTAAACTTGCCTACTGCTGATTGTGTATTGCCCTAGCTAAAATCGAACCTGCCTACTGCTGATTTTGCACTGCCCTAGCTCAATTCGAACCTGCCCATTGTTGATTTTACACTGCCTTAGCATAATCGAATTTGCCTATTGCTGCGACGCATCTCCTCCCAGGTGCCCATCCACCATGCTCTTTAGGGCGCTCCTTATACTGTACCACATTCTGCCCGTTGAAGCAGCAATTATCACCCAGCTACGCATATGTCCAACACGGCCGACACACCTTCAGCCATCAGCCACCTTATCTCTCCCAAGCCTTGTCCCACCGATCCCGCGCATGGCGACCCCCACAATGGACCCTATGACACCCACCATAGGCCTCCAGCACCTCAACACTGACATTAACCCATACTTCAATGACCCAGCCCTCTGGCTGAAACACTTCGCTAGTAAACCCACTCCGAATCAATCGTGTTCCTCATCTCTCAGAAACAAAAGATTAGGCACCAGATTCCTCATACGCCCCACCCATAGTAACCTCCCCAAGCAAACAACACACACCACCCTGCTCACCTACTGCACCCACCAATAGCAAACTCCCCTCTACAGAGATGAAATTGCTGATTATCAAGGGCACCCACATCAACGCCAGATCCCTCCCAGCGCACGCTCTAGATATAGCAGACCTCACAACATTTTCAGATCTCGACTTCATTGCCATAGCTGAAACCTGCCTTCATGCCGCATCCGGTCCTTCCTTATCCCTTGCCCTACCACCCGGCTTCGGCATCATGAGATGTGACCGCACCTCTGCCTCCCACACCAGAGGTGGTGGCCTAGCCATCATCCACAAAACCACTCTGGATTTAAGAGTATCGACAAAAACTAAACTCGTGTCCGCTGAACTACTATCAGTCAAACTCGCACTAACACCTAATCAAACAGCCACCCTCCACCTAATCAACAGGCCCCCAAGCCCTGCACCCTCCTTTGTCGGCAAAATCTTTACCCTCCTCCTTGACAATGAAAAAACGAACTCACAAATGATCATCCTTGGAGACCTTAACCTAGGACTTGGTGAACCCAAAGATCCTATTGCACTAGACTTGGAAAACGCCCTTTCTAACTCTGGCTTCACCTTGCATATCCAAGAGCCCACGCATTCCAAAGGCAGGACCCTTGATTGGTTAGCCAGCTCTAACTGCAATATCAATGTCCTGGCCAATACCTCTTGCTTATGGTCAGACCACCACATCATCACTTTTAATAATGAAGCTTCCCCCCGTATCCCGACCTTGATAGCGCCTGCTCTCCCGACCAGAAACAAAAAGGACATAACCAAGGAGAAACTTCTCCCTCTGCTACTCCCCTCGCTTAAAGCGGCCACTGACTCCTGCAATTACCCCACCACTCTAGCTGACATCTATAACTGCAGCATGCTCACAGCTATAGACTTTATTGCCCCCATCAAACTGAGGAAGGCCAAACCACGGGCACACCTGAACTCTTGGTTCACACCACAGTTAAGAGTACTCTGCAAAACCAAACGCTGTGCTGAAAATCGTTGGAAGTCACCATTCTGACGCGCACAAAGACGGTTTCTTCTTGCCATCGCTCACCTACAAAGAAGCCATCACAGAGGCGAAAAAAAGAGTCCCTCAATAATCGTATCCTGCAAACTGACTCCAATTCTAAGGAACTCTAAGATCCTAAAAGAGCTCGAAACTCCAGTTACAACCCCCCCCCCCCCCCCGGACACCTGCATTAAAGAGAGCAAATGGTGTGCTATTATTCAGGCAGCGTTACTGAACAAAATCACCATGCTTCAATCTAAAATCATAGCTAAACAAGACAGCCTGAAACTGGATAATCGCCCTCCTACCCCAGCTGGGGGCCTCTCCCCTGACTTGCCCAATCTCAAACGATTTGCCTTCTCACCGCTCACCACTGCGGAGGTGGAAAACATTATCCTGAGGATCAAACCATCCAACTGCCAGGGCGATCCCTGCCCTGCCCCAATCATTAAGGAATCGGCCCACGATTTGGCTCCATTTATCACATCCTTCATTAATGCTTCCTTCAAAACAGGAACTGTCCCTGACAACCTTAAGGACGCATGGGTGATCCCCCTGCTCAAAAAACCCTCCCTTGACCCGAGCATACCTACCAACTACCGACCTATTACTACTGTCCCGTTCTGCTAAAAATCCTAGACCGCACAGCATACCTGCAAAACCAAGAGTACTTGGAAGCCAATAATCTTCTAGGTCTTAGACAATCTGGCTTCCGCCCCAGACACGGAACAGAGACAGCTCTACTAGACTTAAAAACTCAAATTGAAGTTCTAAAGGATAACGGCAAACTGGCCCTGTTACTTCTACTCGACCTCTCTGCGGCATTCGATCTGGTCAATCACCAAATCTTATGCAAGCATCTTCACTCTGCCGCCCATTTCTCGCTGTCAGCTACGGCCTGGATCAAATCATTCTTGAGTAATAGATCTATGCGGGTCTTTTCTCAATCTGCAGCTGCAGATCCTTCCCCTATTCACTGCGGCGTCCCCCAGGGCTCTTGCATGTCGCCAACTCTCTATAATGTTTTCACAAAATCACTATTTGATGTACTTGACTATCTTTGTGTTTCTTATACGAATTACGCGGACGACACCCAGATACTCATTCCGATCACTGGAGACTACTTGGCTGACACTAAGGCCCTGAATGAGGTCTACCTGGTCATCCAAGCTTGGATGGCACGACACCAATTATGCCTTAATGATGACAAGACTGAGCTCCTCATCTTGGGCACTACGCAATGCCTTAGTAAACTTGAGCCGTCTTACCAATCGTTTATCATCGATGGCAACACCATCCAAGTCTCGAAAGACACTAAAACCATAGGCGTCTACCTTGACGCCACCTTATCCCTATCCCGACAAACAAATGCAGTCAGATCTGCTTCAGCATACACCTGCAAACTCATTGCAGCCTGCAGGCCATTTCTGACCACCCCAAACACGGTCACACTGGCCAGAACCCTCATCATGGCCAAAATCGACTATGGTAGCTCCCTCTACCTATGAACCAGCCAAGAGAATCTGAGCAAATTGCAAATCTCCCAGAACAATGCCATTAGAGCGGCTCTAAACATCCCGCGAAACCACCACATCTCGGAATCTAGATCCAATCTACACTGGCTACCTGTCAAACAGTGAATTGTACTGAAAGCCTTAGGCCTTACCCACAAATGCCTAGCCAACCAAGCCCCCACCGTATCTCTGCAGCTGGCTATCCCGTCACGTGCCTACCTGCCCTCAAAGAACCGCCCAGACCCACTGTTTAACTATCCCTAGGTTTAAACTACAAAAAGCGGGTGGATCAAGCTTCTCCGTCCTAGCTTCAGAAGAATGTTTTAGTGCCTTCCAAGTCCAAAACGAAAGCCTGGCTCTTCAATCAGCCTTGAAACTTGGATTTCTTATGTACCTGGGAACCCAGTCCCAGTAAAGCGCCTGCTCTAATCTCTACTTTGTAAATGATGTATATTGTTTTATGCTCTGAATACTTTTGCACTGTATCTAAAGTTTGAATATATGTATGCTCATTATGTAACCATGTCTAAGTTGCGCCCTGATGCCTCCCGGCTTGACGGTGCACGTTACAAATAAAACAAATACAAAAATACAAATTTACCCAGCTATTGAACTTAATATGATGTTAATCTGCTGCGTTGCACCAGTCTCTGCACTTTCTACGAGTGCCACAGTGCTTGCCCCACTACTGACACCCGCAAAGCACCACAGTGATAGTCCAGTTTATGACATTCATACTCCCCTCTCAATCATTCTCAATCGGCACAGTAATGATTCTGCTAAGCCCAATTGACTTCACACACTCTGCTTCCCGTGGCTCAGTGGTATGCCCTGTTTGCATCATTACTCACCCTTCAGATTAGAAGCACTCCTTCCCTCATGCTTCCTTCAGGCTGAATCATCTACTTGGTATTAAGCCTAGTCCTCTTCAAAGTGCTAGTCTAAACCTTATTCTCTGTACTTTGGTATGCCATTCTGGTCTATCAGTGCTGTACTGGTGGGAAAGGATGCGGTACAACTAATTTTCTGCTGCATTTTAGGGGTGACACTAAATGGTGAATAACTGCTAACATGGGGTTGCACCCTGGGCACACCTTTCCATAGTATTGGATATGCAATGCACTGAAATAGCTTCTGGCCATGCTGACTTTTTCTATTAGGACTGGTGGTGGGAGTCTTTCTTTGTGATGGGCTCTTTGCATAATAGGCAGAATCTGGGTACTGTTTACGGGAGATCCGATTCCCAATTCATTGCTTGAAAAAACATGCTTGAAAAATGGTCTGGTTTCTGCTTACTTCTTTGCTTGATTCTGAGGTCTTTCCCCAAATTGTAGCTGTATGCGAAAGGCTAAATGCTTCTAACCCTGCCTATTTTCCTCTGCTTGAACCTGCTAAACACCTTAATTGAGCGATTCTTTTTTCGACCACAGATATAGAAAGGGGACTGCAACATGTCAAATACTGCAGGAGAAGTTGCAGGGTTTAAGTCATTTTCTTAGGGTCAAGGTAATCTAGCAATCCTTGTATATTGAGACGAATCATGGGATGATGTCACTTCTCCCAAGAGGGGAGCCCTTCTTTGTGAGGCTAGGGAGATGAGGCCGATCAGCGATATCTCCCATAGGGGTGGTAAAATGACAGAGGACCTCAGAGGGAGAGACTCCCCTCCTGTGGAGAAGGACTCCCTTTCCATACAGAAGCTCACTAACCCTCTTTTCCTCAAACCACCAAGATCCATGGTTAACCCCTCTAATTTGTCAGAAAGCACCAATATCAAGTATTGTGATGTGAGGTCTCACCTGTACATCAGTCGAGTGTAATCCAATCCAGGCTGTGAGCAGACAGGGTAACTCTTCAAAACCTAACCAAAGTACTGAGAAGAGGAAGCACTGAGGAGGCATAAAGATCACTCATGAATCTGACCAAAGTACTGAGAATAGGAAGCACAGAGGAGACAAGATTACCATAGCATCTGGCCAAAGTACTGAGAAGAGGAAGCCCAGAGAAAGTATAAACATCACTCCATGGAAACAAAAGACAGACCTTCACAGTCTGATGGGGAGGAGCCAACTATCAGGCATAAAAGCCGACAAAGGACTTGAATCAGAGAGAGTCCAGCAAGGAAGCTGGAAACTCTGGGAGGTTTGAACCTGGAAGGAGGAGAGTCACTGTTAAGATGGATTTCTGAATTCTGACCTGGTGGGCAGAGGTTCAGAAGGCCAGCCTAGTTTCCTGGAACAGGGTAACCTTCTGGACAAGCCAGGCCAATCAAGGTAGCATTGGTGGCGGTCAAGACTAGGTCTCAGGAGGGGTGAGGGTAATCGAAAGCCCACAATGAGCACACACACAGTAAATAACACTACACATTACTCGGATGCATTTATCAAAAATACATATACATTTATTAAAAGCCTTTTAAATCAAACACAAAGCAAATATCAGCAGTATTAACCAAACCAACTATTAAACATACATACAGTCACCAATGGCCTAAAGCAAAAGGACACATGGGTCCACAACCTGCAAAGAAAGGGGGCGTACAGTGCAAATATCGTTTAGGCAGTCCTTTACAATTTAAACCCTAAATGAGAGGCAGCCCAGTCCCTACAATGAGTGGAGCCTTGAGCTCAAAAGTACTTTCGGTGCTGGGGCATGCGATCGTGAGGTTAAGTCAAAACTGGGTCTCTTGCAGGGGCTGTAGCGACTCAGTAAGGTGGGTGAGGCAGTGGAGAATAAGTTCCCACTTTTCGAGGAGGGTCTCCCCAATAGGGCAGAACATTATCCAAGAGTTTGAAATAGCTTGGTAGTACAGGCTACTTTGATAAAGAAGAGTGGCCCTGAGAGGACACTTCTGCGTAAAAATTGATGGATGCGCCAGGGGCCCCCAGTAAGGGTTGCAATTACTCACCGACCCTCAGTCGAGTCCACTTCGGTCGCAGGTTCAAATCCTGCGGTTGCATGGTGATTTCTCGCTCCTGATGAAGGGATCAGGCCAATTCCGCTGCAGAGAGTCTGAGGGCACAGCAGCAACGCACCCACGAAGTTAGTCACCACAGCTTGGCGAAACGGTGACCGCGTATGCTCGCGTTCAGGCGCACTCTCCTAATTCCAGACCTAGGAATGCTAGGTGTACGAAACCCGGCGGGAGAGTGCTTATACCCAGAGTTTACAGTTTCCAAATGCTCAAGTGTCAACTCGAGACGGCGGCAGTTCCAGGGCAAAGGTCCTGTACGAGCTGGTCAGTTTACTGGGTGGTCCAGGAACACTTCCGAAAAGGCTCGCTTACAGGTTAAGTTGGAGGTGCCAAGAATAGTTAGTCCCACTATTGCAATGGGTCGAAGTGCCTTTGCAGACCTTCTAGGTTTGATCAGAAACAGGGGGTCCAATGGAACAGCGGACTCAGGGTGGCAAACCTTCCAGCGGGTCACCAGCGGTTCCTCGGCTCTGCTTCTTGGTTTCAGGATACTTCATTTTTTATTATCTTTTACAACAACCAATCAACAAAAAACAAACCCAACAGTGCATGTCATGTAACTTCAAGCATCATATACAGAATCGTGCCATGTCCACTGCCTCCCCATAACCCCCCCCCCTTAACTCGAGCCTACTCCACTTCGCCCTCTGCCGTTGTTTCCTCTTGGGTTACCTCCCCCTCTGTATTTCCAGAGGAATCATGTTCACTTAGGCAGGCCTGGGTGGACCCAGACAGTGTGGCCACTAAGTGTCTCCAGGCCATTTGAGTTTCTGCTTCCTCATCCCCCACCCTATTGGCTGCTTCATTCCATGCCGCTGCTTCTGCCCATTTCTGGAGATCATGCCACCAGACCTCCACCCTTGGCCTATTGTTTGCTTTCCAATCCATGGCAATGCTGCGCTTGGCAAGTATATAGGCCAAGTCCTTGAGTTTAGTCTAGAAAAAAAACCCACCATGCATGCCCACACAGATTCCACATCTAGCGTGATCCCCCTTCTCAGTTAAGCGGTGGGCTACTTCTCCCCAGAATTTTCCAATTTCCGGGCATGCCCTAAACATATGCATCATCCCTGCATTCACTTCCCCACATTTGGGACATGTTTGTATTTCTGCGCTCTTCAATCAAGCAATCCTCTGGGGGGGGGGGTCATGTATGCTCTGTGGGTAACATAGCTGGATCTGTTGCAGCTTCGCATTCCTAGACACTTTATGGTATCTCTGGACCCTCTCCCACAACCCATTATTCATGGGTTCCTCGCTTCCTCTTCCCAGTCCGGTCTCAGCTGGGTCACTTCCTTTCCCACCCTGGACATCAGCAGTTCATAGATTCGAGAGACCTCGTGTCCCCTCTCTGAGATATCATAAATTGTTTCTATGGCCGTGTCGGGTTGGTCTTCCAGCACTATTTCGGACCAGGTCTCTTTAACCCGCCGTACCATTCTGGTATAGGTAATATACTGCCCTAAGCGTAGACCCGTTTCTTCTACCAGTACGTTAAATTCCATTACTTTCCCATCTTGCTATACATCTCCCAGCGTTGCAATGCCCACCGGTTCCCAGTGCGTACGAATCGTCTTCCTCAGTTGCTCGTCCCTTCTGGTCAATGCCACTAGCGACACTTGCAGAGAGCACGGGTCGGGTTCTACATGGCCTGGCAAGCCTTACGCCACATCTTCCATCCCAGTTCTAACATCCCCATACACCCTTTTTTCTCTGGTTTTGGCAGCCATATCCATTCTTTTAAAAAGAACGGAACACATTCAGACCTCAACAATCTGGATTCCGATGTGGAGTCTTCTGTTAGCCACATATTGTAATTGGCTGACCAGATACTAGACCTCAAAGTTGGGCAATTATATGCCCCCTTTAGCATACATGTTCTGCAGTTTCCACAGGGCTATTCTATTCCTAGTATTGTGCCATATGAACCCTCTACATATGCTCTGAAGTTTAAAAAAGAATCGCTTGGGTATCATGTATGGTATATTCCCAAAAAAATATAACAATTTCAGCAATACTACCATCTTCAACAGTGGCACCCTAATTACCATGGGCAAAGGGAGCTTAACGCAGAATCTCTTGCTATTCTCAATGTTTGCCACTGCCTTCTCTGTGTTACGTTTATATTCAGCCTCCACCGTGTGATAGATGTCAATCCCTAGGTATCTAAAGGTTCTAGTCTCCTAAGGTATTTGTAATACTGGTAGGTTTTCGCACGGAATCCCTTTATATCTCCCCACAGGGAATATACACAACTTCTTAGGGTCAACTGTGATGCCAGAGAGCATTGCAAATCGCTCCATCACTTCTAAGATATATTGCAGGTTTTCCTCCAGTTACTTCAAGTATCACAGCAATATATCGTCAGCATGTATTGATAGTAAATGTGGCCCTCCTTTCAGGTAGATTCCAACCTCCTCGTATTGTTGTCTTAGATATATCGCTAAGGGTTCTAGTGCGAGGATAAACAGCATCGGGGACCAAGTGCAGCCCTGTCTGGTGCCCCTACTGATTTGCCACCTCTTTGAAATGATTGCTCCCATCTTGACTCTGGCTAGTGGCGTACTATACAGTAATTTCACCCATGTTAGGTCCCCGGGCCCTATTGCATATTCTTTTAGGGCTGCCAGCAGCCAAGGCCATTTGACAGAATCGAAGGCTTTCACCGCATCCAATGAGACAATTGCAACTTCTTGTGGGTCCCCTTCTGTTTGCTCTATGACACGGTGGAGCCTTCTGAGATTGTGGGATATGCTTCTGTGTGGAACATATCCGGTCTGGTCAGGATGTATAAGTTAGTTAATAACCTGCCTCAGTCTATTTGCCAACACAGCCGTCAGTATTTTGCTATCCTGGTTTAGCATAGATAGCGGCCTATACGACCCGTATTCCGTGCTCGGCTTGTTAGGTTTGAAAAGCAGAAGAATAGTTGCCTAGTGGGTAATAGCTTAATTACTGTTTCTAGTTCTTCTAATGTGATTGGGGCTTCTAGGTTCTCTCTCTTTTCAATGCCCAGTTTAGGTAAACCAATATCCTCTAATGTTTCTATCATCACGCTCCATTCAGCCCCTTCAACGTCTCCATACAGTTGTTGACAGAACTCAAGGAACCCCCACTGTTCACGCCCTCTTGGGTATCAAGTATTTGTCCATTCTCCCCCATTATTGCTCTGATCGTTGATCGGGGGGTCTCATTTTTTATATAACCATGCTAGCAACCTCCCCGCGTGTCCCCTCCTGCGTGCTGCCTCTCTATGTATTTCTTGTAATTTAAGTTGCATAATCTCTCCCAGTGCCCTCCACACTCTTGCTGCAATTGGCCTATGGTTTCGGCATCCTCAGGGGAGTTATCTCCTCTCCGCATAATTGCTTCTAATTTCTCCTCTGCCTTTTGCAACTCCTGTGTTATGCCTCCTTGCAACCCTTTGGATTTGGATATAGCTGCTCCCCTCACCACCACCTTAAATGCCTCCCATAAAGTGCCAACCGATTCTACGCTTCGAGTTATTTTCGAAATATTCTACGATTTCCTTTCTCAGGTCCTCCCTCAACACTGTCTTTCAATGTTTTGGCTCTAAGCCGCCACATGGGGATTCTAGCTGTAGGAGGCGAGTATTGCCATGTTAATATCGGTGGCAAGTGGTCCGAGAGGACCCTCGCTTTGTATTCCGACCGCACTAGATCCCCTGTCTTCTCCGGAATAGCAAACATAATCTAGCCGTGTACACACGTTTTGTGGGACCGGGAAACGAGAATACTGTCTTTCATGTGGGTGGTGTAGCCTACATATATCTTCTAGATGAAAGTCTCCCAACAGGGTTCTCAAGGATTTGGCTGCAGGGGTAGGTTTGTCTAACTTTCTGTCTGATCTATCCACCCTGGGGTCCAACATGCAATAAAAGTCACCTCCCCATATCACTGCACCCCCAAGGTATGGGATAGCTTTTCTATGTAAGGTCTTGAAATAGGCCACAGTATCTTGGTTCAGGGCATGTATATTAATGACACACAACTCTTTATTTTCTATCAATCCCCGTATCGCCACCATCCTCCCATTGAATCCACTGTGGACTGTAATAACTGAAATGGGACATGTGGTGCTATCCAAGTAATCACCCCTCGGGCGTATGCAGAATATGTTGCTCCTATGGTGGTCCCCTTCCACTTCTTCCTTATCACATCCTGTTTTTCTTTTGTGAGGCGAGTTTCTTGTAGTAGGGCGATATCTATCCTCTGCCTCCTTAGATATATCATGACCTTATTCTGATTCAAGTAACTATTGAGTCCCCTGACATTCCAGGTTGTTATCTTAAGGTCTCCCATCTCTCATCCATACTCAGTCCCACCTCTGTCCTCCCTTGTCTTCCGCCCCATGTGCAGTAGCACGTGTGTGAAAGCTCGTTCCCTGTCCCCAACTTCCCTTCCATCCACCCACTCGCCCAACCAAGCTCCCCCAACTCCTTTCCCTCCCTCTCAACCAAACTCACCCACTCACCCCCCTACCTCCCAAACAAAAATAGCCCTACTTCACTCCCCCCAAAAACACCCAACAAATGCCCACCTCCATCTCTGGATCTCAGGCTCCCCCGCATCTAATCTTTTTCTGCGGATCATACCGATACTCAGAGCACAGTAGGGTGATACTACTCTACGAATATCGTAACTATTAGTCTAAGCTACTGGGGGTAGCGACATGTTCCCTCTGATGTCTTGCATTAATTCACATACACTGCTATGTTCCTCCTACAGAGGATCCTTCCAACAGTCTGTCCCGCATCACCCCTGCTGCCTTAAGAGTGTCGGCCCACAACAATGAACCATGGCCAAAAGTGGCATATTTATCAGGACTCAATGTACTGCGTATCACAGTGACCACTAAAGTTCACTCAACTGTGTGTCCTGTGTCTGGTCGTCCGCATCAGCTGTGCAATTCTGCATATCCATCCAAGCTGTCGCCTCCTCAGGGGAATCGAAGAAATGCACCTTGACGGGACGAATCACTTTCAGCTTCGCCGGGTACAGTAGCATGTATTTGTACTCAGCGTCGCGCAATGGCCTTTTCACAAACACATAACCGAACCGTTGTCTTTGAACCAAGAAAGGATAATCTGGATAGGCAATGATGGTTGCAGATCCCCAGCAGATCGTCCCACCTTTCCGAAAATGGTCCAGTATTCTCTTGCAGTGTTTATAGTTAAGGATTTTAGCAATAAGCGGTCTGAGGGGAACCCTTGGTCTAGGCCTCCTGTTCGTGCCCTGTGTGCTCGTTCCACTGCGAATCCCTGAGAGAGTGCACCGCCGCCAACCTCCTGCACCAACATGGTTTCCACATAGTTCGTCAGGTCAGCGCCCTCCATCCCCTGCGGTAGGCCAACGATGCGGACATTGTTTCTGCGTGCCTGTCTTTCCGCTTCCTCCACCCTGGCCTCCAGGTTATGCACTTGTTGTCGAAGTGTTGCCACTTCTCTAGCGTTTTCAGCGCTAGTATGTGTATTGGTCGCCATGTCCTTTTCCAGCGCCCCGGTACGTTCTGATAGCTTCCTCACATCTTGCCGCAGGAGATTCACGTCTATGCAGACCGCGTCTACTTTCTGTTATAGTGAGGTCTTTAGCTCAGCTATGGATGCTTCCATCCTGCTCGCCCAGGATGTCTTTAGCTCTGCTATGGCGTCCAGAATCCGGTGATCGGCACATGCCAAGGTCCCTTCCGCTAGTAGTTCTTGTTTTTTGGCTTTAGCCCCATCAGGCGTGAGGGGGACCATTGCAAACTCTTCCATTGTAGACTGCTTCCCTTTGACTTTAATGGTCTTAGACGCCATGCTTCCCTCAGAAACCACCAAAAGATGATCCTGCGGTGTACTTGGCCAGTATGGCTAGCTCGCGGGCGGGCCCCTTCTATCCGTAGCAATGCCCTGCCAGATGTTTGCACCTGTGCCTGCCCTCCGTCACGTCCAAGACCCGTTGGTTCATGCAGTCCTACCACACCTTCCACAGCGGGCTGCCTAATTTATTGGGACAGACTCATCGTGGCCTCTCAGCAACTACCCTCATCCAATCACGTCCACAGAGCAATAGGTGAGTAAGGGCTGCTCCCTTTTGGACCCCGCTTCGCCAGCAGGGGAGTTCAATTGCACCCACACACCCAGGCTGAGCCTTGTCTTAATCCCTATTGTAGGCCATCACTCCCTTTTAAGGGTTAATGCACAGTTCACTTTACATGGAGCTACTCGGTCAAAAACTACCAGCAGCGCTGTATCCGACTGCTTCCATCAGCTTATGGGCAGCTGCCACGCGTAGGGCTGTCTCATGACTCCTATCAACCTTCCACTAGGCACACCATATTGCTATAAATGGGTCACATCCGCTCATTTAGTGCAGTACATGCTGCAGGGCCTCACGTCGCATCAGGCCAGCCATCTGTTTCCCGGGGGTACAGCTGTTCGTGTAATAGGTGCACCCGCGCTGAGGTTACACTGTGTCCATGGTCATGCTCGGTGTAAGGAGTTCTTCATACAACGTTAATGCTGACACAAATCCCCTGTCAGTTGCAGGGCTCAGAGCACCTTTGTTTATACGCTCGCATTGCCACCGAAGCCCCAGGCCATCCTGACCTCGCATTCAGGTCCAGCTTCCACTCTTCGTTCACCGGGCCGCAGCCTCTGCGTGCCCTGATTGTTGAATAGGCGCTGGTGCCACTGTCCATGCAGTCAGTCCTCCGCGCCATTTAGAATCCTCTGCGCTCCAGCAATTGTCACAGGACTAGTCCTGTGTCCACGGGGTCGACGCTGCACGCTGCCACAGAATGTAATAAGATCTGCAGTCGGGCACCCGAACCCTGTACTTTCCTTTTTGTTAAGTGGCAGCCATCTTCCTTCTCACGGCAGTCGGGTCCCTGAAACTTTCTAAGCTCCTAATGTCGTAATCACCTCGGGTTACGTCGCCACACTGACTCCTCATGTGCCCTAAGGCATCAGCTGCACGATCTTTTAATTGTAGAACAAATGCATCAGTTCCCACGCCTCAGCAAGGACACGTCCACCTACATGGCTCTTTAGCCACGCCCCCTCATTTTCAGGATACTTGGCTCCTTTACCAAGTGTGAACTCAGAAGATCGACCTGGAATGGGTGAAATATGCCTCAACTTATCCAGAATCTCCTTCACGCCAAAATGAAGAGGACCTAATGAGAGAACTGCTCACATACAGCCATCCCAGATGTGGACCAATCATGGACCATGGTGGTCCCAGTCATTCCCAGCACATCAGACATCCTGGCACCCAGGAGGTATTGGAACTGGACAGTCCAGCCCACATCCTGGAAGCACACACACAAGGTATGTAGAAGACTGAGAAAGCTTCGGTTTGTGCGGGGGTCTGCATGACCAAATAAGTTATTTCTTGGGCCTGCTCGACCTGGGAAAGGCAAAGGGACAAGATGGCGAAAGGCCAGAACAAAGGACCTCGTGGCATGGCCATTTCAGGCGCTGGCCACTGTCGTGGGCCAAATGCGTTAACTGCGGTATGGACCATAGAAAAGGGTAAAAAATACATGAAAAGTACCAGTTGCCAACAGCTCTAGCCAAGGCACATTTGTACATTCAATAAAAAATCATTTGAGGGTATCTAGGGCCTTAAAAATGAAAAGGGGACCCCAGCGCTCTGTACTGTAAGGTACTTTGTGCACTGATAAATAATGTTACTAAGAAATAATAACAAAGTGAAAGAATAAGGGGAAAAAAGTCTCCCAGTACTGACATTCTTAAGGGCATGTCAGTTTTCCCATAACAAAATAAGCAAAAGCCTGGAGTACTGCAGAAGCCTGGGCTCGACTGAAAAAGTCAGGCTAGGATAGACTACAGCAAAAAGTTGGGGATTCACAATACGAGGGAAAATTACACATTAATGGAAAGCTTTGCCCAACAGTCACACCACCAGGTCTGCGAGAAGCAGTTGGCACAGCAGACCCAAGAAGGTGGAAAAGCCGACCAGAGAAGCAGCTGGAGGGAGCGTGGCAGTTGTGTGACCTCAGCGAGGTAGACCTGGTGGTCCAACAACACTGAGACCGACAGCTCTCAGAACCTGTGGAAGCGGGTCAGAGTGACGAAGAGCAAAGAAAGGCAACAACCACTACCAACACCCAAGGAAGAACCGGAGACTGGGCTGCCGTCACGAGAAGGTAACAGGGGCACCGGGAGACCTGCTAGGGGTTGGGCAGAGAAGGTTGAATCTGGAGTAATCTCCCTCATACCAGTGCTCAAAAGAAGGAGAGGACGTTGAGGACTGCATCAGGAAAAATCACCTTCGCCACAGTCCTCATAAGAAGGAGTGCATCATTGAGGGATGCATTGGGGGTAATCTCCCTCATCACAGTAGTCCCATCAAAACTACTGGCAGGAAAGATTTTGAAAAGTGCATTGGAAGTAATTTACCTCCTCGAAGGGGTTTCACCAAGGCTAATAAACTGGGAAACAGCACAGACCAAAAGGGCTGAAAGGAAATTTCCTTTCAAGTGGGAAGAACTCAGGAAAGAGTTGCCTCAGCTCATGCAAACTTTATGAAGAAGAGTATTGTGTATCTGGAGGAGGGAGTCACCCTCCCAATACGATTGTGGTTTGGCCGAAATCAACATACGAAAGGATTGCGTTTCTTTTGTACCAGGAGGATGGAGGCCTCCTCCTAGTTAAACTTGGTTTGTTAGAAATGTTACAGAGGAGTCTGGGTTCTAGCATCAATAGGAGGGAGTCATCCTCTTGGGATCTTGGTTCAGAGGAACTGTTTTGAAGAAGAATCTATTGCTTGTTTATGTTTTCTTTCATCAGGAGGAGCGAGTCAACCTCCTGGTCATCTTTAGTTTAGGTTATGGTTATAGTGATAGGGACAGAGTAGGAGTTTGGGACAGAGGACATGCTTATTAGTTATACAGACATTCTAACGACGTACAACAGAGGTTATTGTTTCTTAGGTAGGGGAATCGTGAAAGTGTTCAGGAGAGTTAGGCATTTATTTTGCGCTAATAAATCACTTTCTTGGACCTTGTCAACCTCGAGTCCGACTCCATCTTCTGACAACCTTTCACAATATGTATTGTAAATACATTGTTATTGCTCAACCCACATGGATGAAATACAATTATTTTTTATAAATCTTTCTTTATTAAATTTCACTTTCAAACGAAACACAAATCAACTTGCCCCCCCAAACACCCCTCAGCCCCGTCCCACCGGCTTCCCACCCACTAACACTCGTCTCGCTCACCCATCCGCTCCAATCTCCATCACAAAATATGTTTCCAGAAAAACCAATAGGGTTAAGCACATCAGGAAGTCTCTTGTTACCCATAGTTCTATAGTCTAGGGTCCATGATCGACATTGCCTCTGGTACATAAAAGTTCATCCTGTCCCGATCCAGGGCAGGGAGATCCAGCCTCCATGTCTGCTAGGTATCGCCGAAATGGCGGCCAGTAATCCAACGGGCGGCTTGTGGCTGGCATGCACACAGAATATTTGCATTCCCTCAGCTCACACAGTTTCATACAATCTAGCCAGGAGTTAAAAGTCGAGGGGCTCCTCTTTCCCCATTTCCTGGCCACCAGATGGCTGGCGACCCCAACCACCATACCCAGTAATCTCCTCTCAGTGCGGGATCCCCCTTCAATTAGAGCCAATAGCCATAGCTCAGGTGTAAATTCCCGTTGTTTGCATAGCATGTCCCTCACCGCCTCCTCAACCTGCCTCCAGAACCCTCTAATGTTCGGGCATCCCCAAGCTACATGGAAAAAGTCAGCGGGCTCCCCACCGCATCTCCTACACTTCGGGGAGTAGTCCGTATAAATTCTACTCAATTTCATCGGTGCGTAATAGGCCTGATGCAGAAATTTGAAATGCGTTAGTCTAAATCGGGCATTTAGAGATATTTTCCGAGTTTGGCTACACACAAGCTTCCATTGTGCATCAGTTAGATCGCAGCCCAAGGAGCTTGACCAGGAACTTTTGAAAGTCGTCTTCCCCACTGGCATCGCTCTCCGGATCTCTTTATAGATGGCAGATGCCAATTTACTAGAGGGCTTGACAATGAGGTTCTGCACAGAGTTAGGGGTGGGGGCCCTCGGGAAGTCCGGCCATTTATTTTTTAACACCCCTCTAATTCTATAATACAGGAACAGGGTCACCGCATTGTGCTCTCCTCCCTCGCGCTATTCTTCCCAATTTATAAACCTCCCCTCGCATGTCATATCTCCCAAGGTTTGCACCCCCAGGTTGCGAAAGTGCTCCCGGAAAACTTTTTCGTTTGTCAAAGGAACACCTACAACCTTATAAATTGACCAGTCAGGGTGGAAGAGTGGTGTTACATTAGATAGTTGATATATCCGCTCCCAGGCCTTACGGGACACATTCACTGGCTGGACCTCGCCCCTCGGGATTGCCTCTCTATTGCCCCATAACATCCCCATCAAATTGTTCGGGTAAGAGACTGCCCTCGCAGCCATTTCGTGCGGGTGAGTCGTGCTCGGGGAGTCCCAACCCGCTATATACTGCAGCTGTGCTGCCAGGAAATACCAATGCATATCCGGCACCTCTAGACCCCCATACTCACAAGCCAGCGTCAACGTGTTGTAAGCAATGCGAGACTGCTTGCCAGCCCAAACCAATGTGGACAACATAGTTCTCACCCGAGCCCAATAGGAGCAAGGGGGCCAGACCGGGACGTTATTGAAGATGTATAACAGCTTAGGTAGAATGTCCATCTTCCACAAGGCCAGTCATGCTGCCTGCAATAAGGGGAGGAGGATCCAAGCCTCCACCTTCTGCTCAAGAGCCTCCAGTACTTTAATATAGCTATCCCTGTACAATGTCTTAACCTCGGTGGAGACCATGATACCCAGATACCTCAAAGCCCCTGGACACCAACGGAAGTCATTACCCACATCGGCCTGCTGTATCCCTGGGATCAGAGGTAGAATTTCATATTTATTCCAATTCATATTCAGGCCCGACAGCTTACCAAACATGAGTACTTCCCGCACTAACGGGGCTACATCCTGCTTAATATACAAAAGGATATCATCCGCATAGAGCGAAATTACTGCTCTGTGCACATTTACACAAATACCTCAGTGGGAATGCATCTCCCGAATGTGGCAAGCCAGAGGTTCCATGGCTAAAGCAAATAAAATTGAGGAAAACGGACACCCGTGCCTTGTACCCCTAGAGGGATGAAGAAACTCGGAGGTCACTCCACTTGTATACACCGCTGCGCGCGGGCGGTATACAGCAGCTTTACCCAATTTAAATAAATGAGTCCGAACCTGAGCGTTTTAAAACCTCAAAAAGGAAGGGCCATTCCACCGAGTCAAACGCCTTTTCAGCTTCGAGCGCCACCAGCGCTATTGGGAACTCGGGGTTGACATTATGCATTAACGTAAATAAGCGCCTTAGGTTAAACTGGGTGGACCGCCCTGGGATAAAACCCACCTGATCCAGAAGCACCAAAGCCTGTATGTGTGGAAGTATCCGGTTGGCTAATAACTTCGCTAGTATTTTATTGTCAACATTTAGTAACGACAGAGGTCTATAAAACGCCAACAATCGGGGGTCCTTCCCTGGCTTGGGGAGCACAGTCACCAACACCGATCTTGTTGACTCAGGCAGGGAACCTCTGGATATAGCGTCCTCATACATTTCTAGCAGGTGGGCGGGGGGGGTCACACAATCAATGTATGCCTTGTAGAACTCAGCAGTTATGCCATCAGATTCAGGCACCTTGCTATTAGGAAGTGATTTTATAACCTCCCGAATCTGCTCCTCTGTAATGGGAACATTTAGCGCTCTGCCCTGAATCCTATCTAGCGAGCCCAGTGCTACCTCATCCAGATATTCCACTAGCTTATCCCACCCACCTGTATAACGCGAGCTATACAGCTTCCCATAATAGTTGTAGAACTCATTATTTATTCCCGCGCAGGTCTTTGATAATCTCCCCATCCTCACTCACTATCTCAGAAATAGGGGAGGATTGCCTCTCCTTTTTGATAGCCCATGCTAGAGTCCTACTCGGCCGATCCCCCTCCCCATATCTCAATGCCATAATAGGGTCTCCCAGATAATTTTCTTCTTTCATTGCTAGTTGTTGATACTCTTCCCTGCGCGCCTTCAGTTAATCTTGTATTCTAAAGCCGCCAGAACTGCTTTGCTTACTTTCTAACTCCTTAATAACTCCCTCCAACCTCCTCATGGATCCTCTCAAAGCCTTTAATGTCCCCCTTCTCTAGAGATACAGCACCCTCTAATCTAAACCTTAAATGCCTCCCAAATTGTGGTAGGGCTGGGGCCCGAACCCACATTGGCCAGAAAATATGTTTGGATATCTTGTTCTATTCCAGCATAAAAGGCCCCATCCTGAAGACACGCTGCTCGAAACCGCCAACGAGGTGGAGAAAGGGGTTCCGCAACACCATTGATGTGAACCAGAACAGGAGAATGATCCGACAGAGTACGCAGGAGTATTCTAGCTCCCTCCGCACCCCTGGCAATAGCAGCAGTGGCCATAATATAGTCAATCCTGGAGGAGCTGACGTGAACCCCCGAAAAAAAGGTGAACTCCTTAGCCGTTGGGTGCTCCTTGCGCCATAGATCATGAAGATCATGATATGCAGATATTGCGGCCCATGCCCTAGCTGCTTGGGGAAGCACCTGCTGTTGAGAAGCCGATCTATCCATATCTAGTGAAAGAGCTAAATTGAAATCACCTGTCCATAGTACTTCATATCCCGGGAACCTATGGATGTGGCTCGCACATTGGTGAAAAAAGTCAGGACTGTCAACATTAGGGGCGTACACATTAATAATTAAAATTTTAGCGCCTCCAATTTCTCCCGCCAGCAATATAAACCGGCCCTCCCCGTCTTTAATCTGTTCATGCAAGCAAAACTCCAGAGACCCATGAATATATATCGCCACCCCTCTAGAATGTGAAGAAAAGGATGAGCAGTACCTATGCACACCCCAGCCTGCCAGCCTGGGAAGGCACACGTCACTAGCCAGGTGTGTTTCTTACAAGCATAAAATGTTGACCTTATGCTTCCTACTGTAATTAGCTATAAAGCAAGATTTCTTTTGGTTTGTAAAACCCCTTACATTCCACGTCATTATTGTCAGCTTCTTGTCCTTCCCATCACTCATCCAACAAAAACCACAACGAGTAGCACAGGATTCCAGCCCACAACCCCCACAAACCACCTGAAAAACAGTGTTGCGAGACCCGGATCTACCACCCTTAGTACCAGTATCAGAGCGTATGCGAGACATAACCTTAATAACCAGAACACCAAATCCGGGAAACTGTGAACCCCAGCACTCCCCTCCCTCACTCTCCCCCATCCACTCCCACTCCCACCCATGCCAGCAACCAAAAACAACCGGCATTTGCCCATCCCCTACCACACTACCCCCACATCAACCATAGTGGAGAAACAGTAACCTCAACTAACTACTGCAGTCACTGGGGTGACTGGGGCCTCTGTGGGCAGCCCCAGAGCTCCATAAGGCTACGGCTGAATCAATAGACTTGACGTCCCCCCAGCCTCCAACAACCCATGTGACAAGGAACATTAATATTGCCCTCCATAGATCCCAGCACCATTTCAGGAGGGTCTCCGGGGTGCCCCTCCCCCCCCCCGCTCCGGAAGATTCCTGGCGAATTGCTCCACTGCCTCTGGCACCATGAAGAAGACCGAAGCCCCATTGTGCTGCAGCCGAAGCTTAGCTGGATACATCATGGAGTAGATTGCACCCTTGCTCCACAAAATACTTTTTGCTGCCTGAAAGGTTTTCCTTTTATCTTGAACTGTCGAACTAAAGTCCGGGAAGAGACGTATAGTGCACCCTTCCCATTTTAAGTATTTCTTCTCCCTGCCGGTTCTCAAGATAACATCTCTATCCCAGTAACAGAAAATCTTTGCAATAATGGGGCGCTCCGGGGCACCCGGCGATAGTCTAGGGGCCAGGGAGAAATGCGCCCGTTCAACCATGAACATAGGAGATAGCGGCGGACCACCCAGGACGTCTAACAGGAGTTTCTCAACAAACTTCTCCATTTTATCTATGTTGGTCGATTCCGGAACCCCAATTATCCGCACATAGTTCCTCCTCGAACGCCCCTCTAAATCTTCGTTCTTCGCCGCAATTTTCTTTACCAGCTGCTGGAGAGATGTAACCTTGCGCTGCAGCGAGGTGCCATTGTCTTCTGTGGCTCCAATCCTCTGTTCAGCCTCTTCAATGTGGCCACACAACTTTTCTATTTGAACTGCCAAGATATCAACCTTATAAGCGAGAGCGTCTATCTTAGCCCCTAGTGTGTCTGTGCTCCCCTTCAGCGCCAGAAGCGTCTGGTTCAGAGCTGCAATGTCCACCTGTTCCGACGCTGGGTTCTGCGAGGCGGCCGCCTGGGACTGCCCTTGCTCCGAGCAGGCAAACTGCTCCATCCTTGCCTGCCTCTTCTGATTTCCCATAGAGTCAAAATGAGGAAATGTACCAGCCCAAGTAGTCTACTCAGCTGAGGCCGGCGATTAATTGGCCCTTAAACAGGACCTACGGTTGCCCCCGCAGAATGACAGCCCAAGAAATAGGCCTCAGGAGCACACCTTTGCGTCCCCCCCACACGGGATCCAGCACACAGAAGCCGCAATTGAATGTCAGTCCCGGCTCACCGTCCAATGATCCGCCCAACAGGACCACCCAACCGGGGTAATTCATTGCTATCCCAGTTTAGGGGCGAGATCCCCAAACCACTATGAGTCGCCACCCTCTCAATCGGCTAGAACCACTGTCCCTTCCTAATAGATCCTGGGGGCAGAGTCCCGCTTCCAGCACACATAACCAAGCAGGGCAGCGGCACTGCACGCATGTTCACCACCACTCCGGCCACCCCCTGCGCTCAATGGCTTCTGCTCCTAGAATGCCCTCCAAGGCTGTCCTGGATCCTCTATCAATGACACTCAAATGCCAAGCAGAGCCCTGGCACACGCCTTTCAGGTTCCCCACAGTTTATTAGCAAGGCGGCAGCGTTCACCCCCAGAGCAGTATAGGCACCCCACAATGGGGAATCTTGTAGAAGATTAATATAGCTTCCCGGCTCGCACCAGTCCTCGCCCCCGATCCCGGAGCAGACCTGCAAAGCTGTGCAATGACGGGCCGGGCCCCCGCCACGCAGCCCGCAGCCTCTCCGCTCGCACCCCTCCTTCTCAGTCTGGGCACAACAGTCTCTCCACCAGCTAGGAGCCAACAGCTGCAGCACCCAAGGGTCCGTAGGGGGGATTCCAACTTCGGGCGCCGCACACCTCCCCGCTCTGTCAGCTCGCCAGCAGCAGGACCCCTCACCTGCAGATGCCGGTGCCCGTACCACAGGTCTCATCCCCAACTGGGCAGGAGCCCCGCCGCCGACGCCTCAGCAGCCCGTCCGCCTCCACCACCGGCTCCAACACCTTCTGCCTGACGTCAGCTGCACCAGGGTCGGCACAGCGCCGTCGGGCAAATTGTTCCTCCCAGCAGCAGGAAGGACCGCGTCCAGCACCGGCTCCGACACCGAGGGGCACCCCTCCCCCTCTATCCTTCTGCGCTCCACCAGGCCCTTCCTGCGCTCGCACCACTTGACACAGGAGTAGACCCCACAAGATCTTCGGAGGGGGCTAGAAGTAACCAACTTTCGTTACGGCAGCAATTTATGGGTCTGAGGACTGGGGTAACAGGATAGAAAAAGGATATTTGCACAGCCGTTACCGGACCCTCTCAGGCAGCGGCAATCTTGGACAGCTGCGCAATAGCACCCTCATGGATGAATTACAACTAAAGGTTAACGAAAAAACATGAGGGGACAGTGCATGCACAAATGTTGCTATTTCATCATCATGACGTGCACAGAAATTCATAAAAAAATATAGAATGGCCATACATGTTAAAATTTCCTTCTCTGCTTAAAGGTTGAGAATTTCAATACATTATTTTCATGCATAATTTCCTGATTGAAAACTGCAATAAGCATTAATATCATCATTACAATGAAGTGATGCTTTTTCATAGTCACCAAATTATAAGCAGATAAAATATGGCATAACAAATATCACATAAGTAGGACCCTTACTGTAATACAAGTATTTTAAGAGAGTTTCTCGCCATTCAGAGCGGTTTTCGCAAGGTACATAAGTGAGTGCTTTAAAACTATACTTGCGTGTCTTTCATGAAACAAAGACAAAAATACTGGACTGTGAATAAACCTTGGGGCACAAAACCATTCTTGCAAGTAACTCACTCCTTCTCAGCACATCACCTATTGCAATGAAGCTATTAAGTACTGCATCCCAAATGCTATTCATAGAAGGGGTCTCGGACCTGCACGTGGCACCTTCTAAATCACCAAACTAGATGGAGAACATAAAACATTGACTTGGTTTGCGTTCCTGCCAGCTAGTCGGTTTACATTCCAATAAAAGTGTAGTCTGATCTATGATGATCTAGTATGCACTACAGTGCATCCGTTCTTGCGCACCACATCACCTCATGTCAGTGGATTGTAAACAAAACTGAAGACTGGCCCCGGATTAAGTGCATCCTTATCAATCCGCCTATATTTGGAGGTTGTTGTCCTCATGTCCAGGGCCCCAACAAGACAAGCACCTCCATACACTGCAGTGGGCTCACCCAGCATATCTTTATAACCTTCAAAAAAGTTTCAGAAACGTAGTCACCGAAAGGGCTCTACTGTACTCCTATGCCCCATTCCTCCATACATATGAAGTGCAGGGGACTTATGAATGCCATCGGTCTGCAGGAAATGTTCCTAGCGCTTAAGATTGGGCCATAGATTATGTACCCATAGCTCCACCATTCCAGTAGGGACGAAATCGGTTAGGATTGCGGCCATATGCACGGTGTCCTCAAAGGGAGCTCCGGTCATCAGATTTCTCAATGAAAACCACCACCTGAGATCCTCATGAGTTTAAGGAATTTGCAAATCTTGAATTGGGGATCAGATGCTTGGCACCAAAAAGTTACAAGATAGAGCTGTGTAGGCCTTTGTTCCCAGATGTGCAAGAGAACTGCCAGACTGCAAGACACGATAAGGAGCCTAAGGCACCACGAAGCCAACAGCACAGACTGAGATTCAGGTGGAATAGGTAGATTAAATCCTCTTTTCCACCTAAATCTCAGTCTGTGTTGTCGGTATCGTGGTGCCATAGGCTCCTTATGGTGTCTTGCAGTCTGGCAGTTTTGAAAAGGATCCACAGATCTTTGGTTATAGCCCTCCAGGCCTCTATGTGAGATGTCAACCAGCACCTCACCAGAGTGACGTGGGACCTGGTCTGAAAGGCATTTTGATTTGTTCCCTGAGGAACAGGGACGCAGGGAAGCAAGAGCCGCCAGCCCATCGTGACGACTTTGCCGCAGGAACAGGGAACTCCTGAGGAGGTTAAGTGCTGCACAACAAACCTCCTACCTGATGTTCGCTGCTGTTCCTTTCTAGGCAGTGTGATAAACCCTGCACAGTCATCGCTGTTAGGGAGAATACTCTCTAAGGCTAATTCCCCAAACCCGGTGAGTCCCCCAGCAGCTTTGCTGGATTTTTTGGGGTTTATTTTTTTCTCTCCTGCTAAGAGTGAGATTCTTTTGCTCCCACTCTTAGACATGATTTGAGGTGTTCCTTTAACTTTCCATGTGTTTTATGGGCTATGGGGTCTTTTACTCCATAGGGTCTCATGTGTTTTTTTGATGTGGGTTACACAGCACCCTCCGTGCCGTAACCCAGAGGTGTCATAGCGACCCCCCGACATAGACTCCATACCCTGGGACTGACTACTGTCTCCCAGGGCATGTAAAGTCACCATTGGCTTTACTAGTCCCAAATTATGAACAGAAACCAGTACAAACCATCATATTGTGGACGTACTGGTCGGGGCAATTCAATTGCCCTGGGGTATGTTGTTCGAGGGGGCACGTCTCCGTCCCCCCTGATTGAGTTTTGGCTGGTGGCAGTGGATACTACTTTTTATATTCGACCGCAAATATATCTCTATGGGATTTTCCCATTGTTCGAGGCTACCAACTTTAATTATTTAATTCTTATAGCCTCGAACATACCGCCGGTTTATTTATTTAATATTAATTCACCGGTTGGTATTTTCTTGCCAGAACTCGATTCTAAAATGGCATTTGTGTTCGCTTCTGTGACTCCAACCCAAGTCGAGCCCTTTGTTCCACTTTTTGGCGGGCTTCTCTACAGAAGCCTCCAAAAGTGGTGCCACTCTGTCTGGGTACCACAGGGGGTGTGGGAGGGGCTTTAGGCACCCTGGACTGAGTTACCTTGGTAACTCAAGTCGCACTCTTGTGTGATTGGCCCAAGTGGTGAGCCGGCCGGCTCACCACTTAGCATGTTTGATTGACAGCTAGGCTGAGTGAATGGGGGTGTGCTGCATAAAAGCAGGGCTTTGGGGACTGGAACTTCAGAAGTCACCACAGGACCTCGGAATCCGAGGAGGGAGAAGCTGAGCTGACCTGCAACGACGACACCACCGTTGGAGCCCTGCTGAACAGTCTCACCACTTTTCCCGACGACAGAGGAGATCTCCAGTCCGGAGAGTCTTCTTCCTTTGACTGGTGGGGATAAAAACTTTTGCCTTCTTTTCACCTTCCTGGAGCATCTCGTGGCCGCCTTGCCTGTGCCAAGCACCCCGGCAACTGGAATACCACGGTTTACCAATACCGCAAAGAGAAGGGTAGTACCATTTAACTGAAGAACTCCACGGCTGGTTTCTTCCCTGGCAGTGCAACGACCTTCATCTTTCCTCCACGGTGAGACCTCCTCTTCCTCTGGACGAAACACCGACTTGCACCTGCTGCCAGGAACAACTGCCCCCGCTGGAGCTTCCTTCACACTTAAGGTACTGTGTCCCACCTGGCTTCCCTTGCGACAGATCGTTCGGGGTGACAGTAAAGCCTCGAATTTCTAACCTGGGCTAGCCTGGGACAACCTAGCTAACGTTTCCTGACTTTAATTTCATCCTTTTTGTGCAAACTATCTACAAGACTCTTTGGGCATAACCCCACTGTGTGAACCTGGACCCCTTCTGCTTACTCTCTCCAAGAGTGGGTCTTGCAACTGACTTCCTTGCTCTCCAGTAAAACTCTGCCTATCCTGCCTTACTGTGGTTCTTTTAAAAGTATTGAAACTTGTGTGCTTCCCTAACTCTGCCTTTTTTCCTCCCTTTCTTTATAACTTATTAGAGTGCCATCTTATGTTAAGCGCTCACCTCTGTCTGAAAATAAGTGGTGTTTCTCACTAAGACTTGTCTAATACGTGAATAGGGTTGTATATATATAATAGTGACTGTGTGCTGAATTTACTTACCTTTGTTTGCTAGTTTAATTTACAAGTGTGTCTTTAAATAAATAATTATATACTTTTACACCAAAGCTCTGGTCAGTGTTGTTTGTGCTACTGTGTCTCTGTACCTATTGTGTATACTCTGCATACTGCCTAACTCTTCTTGAGGGAAGTCTGACTGCTCAGCCACAGCTATCAAGTGAATCTGTGTGGTACAGACTGCTACCAAGTGGGTTTACTGCCAAACACCTGTAGTCTTAAATCTTTTGCAGTGGTCCCTAAGGGAACTGCACAGGTTTCTGCCTAACAATCGCTAATTCCCCAGTGATGGTCTCCCCCCACATGGCCAGGGGGATGGCAGACGCTACCTGATCCTGACCCTGGGGTGGCATTATGAGGCAGGACCATGTGGGAGGGGGTGACTACCGGAAGGAGGTGATGACTCCACTAGGAGAGATGCATTAACTCCCCCCATACTACCCTTTGACGAAAGCACTATAACACCTAAACTGCTGATGGCATACTGCCATCCCGAGCAGAAAGCCATTCATATCTCAAATACACATAACTCACATTTAACATCCTTTGTCTCTGATGTTTTTGTACTTAACAAAAATCCTATGGCCTCCAACTCCCATAACGACCAAGTACTGAGATGAGGAAAGGGTTAATATGGATTGAAAGAATCCCCAAGCTGAACACGCAGACTAGTTGTTGCAATGAAGCTGAGCTGCGTGGGACATTTAAGACTGGCTTACGCCTTCCACTGAAGGGCAGAGAAGAGAGAAGCAGAGCGGATGAAGTGGGAAGCAGAACCGCAGGTGAAGGCAGACGCGCAGGAACGAACCTTGCTGAAGGAGGCAGGAGCTTTCCAGCTGCTGCTTATAAGCATTACCTACCCGGAAGACCCAGGGAAGCATAGCATGCACGAGGAGAGTGGATGAGGCGCGGCAGCGGCAGCAGCATTGAAGCTGTCGAGGACACAGTCGTACCAAACAGCAGCAGCTTCACAGGCAAGTGAATGCAGAACCGGCGTGCATGCTGAATGAGGGTCTGCAAAGCAAGAGCCGCCAGCCCATCGCGACGACTTTGCCACAGCAATGTGCCACTGGTCAGAAATGCTATCAGATACGAGTGAGTCTGCCAAGTGATGATGGGCACCCGGGATGTACCAACACGCATATGAACAAGAATTCATTTTTAATACCGGCCAAGAAAAATAGAAAGACAGAATTTGCAAAAGTCTCCATATCTGAGATGTTAAAATGGGGAAAGTTGGAACAAGCAGTATCTAAAGCCAATGAAGTAAAGGCAGGACAGGAATACAACTGTGTTGTACTGAAAGACAGAGAGAACATTAAAAGAAGTCCTGGTAAATGAAGTATATCAGGGAGTGAGCCTTTGGGGGAAAGATACCCATCAGGAGAATATAACAGGGGACTCTACAAAACCCACAAGGGAATTCCTAGCAGGGGAGTACACCAGGTAATCCATTTAAAGTATATGAAAGGAAAAGACATTGTGTAAAAACACCTGGCAGTAGAGTATACAGGGGATCTAAATAATCTACTGAAGGATTCCTAGCAGGGGAGTATCCTTAAGTCATCCTTACGAAGTTGTAGTTTAAAAGACAATTCTGCCAGCCTTGAGAAGTTGTTGTCTGAAAAAGACATTCCTACCATCCTTTAAGGGAACTGAGAAAGACACTTTCGCCATGCTTCCTGAAACAATCCAGGGGAAGGGAAACACCCTCTGGATCCAAGGACACTTCCTTGGAAGAGACTATTTTATTGAGTTTATCAATTTGCTTTGCATATGAACACTTTTTGCTAATCTTAGATCAGACATTTTTCCTTGCAGTTTTTAGTTGTTCATTTCTAGTGTGAGGGTCAGATATGTTTTGAACAGAAGGACAGTTTACATAATTGTAATCACAAGACACTGATCTTTAGTTTTAGTTTCCTAGGCAGGGAAACTCTTTAGGATAGGGACAGAAAGGCCTTTATACAACCCTTTTATTTTAATCAAGATGTCTAATGTTGAAAACATTGCAACTTTGTGTCCGACTCTCATTTCTGTTCCCTTGCAGTGGGCTCTGGGATATGTATGGGTGCCTCCCCTCCATCACTTGGTAGCCAGAAAGCCCCTGAATGATCTGGATTGAAACTAAAAAGGGTTTGGCAGGGGTCTGTGAGCGCAGTGGTGGGCTTAGCAGTGAGCATGCTAGCTTTTTGTAGAAAGACGATCTAAAACTTTATACTACATCTCTTGGGGGGCTTGGCCCCACCCCAGGCTTCTCTCGTGCAGAAGGGATGTGACCTAGCAGTTCAGGCTGGACTGCCCCCTTTGGTGTGGGGCCAAGCCTGATTTGTATATGGTCTATCCCCTTCGGCTTGGCAGGCTGCAAAACGATGGTCTGGAGGGTTGGCTAGAGCTGTTCCTGCGGTTATGATTAATTCAAAACCTTCCAGCCATCACCTTTTTGTTTTGCTTAAATAGTGCCAATACAAGGCAGCTTCTAGGGGATGTCAGTAGATGGTCACAAAAGAGGTATGTGTGTGCGCTATACTTTTTGGCATAGAGCAGTATGAGATTGGGCCTGATCCAGAGAGCTCACGCTCAGGGGCAGAATTACTATCATCAATTGTATCACTAGAAATCAAACATGCTCAAGCTATGCTGCCCTCAGTATATTCAGCTCGAGTAATTCGAGTAATTCAGCTCAACCAGCCACAGTGAGTGGCAGACTGCTGCAATGCTGAAAACGCCAAGTCTTGATTTTGCAAAGCCAGGTCACTTGTAGTGTATGGAACAATGTGCCTCTATTGAGAATTCAAGAGGTTTAATTTCCCCATTAGTGGTGTGCAGTGTTTGTGAGCCCGGTCTACAAGATACAAGTGGTCTGCGCTGCATCAGACCCATCCGTCTCACAAGGTTATCAAGGAGTTGTAAACTGCACCTCAACATTCCAACAATTCTACTTGAAACATCATTTGGCGGAGAAGCCCTAGTGTCTAGCTTATCCATTGAGGTTTGTGCATTAAGGGTCTAAATTAGTGTTATGGGATTTTGGCTCACTACTTCGTTTGAACTCATGGTGACTGGAAATCCATATTAGGAACAAGGTCAACCGTATACGGCAAGAAAGAGCAGTACAATTATGCCCTTGGATTAGGTGTTTTTATGCTCAATCCTTGGTTTCTGATTTTCGATCTGATGGGAGGATATTCACCTCCCATATGTTTTTTCTAGCTCAATTACTTTCTAAACTGTGTAGATATTTATATCAAATGTCTCCGACACAGTCATGTCTTGCTTTGTTTATCATTAGGGTGACATCTTCAGCAGCTATTTTACAAACATTCCCAGGATTGCATAGCGTTCATAGTTTTCAGTTTTCCACCCGGGGTACAGACAATTCATTACAGGGCAATCCAGCTAGCAGAAGATCTGCCTTGTAAATCATCCTTTATTCAGAAGCGCGTACGTGCTTTGTTTTCTCCTATACAGCAGAACTTGCCCCATCTAATTTGCTGGTAAGCCGCTCAAAGAACCTGCCACAAAACATCCCATGTACCAGATAACTTTCTATACGTGAACCCAAGTAAACGCTTGTGGCAGGTAGAGCAACACCGTCCTGTTGTCTGAGGAGGAAACCTACACAAGCCTAAGGAAATGCACTAAGGACATTGACAAAAGCCCTGGTGGCTACAGCTCACCTCCATGGCCCTAATGACACAAATCGCTTGTATGTGGATTACTACTTAGTACGATGAAAAATAACCTTTGTTCAATCTACAAAGTATTTTCTGGTATACAGGCAGGGAATTAATGGCACATCACAGCTAATCCGGAGAGATCAATGGTAGCCCACTGTCAGTGTGCCACTGTTTTAGTGCAACCACAGGCCACGCCCCCAGAGAAGTGTGGTGGGGTTCGCCATACCCTGGACAGACAGGAGGGGTGGGGAAAGGCGAGGATTCATCCCAGCCCTACATGCCCAAACAGTACCATCCCATCACTCAGCCAGAATAGGGCAGTGGACAACCTGTCCCCCCGCCCCACAGAAGCAGAGCTTCCACATACAAAACACTAGCTTCTCTTAAAACCAAACGAAGCTGCAATTCAAAATTCTCCAAGGATAAAGGTTGTAAAAATTCTTCAGGTTTAAAACCTTCTCCCTCAAAGAAAGCATTCAACCTGGAAGGGAGAGAAGTCAGCTCCTTTGCAAAGTAACTCTTCAAGCACATTTTATTTTTAGAATTTTATTTATACATTTATATAGCGCCAAAGCCTGTAGGCATCAAAGCGCATTACATAAAGCATAAAAAGTACAAAAACAGACATGGTAGTCACAATACTGATGCATACAAACAGCACATTTAACAGTAACCTAAGGACAATAGTCCAACTGAGCAGCGCGGTCTAAAATGCACTGCCTCTGAGGGATTATAGTACAGCTACGAAACAAGCAAGGCTGTACAGTTAATCACTGCTTCAATTTGACTGCCTCCATTAGGAGCTTACAGCCAAACTCTATGGGAACTAGCAATGTCCAGGAAGGGGTATTAATGCAGCATGGATACAAAGCAGGAAACTAAAACAGGAAATAATACTTCAGCATGAGGAATTCCAAATTAGTCCAGAAGGTTTCAACAAAACTCAAGAAACAAGGATACAAAAGTCCATTGCTTTGGTAGTGGATAAGGAGAGCATAGAGATGCACCCTAGGCATTCATCACAGGATCAAATTGAAGATTGAAGGCACTCTAGGTAAATATTTACAACAACTAAGAAACGCAGGTAGGGTACTATCCCTACAACCCACTAAGACACAATCGCTATTAGGTTGAGAACACCAGTCACCCAAAGTTCCAAGATGGTGAGCAGTGCTTTTGATGCCCTCACCCCGCAGTTCTGTACTACAATGCCTCACTCCCTATCGGATCACTGCATGGAGCCATCTAACCGACCCAACCAATCAAAGAGCAGACATTTTGGCCTAGAAGTGTATTAAAGATCAGTCTCAATCGATCAATAGAAACATTATTTCAGGGAAAACGCCATAAACACAATTACATACATGCAAAACTAGACAAAACGATACAAAAGGAAAGGAGCCAGCTCTGGGAATAGCACAGACCCCAGCAAAGAACCAACCCCTGGAAGAGGCGCAGATGGTGAGCCAGAGCCCAGAGGGAACCCACTGAGCCAGCAGTGTTCTACAGCCCAGATCATGGCTGGTGATAGACTCTTGGGTAGAGAGAAGTGGTGTCAGCCTGCTCAGTTAAGATGGTGGGAAGAACCCCAGCACTACAAAGGAAGAATTAGAGTCTGTTGTTGGCTCCTCTTGCATTGGAGAATTTGGCCTTGTTGTAAGTGGTCCTTGAAAAGGGGAACTCGAGTCGATGGTCTGTTCCTCAAGCTTAAAGAATGTGAGCTAGACATGAGCTCCACCAGAGAAGGATAGCAGCTGCCTGTTGTGGGCTCATGCTCAGCAGAGCAATCTACAGCCAAAGGGTAACAGCATGTGTGTCAAAGGACAAAAGTAGAACAATCACCCAGTGGCTGACTTTCTGGTGAACCCACAGTATTGAAGCCCTGAACTATATTTGGATAGACCAGGGAACCAGACTTTAACCCAGGCTCCATTAGATTACATCCTCATCACTATTTTAGTTAAGCCCATAAGGAGACAATTACCTGACGTTTTTCCCCACAAGTTTTAACTTATAACCCTAGGTGCTATAGTAGTTTTCCCAGCCGACATTCCCTAATCAAGGAAGCACCACGCCTAGGATGATACTCTCCACCAGTATTTGTTGTCATCCCTTCCCATTCACTATTGGTCTAGCCATGTCAATGGGGCCACCGGATTCCATTTTGATCCCTGCCATTTCCATAAAGGGTCATTCACCCTTCGCAATGTTAAAAATTAAAAAAGTGTTAAACTTTATTGGCTTTGCGTGTTCTGCAGATTCCCAAAACCGTGAAATGTTAAAGTGAAGCTATTGCAATCCTATACTGCATATTCCACTGACGGCATCTCAGCACTATGCTGCATCTTGTAGTGAAGACCTCTCAATGCTACACTGCTTAATGCGCTGGAGGGCCTAACACGATGCCACATGTGGTACATAAGACACCTCACTTCTAGGATGATGTTCTACAAATACAAGAGTGCAGAACTGCAGCTGAGCAACCATGGGTCGCTTTGTGTAACTGTCATGTTGAAATCGTAGAAGCTAGCAGATATCCAGTCTTGCGTGTTGTTTGTGCTATATAACCAGCCTTTCCTCCTGCAAACACAAATAACTATTACTAGAACAAGAAGACCTAATATTAGATCAGAGGAGGATGGCTTTATAGCTACATTAGAAATGGTAATGAATGACGAGAACAATCTGTGAGCAAACATGGCAGAAACAAAACCAGCAAACTAAACCCAAATATGGCTGGGTCTGGTGCATTAGTTCTCGAAAGGCTATGGGTAAAGAGCAACTCTGGTGGGTATTCTATGTTCAGAGAAGCCAAGATAACTAGTACACCTGGGATAGGCCTGGTAGTCCTCATGTGCCGCCAAGTTTAATTGTTCTCGATTTCTTGGACTGCTATGGAATAAGATGAACCAACACAGCAAAATATTCAGTATTTACCTGAGCTATGCTTGGACTAAGTTTTTGCAAAATGCTAAATCAGGTTAGTTGCGTGTAAAGCGCTTTACATTGATCTCAGGCCAACTGAAAGCACTGAAGATGGCGTGAGAAGGAATTGAAATGATGCTGAAGGAGGTAGTAGAGGGAAAGAAACAAGTGTATAGCTTTTTACATCATAAAGCCATGAGGTGGAGAAGGGGGTGAGAAGTGACCCTGAGTGTCAGAGTCTGCTGGCCCAGTCAGCAAACACTTCTGGTACCTGAAGCTTAGTGAGCACCAGTGCCCTCTTTAATCTTTATTGGGCTACTCTGGGAATAATCTGCATGCAAACCACCATTTTGGAACCTCACGCACTGTTACACATGCTAATACATTTATTTATATTTATTTATTTATATACAGGAGGAACAATTGTCTTTTGATCACAAAAGAATGTACAATAGATACAAAATCTTTTTTTTTATTTACAAAATCAGATGTCACGGGAAGCAGTGAGCTTCTTACAACAGGGTAATTTTGAGGGACATCCTGACCATGTTGTGGAGGAGAGTAACTGGAACAGTCACAGAGGACAATACCTAAGTGGTCATACATAAATTAAGGACAACCAACATCGAAACATTTTAAGTGCAGGTAGGCGGTACAGCCGGCTGTGCTGGGGATGTTACCATGATGGGTAAAGTGCTAGACTGGAGGAAGAGGAAGTGTAGAGGCAGGTGTTAGAGGCGAGGGAAGATGTTAGCTAGCAGGCAAATGAAAGGAAGGTTATTTTCGTTTTCAACAAATCCATGTAGACCATTTCTCAGATGCGTGGGGAAGAGAATTCCATGCAAGTGGAGCAAGAAGAAAGAGCTGAAGCGGGAGGAAGCACAGAGAGGGCAAAGAGCCACAAGGGTAGTTGAAGAGGCAGAGCAGAGATTAGAAAAAGGCTTGTAGAGGAGGATGGATACGGTGGTGCCTTACCGTGGATAGATTTGTGGACCAGGAAAACACATTTAAATCTGGCCCCGTTTTGCATCATCAGCCATCCAGTCTGGTGACGGTGCCAGGTAGTAGGTGTCAAGTGAGGGAGTTCAAATAGAGTCCTGGTAGCAAAGTTAATGATCTTGTCGAGAGAACAGAAAGCACGGTTGGGGAGACCAAAGAGGATGCTGGCACAGTAGTCCAATTTAGAGAAGACAAGAGTGGTTAAGAGATGCTTTGTGGTGTTGAAAGTAAGGAGGTGCTGTTGCTTGGGGGCTGCCTCATCTCTACTTGGCTCACTCCCTCTGCCTCTCCATTCACTCACATTGCAAATCACTGCTGGCAGATGTCCCCTGTACTACGGTGAAACAGTACTCTGCTTTTCACTCCCTGAGCTTCATTTCACGGACCCCATCTCTGTACCGCTTTGCTGCAATACCTGTGTCATCCTGCATTGTATGTGACTGTTAGTGTAAAAATCGAATTCAGATGTGCCTTCAGCCTACACTGTTTTGTACTCTTAACATCCACTTGGCCAACGGTGTACCAGGTTCAGAACTGTGCATTGCAGCATGCCCCCCAGCCCCGCACCTCTCTCTTTTTCTCTGCGCCTCTCACTTCCACCTCTCACTACACCATCACCTATCATCCCTCTCACACAAAATCTTGATGAAAAAAGCATTAAAACAGACATCCTTGCGGCAAACCCTGGCCTCTCAATTGCAGACACCTATGTCAGTGCATCCCCAAGAGAAAACTTCACTGCTATCCTTTTCTCTGTTCCATCTCCTGACCTTTGGACCTCTCACCTCACTGCCACTCTCCCCCCTTATTCTTCCACATCCATTAATGGTGGCACCAAGTGGGAAGTCCTCATTACAGGCTTCTTCTCATCTCGCTGCTGCATCAATGTCCACCTCATGGGCACAATCCTGGTTCAAGGCCCTCAGGCCAACCTCCTACTCTTTGACTGGATCCTGCCATCTCTAATCAACTTCTTTCCTCCGCCTGCCGCTCCCTCCTTCTATCCCCTCTGCTCCACCACTCCTGACTGAAGCCCCATGCCCCGACACTCTGCCTAAAAAAACCTTCAAAGGCAGCGATCGCCTCCACGTGGTAACCGTCTACTCACGCTCAGCCATCAAACACTCTGCTGACATCTGCCTTCTCCTTGAAGACACTGGCATGGACATACTGGCACTCACTGAAACTTGATTCAATGACAGCTCAGTTACCTCCTTTGACTCACTCTTACCCGGCAACTTTTAGATCACCTCAAAGCCTCGACCCCACTAAGCTGGCGGTGGGGTTGCCTTAATCTTACCTGAGTGGATTCCTTCTTCCATCTTACCCACTCAGCCCTATTCAACCTTTGAGAGCCTAGTATGCAAATTGATCATTTCTCCTTCCTCCACCTTGACCATTGCTACTATCTACCAGCCTCCAGGCTCTTCTTCTCTATTCCTCTGTGAGTGGGCAGACTTCTCTTCCCCCCTACTCTCAACCACCTCCAACCTGCTACTACTAGGTGACTTCAACATCCACGTAGACTCCCCATGCACAGCAACCACCCTCTCCATTCTTCCCTCTGGCCCAACCCATTCTGCTGGACACACTCCAGAAGCCATCATCCACTCCAAGCTAACTCGCTCTACTCCCCTGGTCACCCCTCTCCTGGTCTGACCACTCTCTCCTCACCTACGACCTGGGTCACTATGGCCCTGTGACAACTCCTCATAAATCTCTGCCTACCTCGTTCACGAACACCCGTCCGATGAAACGTGTGTCAGCTGCTGCCTTCTCTTCCACCTTCATTCCCCCTTGCCCACCAAACGCATACTCTACCACTGATTCTGCCCTCAGCAACCTCCATCTGTCCATTACCAACACCCTTGACATCCTTGCCCCAGTCATGAGGATCCCCCTGAAACCTGCATCCAATCGTAACACCTGGTACGTAAGTGCAGGGCTGCAGAACACAAGTGGCAAACTTTGGGTTCACCCTCTGACAAACTGACCTGCCGCCTGCTCCAAAAAGCACTACAGACCGTCTATCCATGCAAAAAAAGAGCCCACATTCAAGCACGAGTATCTGGTGCTTCCAACAACACAGCTGAACTCTTCAAAATCTGCAGAGAACTTGCCAATCCGTCAGCAGTATCCTCTGCCCCTACCTTGCCAATCACTTCACTTCCAAAACCAAGGATCAGTCTCCTGCCTCCCTCATACGCAGGACATTGTCGAGAAGTCCCACTTTCAGCTCTTCCGTATGAAAGGCATTCTACCTTTCCTCACCTTCTCTCAGAGACTCAATGTTACCCAGGCTCTAGTTCCCTCCATGCTTGACTTTAGCAACTGCCTCCTCAATTTACCTTTATCCACTCTGCGACACATCCAGCTAATCCAGAATAGAGTAGCAACACATCCTTGGCCTCAATCCCAGGGGCTGCATCTATCCTGCACTACAAAAGCTACATTGGCTCCTGATAGCACTGCAAATTGAATTCAAATCCCTCTGCGTCATCCACAAGGCTACCTGGGGCCGGGGACGACTATCTGCAACTCTTTCTGACTAAATACTCCCCCACTAGACACCTGCGTTCCTCTGGTACCAACTCCTTGTGTGTGAAGCAGTTTGCTAAACAGAGAGCAGGTGGTCGTTGGATTTCCTCAGCGGACTCCCTTCATTGGAATAGCCTCCCCCTCCCTCTTAGTCTTCGTCTTGAACAGGACCTCGTTAAATTTCAGAAAAGACTCCAGACCTTCCTCTTCTCTGCTTTTACTCCCTTTCTCCCCTGCTAATCGCACAGTAGCTTGTCTGAAGTGCAGGGCCCTTATGCATCCTCGGGGCCCTGACCTCCCACTTCCTTCATCTTAGCTGCTGTCCATCTTCTGCACTTGCTTCGGCACACCCTCCCCTTGGAGGTTAACTTACCCTTTCTTCATAGCACTTTTCACCTGCTGCTCACCATGAGCACCACAACACATCCCATACCACTATCCCTTGCACCTGCGTATTCTGAACACTCACAAGGCATAGTAGGTTTATCTTCCCCTGCCTACTATCTTCCTTGGTTTATTTAATTAATTAATATTGTTGTAATTACATTTTCTTTCATCCCCTGCCCCCTCCCTGTTGCCCTGTGGGCGCTTGGAAACAGTATTTGATTCCTGTATGAGCGCGTAACAAAAGTGAACACTAAATAAATACATCTTCCTAATATTTAGGAGATTGAGGCATGCTGCTGTTACAGTTTTGGAGATGAAAGAGAAGGGTCATAGATGACGCAGAGGTTTCTGGCTGAACAAAGTAGGGGAGTGTGGTCAGGTGGGAGCTGGATATGCAGAGGAAGAGATGAGAGCTTTTGGAAGGGAAGAAGAGCACATCTGTTTCGGTAGAGTTTAACATCACATAGTGCAAAGTCATTCAATATTTAATGGCAGAGAGACAGTTGGAAATGTTGATAGCGAGATCAAAGGAGAGTTCAGGAAAAGCGAAGATTTGCGGGTCTTCCACGAAGAGTGGGTAAGAAAACCCAAAGGGTGAGATTAGTGCCCCAAGAGCAGAAGTGTGGAGTGCAAAGAGGAGCAAATCCAAGACTGAGCCTTGCAGAACAGGAGACAGAATTGGAGAGGTGCATGGTAATATTCAATTCAGGCAAGGGCTTCATCGCGAATCCAAAGACAAAGAAGAAAGAGTATTAAGGAGATCGACAGTATCAAAGGCAGCAGACAAGTCAAGGAAAATTAGGATAGAGGATAGGTTGGAGTGCTTAACAGAGACGAAGTTGGACACATTCATGAGCAGTTTCTGTAGAGTGACAGGAGCAGAAACCTACTTGTAAGGGGTTGCAAAGGTTGTGGATGTCTAAGAAATTGGTAAGACGGGTGAACACAACCCTAATTGAACACCTTGGAGTATTGCAGAAGGAGAGACGGGACAAAAGTTATCCGGGAGGTTCGGGTCAGCCCTTAACTTTTTTAGCAGAGGGATGACCATGTCTGTTTTGAAAATAAAGGGAAAGCAAGCAGAGTCGAGGGACAGATTGAAGAGTCCAGCGAGGTGAGAGGCCACTAAAGGGGCAATAGGCTTGACCAGCTGTGGAGCAAGAGTGTCTGATGGGGCACAAGAGGGGTTATAGCCTTCATCAGTAGAGATCGGACTTTGTCAGTATTAGTGTGACTAAAGTGGGAGATAGAGGTAGATGATGATAGTAGAATAGGTGGAGTGTAAAATGTAGGAGATGGGAGTGTGAGGAAGGCCAGGAGAGAGTCTCTTATTTTGGGCATTTTCGAAGCCAAGTATTGAGCTAGGTCATTAGCTGTGAGAGTGGAGTTGATCGACAGACTTGGAGGAGTGGGTTTAGGGTGCCCCGTAGCCAGCGAGGACGGCTGGAGTGACAGTCAATGAGGGTAAGGTAGAATTCCCTTTCCACTCTATCAAGAGTAGAACTGAGAGCGTTCAGGGCAGAGAGGTAGAGTTGCAGGTCCTCATGCGAGTGGTTACTCCACCATTTGCGCACCATCCGACGCAAGTCTGTGCGGAGAGAGTGTATGAATGGGATGACCCATGGTTGAGGATGCGGACACTTGGGGGTGAAAGTAAGCAGTGAGAAGTGAGAGCAGGCCCAGTCATAGTAGGGATTGGAAGCTGGGGAATTCAGTTTTTTTTGGTGGGAGAGACAACAGATGTGGAGGAGGAGAGTGAGAAAGTGAGAACTGGAGGTCAGAGACCATGGGGGGGGGCAGAAGGTTTACATTTTCTTTTAAAAATAGGTCAAGCAAGTGGTGAGGAAAGATCAGAGGGTGGAAACCATTGAGTGATCAGGTATGGATGCTGCAACAGTAGAATTAGTGGGTGAAAAGAGGTGGAGATGAATAAGATCTAAATAAGATATGGCTAGGGTGGAGAGCGTAGTCACTATGAAAAACAGTTCAGATTACTGAGAAGTGGTTGGAGAGGAAAGGTTAAAGCCGCCTAAGAGAATGAGTTGATGTTTAGTGGAAAGTGAATCAAGCCATTGCCCAAGATCATCAAAGAATGGTGCAGTGGAGGGTGATAGATGGAGATGATGTGAACCGAGTGAGGAAGAGCAATAGTAGAGATGGCTAAATCAAAAGAGGTATAAGACCACCTGGCATTGGAGATTTGTGAAGCATTGAGGCAGGAACAGAGTAGGTGTCTGACGCCTCCACCTCTGCCAGTTAGTCGAGGAGAGTGAATGAAGGATATATGAGTCATGTATAACGTGCCTGTACACAAGTGATTCGAGGCACGACAAGACAAGGTAGGGAGACATGGGGGGAACAAGACTAATGATCTTACTAGGCCTTGTGTCATTCAGATTGTGCAAGTGCAGGGGGGAGGGAGAAAAGTTCCAGGGGAGGGAAGGGTGAAGTGCAGTCAGGGCAGCGCTTGCTCTGAGTAAGTGCAGCCGGAGGAGCCAGCTCATGGTAGTGCAAGGGGGGGGGCTGTAGGGTAACAGACACAGCCCCAAAGTGTGTGGAGGCCTTGAGGCAGTGCAGATGCTTGCAGGTTATGGAGGGGCCTGGTGCCCATTGGGTTCAGAGGGTAGCCAGGCGACCAGTCAGCATAGCAGACAGTGGGTCAGCAAGGGAGAGAAAGAGAGAAAGCAGAAGCGAAAGGAAAGTCTTGAGCTGCTTCTGGAACCTAAGGTGGTCCGGCTAGAGTTTGAGAGGGGCAGAGAGGCCATTCCAGAGGGGGGCCCAGCAGAGGAGGGCTATCTACCTCCCACTCACTGCCTGGAGAAGTGTCAGACCATCAGAGTGTTAGAGGTAGCTGAGCGAAGGGCTCAAGAAGGAAGATGTTCAGGAAGAGAGTTGGATGTAGTGCGGCTCTTGGCCCCAGGCAGCCTTGTGGACAATTTATTTATTTATTGTGTGATCTAGTTTACCAACACAAAGAAACTTTCCACAAATGGACAATGCAGAGGGTCTTGAACTTGATCCTTGCATCAAGTGGAGAGCCAGTGCAGAGATTTTAGGGCTGGAGAGATACGATCCCTGGGTTTGAGGCCAAGGACAAGGACAAGTCTTGCAGTCCTGTTCTGGATTAGTTGCAGAGGGAGGAGAGTAGAGGCAGGAAGGTTGAGAAGGAGGTTGTTGCAGTAGTCCACCCTAGAGATAACCAGGGCTCTGGAGATGTTGGGTTTCTGGGGAAAAGTGAGAAAAGGAAGAATACCTCTGAGGAGGTGCAGCTGGTAGTGGGACTTCTTCGAGAGGTCTGTGATGTGAGGAGAGAGTGGAGTCGAAGAAGACCCCAATCTTTTCTGCCTCATTGGAAGGTGCCGCAGTATTGGTATCGCTCGATGAGGAGAAGGCCTTTGACAGGGTTGAATGGTCTTTTCTCTTTAATACCCTGCAGGAAATGGGATTTGGCCCAACGTTTGTTGCTAGGATACAGGCTAACTATGTCAATCCTATAGCCAGATTTAGGATAAATGGCCCGCTGTCCATCCCAGTCTCCCTTCAGAGGGGTACAAAACAGGGCGGTCTCCTTTCTCCCCTTCTTTACGCTTTACACCTAGAACCGCTTCTGTCGCATATACATCAACTGGAGGCAGTCAAAAGGCATACACTTCGGTACGGTGGTTCATAAACTGATGGCATATGCGGATGACCTGCTCCTTACAATTACAGACCCGGTCACCTCGCTCCCTGCGGCACTGCAAGAATTGGAACAGTTCTGCGTGGTGGGCGGCTTGAAAATTAACACCGCTAAATCAGAGATATTATACGTATCAGTCAAACAGAAGGAATTCTTAAAAGCCAAGGAAGCAACAACATAAATCAGTCACCAAAAGTATTCAAATCTTGGAGGGTTGCAATTACACGTACTCTGAGGGCATTAAACACAGCAAACATCCAACCACTTAGACAGAATATCCACGAACAATTGAAGCGTTGGACCCCTCTCTCTGCATCCTAGCTACAGAGGGTCAATTCTATTAAAATGGTTATCTTACCTTGGGTCCTGTACCTAATTCATGCTCTCCCAATTCCGATTCCAGTTGCTTTTTTTCCGCACATTAAGCAAAATGGTGTCCAAATACATATGGAAGAACAATCCCCAAGGTCACCGGATAGCACTGAAAACCTTAATGCTTTCTCCAAATAGAGGGGGACTGGGCCTCGCAAATTTCTGGGAGTACTATAGGGCCTCACAATTAAGAGTCATTAAAGACTGGTTTGGGAAGAATATAGATAAGAGATGGGTGCAGATGGAAAAAGCAGTAGTGGGCCGACGAATGGGAGAAAAACTATGGCTACCCAGAACAGACCGGCTTTGCAACATACATTATAGTGATATCATGGGAGTAGTTAAGGATTCAAGGGAACAAGCAACTCGACAGCATCACATCACAACATCCCCCTACCCCTGAACTCCACTCTCTGAGAATCCACAAAGACCCCTTTCGTCATTCAAAAATTCCTCACTTCAAACCCTGGGGACTGTGAGAAACCTGAAGATGTCCCACCCATTAGTCCCCGGGGATCTGTCATCCAGATGGCCAGGACACAGCCATCGCTTTTGGATCCAGTTCCTCAGGGTGGACCAGTGAAGGGAGGATCACTTAGATGAGGGGTCCTCGGGAGTGGAAGTGGGACATCGGAGGGTGAGACGCAGTATCCCTTTCCTAATATCACCTTTCCCCCATCCTACCAGGTAGGATACCTAGGAATTCAACCACCCCCCTTTCCGACTAACTCTTCTCACGGACAGTTCACCGTGAGCGATAACGGACTAACACCAGAGCCGTTTACCTGCCATGTCCCAACACCATGGACAGGCAACGTCAGACAATTACGGATTATTACATACACCTGACTTCCATCACACTTCACCACACGGATAAAAGGCAGAGCACGAAAGCACACTCTGGGCGAGGCAACCCGCATGAGGAAACAGCAGTACCAAGATGGCAGTTTAGTACAAGGAGAAAGATGGCGAGACCGGAGGGAGTCGCAAGGAGGGAAGTACCTGTGACCTCTAAAGACCGTTACTTTCATGAGCCTTGGAAAGTAAGAAACCAAAGACAAGGAACTAAGGCTGATCAAACCTGCAAATTGTGTTGGATGTACCTGGGGCTCTCCTGCGCCGATAACGAAGGCAGGGAGGAGCGATTGCCGCTGTGGTACTGTCCTTGGCTCCCACAGCAAGGCAGCGCCAGAAAAGACAGCGCAGCTGGCGAGTCGAAGAGACTGATACCAAACCAGCTTACGTTTTGAACCAAAGTTGCAAGCGGCGACATTGTACAAAGAGAACTGTATGTGAAGCGTTTTCAAAGAGCGACGTCGAGATAATCTAAATTTTGCAATTAAACATTGGGAGGCTCAGAAAATATGCCATTCACAGAGTGGTTCGCCGCCACGTGGGTGCACATTCTAAGGTCTCTGTTAGGTATCCAACTGATGCTAAGTGTGAGTAAAAGGATTGAGATCGAAGTGGCCATGCAACGGGTCAAGCTAAACCCTATGCACATTCGAAAGTCTTCGATAGTTTAAAGTGAATCACAATTAGTCCAAGCCGGGAGACAAATTAAGTGTATAAAAAGGATCTGTGCCTGGCTGAGGGGGATCCGGGGTTGATACCCAAAATTGAATATGTGGAAAAAGAAAAGAACGTTTCCTGTTTTGTGTAGCAGTGTTAGGGAGAATTCTCTGTTTAGGCTGAATTTCCTAACCTAGTGAGTCCCCCAGCAGCTTTGCTGGATTTTTGGGGTTTATTTTTTTCTCCTGCCAAGAGTGAGACTCTTTTACCCTCACTCTTGGGCATGATTTGAGTGTGTTTCTTTGACTCTAGATGTGTTTAATGGACTATGGGGACTTTTACTCCATAGGGCTTCATGTGTTTTTGTGATGTGTGTTACACAGCACCCTCAGTGTAGTGACACAGGGCTGTCATAGTGACCCCCCAGTATAGACTCCATACCCTGGGCCTGACTACCGTCTCCCAGGGCATGTAAAGTCACCATTGACTTTACTAGTCTTGAATTCTGAACAGAACCAGTACAAACCATCATATTGTGGATGTACTGGCTGGGGCAATTCGATTGCCCCGGGGTCTGTTAGTCGAGGGGGCACGTCTCCGTCCCCCCTGATCGAGTTTTGGCTGGTGGCAGTGGATACTACTTTTTATTTTCAACCGCAAATATTTCTCTATGGGATTTTCCCATTGTTCGAGGCCTCTAGCTTTATTTATTTATTTATTATATTAACTACGATAGCCTCGAACATACCGCCGGTTTATTTAATTATTATTAATTCTCCGGTTGGTATTTTTTGCCAAAACTCGGTTCTAAAATGGCGTTTGTGTTCTCTTCTGTGACTCCAACCCAAGTCGAGCCCTTTGTTCCACTTTTTGGCAGGCTTCTCCACAGAAGCCCTCCAAAGTGGTGCCACTCTGTCTGGGGTACTTAGGAGGGGTGGAAGGGGATTTAGGCACCCTGGACTGAGTTGCCTAGGCAACTCAAGTCGCACTCCGTCCTGATTGGCCCAAGTGGTGAGCCGGCCGGCTCACCACTTAGCATGTTTGAGTGACAGCTAGGCTGAGTGAATGGGGGTTTTCTGCATAAAAGCAGGGCTTTGGGGACAGGAACTTCAGAAGTCGCCACAGGACCTAAGAATCCGAAGAGGGAGAAGCTGAGCCGACCTGCCACGACGACACCACCGGTGGAGCCCTGCTGGACCGTCTCACCACTTTTCCCAACGACAGAGGAGATCTCCCGCCGGAGAGTCTTCTTTCTTTGACTGGTGGGGATAACCAGTTTCACCGTCTTTTCACCTTCCCGACACATCTCGTGGACGCCTTGCCTGTGCCAAGCACCCCGGCAACCGGAATACCACGTTTTACCACGACCGCAAAATAAAGGGTAATACCTTTAACCGGAAAACTCTGCGGCTGGTTTCTTCCCTGGCAGTGCAACGACCTTCATCTTTCCTCCAAGTCGAGATCTTCTCTTCCCCTGGACGACGACGAGACTTGCACCCGCTGCTGGGAACAACTGCCACTGCTGGAGGATCCTTCCCACTTAAGGTACCGTGTCCCGCCTGGCTTCCCTTGCCACCGACTGTACAGGGTAGATTTAGCACCCGGCTTTCGAACCTGGGTTAGCCTAGGACACCCTGGCTAAACTTTTCTGAGCCTCTCTAAACTCTTCTCGAACTCTCTGCAAGACTTTCTAAGGCTAGTGTAACTGTGTGATCTTGGGCGCATTTGTGCTCTGCTCTCTCTAAGAGTGGGCCCAGCCTATGGACTTTGGCTCACAAGTGACTTTTGCTCTCCTGCCTTGCTAATAGTGTTCCTAAATCTTAGAGAGGTGTATCTTTCCATATTCTGTCTTTTTTCCCTCCCTTCTTCAGGAACTTATTGAAGTGCCATCTATAGTTCAGCGCTCACCTCTGTATGGAAATAAGTGGTGTTAACTAAGACTTATCTGATAAGGAATAAGGGTTGTATATATTATAATAGTAACTGTGTTTAGACTGTTTTACAATAAGAGTGCTGGAGTGTTTCAAACTGTGTTTTTAAATAAATACTTATATACTTTGATACCAAAGCTCTGGTCAGTGTTTGCTTGTGTTATTGTACCTGAGTGCCTATTGTGTATACTTTGCATACTGCCCAACTCTTCTTGAGGGAAGTCTGACTGCTCAGCCACAGCTACCAGGTAAATCTGAGTGGTACGGACTGCTACCAAGTGGGTTTACTGCTAACATCTGTAGTCCTAAATCTTTTGCAGTGTTCCCAAAGGGAACTGCACAGGTTTCTGCCTAACAAGCAGGCCCTCTGAGTCAAGAGACTTGCAAGAAGCGAACAGACTTGGACCCAGAAGGTCTTGAACTGTGTAAATGGAACTGTATCCTCGTGCCCCAGAAGCCAGAGTGTGTGCTTTGCTCGAGTGAACCGCCATGTCCCGTGCTAAAAAACATGGGGAAGGTAGGCCAATGGCCCAAACTTCCTGACATATTTTGTGAAAACGTCTTTCTTTTTCGTGACCATCACCCCACATTATTTGTAAATTAGTAGTAGGCATGGTGTAAAGGCTTCCTCCGTAGGATAAAGAATAAAAACACAGACAGATCGTAGGTGTTATTTTGTTTCAGAAACATTTTCTGTAACTTTTGTTTAATTTCTCTTAGGAAAAAGGATACGTTCCATCTCTTCAATCTTCTTGGACTGGAGCTTCTTTTTATGCAAGAGTCTTGGAACAAATTCAGGTAAGTCTCTGTAACCCTTCTCAGTGTCTGTTTATTCTCTCCTTTACTTTCCCTCTGAGTATATTTCAATTTGCTTCAGACTGTTAAAGTCTCTTTCACTCCTCTTGCTTAGTTCTTTTCCTTATATATACTCCTCAGGGTAACCCACATCTCTTCAGTTAATACCCATCATCTCTCTAGTTTCTTAATGGTTCTTTTCAGTCTGTTAACAGTCTTTCGATTTCTCTTCTTCCTTGTCTTTCTATACGCAATATTATTTGTTTTCAAATCCCCTGTTATGCAGCCTGCTGGGATAATAATTGATCACCTCTTGAGCTCTTTCTACAGTTCAGGCGAAGCGAACGTTCCTAACGGTATCATTCATTACTTCCCACTCTTGAGGATAACCGTTTGCCTGTATTGAGTTTGTATGAAGCAATGCTTCTTTTTGTAAACTGTTACATTGCCTGTTCAACTGGCCTCACACTTTCACGTACCTTCCCGATGTGTATTGTTTCATTGTAGATTTGTCGGCTCAGCTGTTGTCGCGGCTCACCAGCAGCGCCGCCCGAACTCCGCCCCCTCTCTCAGCTTCCGACATACAGCTGCACTGGCTTCAGCTTTTCGTCAGCTGCGCTGAAGTCGATCTCCTCGTCCGAACAGCTGACGAGTTACACACGGCCCGCAGGGAGTTGCGCCGAATCGAGAGCGTCTGTCATGCCTGCGCCATGGGCGCATCCATTTACGCTCAATATGGACTATTTGTTTATCATTTATTTACAACAGACTCTTGGATCCATCTATATTTACTTTGGGAACTTTATTTCCCATTTGCGAGACTTTTGTGCCTTATTATTTTTTCCAACAAACTACGCATACCATAATGCACTTGGCTACAAGCATCGATTCCTGGCTGTTCCTATTGGTCATCAAAGGAACTACACCCCCCAGAAGCCCTAGGGATTTGCTCTGCTTCCACCAGCCCAGGAACAGAAAGGGAGGTGGCCGATTGCCTGCAGGTGTGCTTAGCCAGGTGCAACCAATTAGCCTGCCTCTGTGCTGGGCTAGGCAGTATAAAAGGCTGCTGCCTGCAGTGGCTCAGCCTCTTGCATCTGAGAGTCCTTCCTCCACCTTTCGCGTCTTCCTACGGATCTTGTATGCTGTTTACCTTCACTCCTGCATGGACCCTGCCTTGTTGCTTGCTCCACCCTGCTGCCTCCAGCCATAGCCTTCCAGGCTCCCTGCCTCACAGTCCTGCTCCTCTGGGCTCTCCGCACTGCAGCTGATCACGCTCTGCTGCCTTCCAGCCTCCGCCCTTGCCGTGCCGGGCTCTCCACATTGCAGCCGATCACGCTCTGCTGCCTTCCAGCCTCCGCCCTTGCCCTGCCGGGCTCTCCACATTGCAGCCGATCACGCTCTGCTGCCTTCCAGCCTCCGCCCTTGCCCTGCCGGGCTCTCCACATTGCAGCCGATCACGCTCTGCTGCCTTCCAGCCTCCGCCCTTGCCCTGCCGGGCTCTCCACATTGCAGCCGATCACGCTCTGCTGCCTTCCAGCCTCCGCCCTTGTCCTCTGGGCTCCCTGCTCTGCAGCCTGCCTCACTCCGGCTGCCTTCAGCCCTTGTCTTCTGGGCTCCCTGCTCTGCAGCCTGCCTCACTCCGGCTGCCTTCAGCCCTCGTCTTCTGGGCTCCCTGCTCTGCAGCCTGCCTCACTCCGGCTGCCTTAGCCCTTGTCCTCTGGGCTCCCTGCTCTGCAGCCTACCTCACTCTGGCTACCTACAGCCCTTGTCCTTCCTACTTTGCAGCTTATCACGCTCCGCTGCCTACTACCTACCTTTTCCGCTGGGTTCTCGGCCTAGCAGCCCTCTACAGTCCTCTGCTACCTTCTACGTTCAGCGGCCCTGTCCCTCAGGGTTCACTCCTTACTGCCCGGCCCTTATGGGATCCTTGCCGTGCAGTCTGCTTTACTCTGCTGCCCTAAGCCCTTTTCCTCTGGGCTTTCTACCTTACAGTCCTACTCCTGTGGGCTTACTCATTGCTTTCCTGCTCCTCTGAGCTCTCAACCTTGTTCCTTACTGTCCTCTGCTATCCTATCCTGTTACACGACTTTCCCTTCATTTCCTTCTGCTAGTTTGCTATCACCTCCTTTCCTGGATTTGTCTGTAGTATCTTCTCTTGTACTGTTTGTAGACCCTTTTGTACAGAGCTTGTCTGTTGGTTCCCATCAGTACACCTCTGCCCCTTCCCTTGTCTCGTTTCTACATTACAGACACCCATAGCTGCTGTTCCAAGTCATGAGCAAACAGCGTGGGTCTCTGTTATAGCAAACTGTGCAGAAGGCTAGAGTATTTCCAAGGTTCGTGGAATACTCTTTTCCTATATCTGCATACACCCCAAGAGGGTATTCATTCTGTATCTTTTCCCTTGCTACTCTTGCCTACTCTTTGTTCTCTTTCCTTTCCGCTGTGTGTGTTCTTATCTGTCCACTTTATTTGGCACAACCACCCAAACCCTTTCTGGGTGTCCTGTGCCACTCTTAATAGAGTGCCATCCCTGACAGCGTCTCTCCTTCAAACGAAACTGACAGCGTGTCCCTCTAAAACAGGAAACTGACAATATTGAATGTCTACTCGTATAGCGATTATTACGCTTGATCTAGCTCCAAAACTAAGAACTTCATGTGAGCGCAACGGCGCAACTTGACTTCTTTTTTTATATAACTTTAGCAATCTTATTCCTTTTAAGCGTATCAGTAAGCCCACTCATAACCGTTGTTCAGGATTTCCTCCCCTTCTGTCTCCTAGCAACGACAAGCAGGAAAAAGAAAACAGTTGTTATCAGAATAATGTACCCGGAATTGAAAGACAGCTTCCAACTGGACAATAGAACTGTCAATCATTCCATTCAGCCTGGTGATTAGAATTAACCCTTCACATATCCGATCAGCCTGGTATTGACAGAGCCAAAATTGCACACTAAACGGGTGCTCGTTCTACTGTATGTTTATCACACATTGGCAATAGTTTTATTTTGTATAGGCCCTTTTTATTTGACAAGACTCCACTAGGACTGCATTATTATTATCTGATTGTCATACCTTAATCCCATCTGTAGATTTAGGTTTAGATAGGTGTTTATCTCACCCTTATGAAAGTTCAATAAACACCCTTGAACTGTGGTCACTTGTGTCTGACTTACTTTTGATTGCATGCCTTCCTTACAGGACAAACACCTGATCTCAAAAATATGCACATTTCTCACAGATGTGCCCCCAAAACCACCTTATCAAACCAAATGGGAAAACCCACTTGGGAACATATTTTCGGAGGAGAGTTTGACATATCTCTGGGCTGATAATCCCTGTCTGACAAGGTCTCTCCAGTTGAGGGAATTATGTTTCAATGGCACTACACCCCTTAGAAGCTACACAAAATGAACCCGACCATTCAGGACTCTTGTTGGAGAAGTTGTGGGGGGGGTTGGAGATTGGCTTCACTTGCAGTGGTCGTGGCCTAAAATACAGGAGTTCTGGGAAGAAGTAAATGAGAATATGAGGGTGATGTTTGGGATGAATGCAAAGCGTCCCAAGGGTGAAACCTTCTTCGGCATAGCAGAACCGGACAATAGACTATGGCCAAAACACAGAAGAAAGGCATTCTATATCCTGCACAAGGCGGCCCTACTCATTACAGCCCACAAATGGAAGTCCACAGATGCCCCACCCACCCCCGCTTCTCGCGGATTGGTCTAATAAACTATGGAACTTTGTATCCTTGGAATAGGTTACTTACGCAATACAGTGGGAACAATCAAGGTTTTCAACGGAATGCGCGTTAATTTTGGACTTCCTTCATGGATACTTTGTAGAAAAATGCTGGCCTTTTGGGAAAATCCTGATCTACTCGTATTGTTGTAAAAGGTCCCACGCATGTACTGGGGTTGTGGGGGGTAAGTGAGGACAGGGGTTTAGGGGAAGGTGTTCTTATTCTTTTGAATTTGTATCTTTTGTTAGATCAGTAAACCCCCCCCAAAAAAAGAAAAGAACGTATACATTCTACACCAGTTCAGTGCCTTGGCTATGTCAATGATTTAGTTATAGTGCACCAGACACCATCAGTCAGCGCGTCATGGAACTACTAAGGTCTGCTTTAGAGATACATTATCTTTTAATAACCAAAATGATGATGCTGTATATCAAAAAAGTGAAAAATAAGACTGGACGACCACTGAAGTCAAACAACAAAACCTACTACCCAAGGTAACTTTTTCCAACAATTCTAGTTGAAACCGAACCAAGAGGTTCTTATAAAGAAGGTAAGGAAAATAAATTCCCTCTCAAGACTGGTGGAATTAGTGTTGCTGCGTTATTAAAGATTTATACATTAAAGATAACAGCAGTGTGCCTCTACATGTGTGAAATATGGCTGCTTAGCAAGGTCAATTTTTTTCGGAAAATTAAGGGGCACTGTTGGAGATCTGCACATATCTCCCCAAAAGCACTTAGTATTGAGTTAATTAGACTGGAACTGGGTCTGCAGTACTTTGAGGCAATGGCTAAACTGGGGGTGGCTGTCCCATTCCTACAGGGATGGCAAACCAAAGGGAACGACTTTGCTGACATTATTGAAGACTGTGTTTATTAAACAGATCAAGATTACACTGGAGGAATGTGAATTTTATTATACTGTGTTAACCACCGTCTGGCCACTCCAGATATTTACTCTGACATCTGAACAGTGTGAGTGTGTAGAAGGAGACTCACAAGGAGGGGACATGTTTGGGGCTACAAACCTTTGTTATGAAAGAAAATAACCCCTCTCTCCCTATTTCTAAGGGGCTTGCCCTGCCTCAACCCTTTAGTGACCTTTCAGAATGTCCAATGCGTTCTCCGTCCTCTGTCAGAACCCTAGCCATCTAACCCTACACAAACCAAAAGTCAATGACTCCCTACTCCTGGTGTCTTGCTTCAGTCCTCTCGTAATAGTAATTCTTTCAGTGCCCCTTCAAAACAAAGCCAGGGGAATGACTCCCTCCCTTTATCAAAGTTCTCCATGGCAATCCTTCAGGGCGTCCACAGAAAGCTTGTATCAGTCCCTTCAACTCTTTCCAGAAAGTAGAAAAGCTTACGGCTTTTTTTGGCTTAACTTCAATGTCTGGATGATCAATATCATTTACAGGCTCCTCTGTATCTTTTTTGTAAACCATTCACAAGTCTACTTGAACAGTGGTTATGGTTTGGCCACTATGATGAGGAAGAGGACTCCCGATGCCTTCTACTGGAGCAGTGGTATTGGCTTTGCCCCTGCGACGGGGAAGATGACTTGCGTTGTAGTCTGCTGGAGCAGTGGTATAGGTTTGGCCACTGCTACGAGGGAGATGACTCCCGGTGCACTCAGAGTGAGCTGGGCTTCTTCCAGGAGCCCACCCGGTCTTCTCACCATTCTGGTTACCTGTGGTGCCTTGGGCACACAGCTCTGGTTCTCGGGTCGCAGGAGCCTTTCCTCCTCCTCCTCGCTTCCTGCTAAGCTCTGCGACAGACTTGTGGTCTCAGCGCCGTTTCTGAACCCGACGGACAACCTACAGCGGTCACACCATCACCAAGAGTTAGCTGCCTGACTGCTCTCAGGTCGCCCTGGCAACGTCCTGCCTTTCCCTCCCTCGCTGTTATGACCCTTGCCCTCACTGGCAAGTCAGCCTTCCAGTTAGGGCCAGGTAATGGTCTTAAAACCTCATCCAAGACTCTCTTGGAGTCAGTCCTGGCGCCAGAGCTCATAACCATCATGAAGACCAACATTAGAATTGGACTATTTACTTGGGATTTTTTAACTGGGGTGGGGGGGGGATTCAGCCAACATGGAGGCACACACATAGCTCAGTTACAAGGAACTGAGCTATGCGGTCTAGTCTTTTGGGGTTTGCAGGCCTGGGACTATTTTACCTGAACTACTTTGGGTGTGGCAGGCCTGGGAGTATTTTATCTGGACTACTTTACCTGAGACTATTCAAACCGCACCCAAACAGCAGAACTTGCTTTCAGTTATTCTGCTGTGGGCAGCGTAATGCTTACCTGTCCAGTTCTTTGATACCAGTTACCTGAAATCAAGGACCTGCAGAGAGAAAGAACACTACGAAACTTACCTGGAACATTATCCGGTCTTCAATCCATCTCTGACTTCAGTTCCGGTACGATCATCATCTGGCACCGCATGCATCCTGCAATACCATAACCTGGAAAGAGGAGAAAGAAAGATGGCATTAGTAAGCATTTATTCACGTTTCCTCCCGAATGAAGAAAGACACACAATTCTTACCTGGTTAGTCATCTCCTGGTCAGTATCATTGCTGAAACATTACAGCGCTCGGCGAGGAACATCGCAACCTGCAAGGAGAGAAAAGACACAGGTTAGCAATATAAAAGGCGAAACAGAGCCGCGCATCGCCCATTACTCACCGGACAGCATCGCGCACACCGTGCTTTCGCCTACCGCCCATGCTCATCTTCAAACTGCATGACAACACCAAAATACCTTTCCATACCTAAAAGGAAAGAAGCAAGACATTATTATTCGAACTAAGAGGAACATAAGAACTGCATATAAAGACTGTAAAGCAGCAAACCTATGGAGTCGCAGCAGGCCTGGATTCCCACAGGGGGGCTTGCACCAGTGAAGTAACTTGGTCGCTGCTCACCCCACCCCTCCCCCCCACTTCTACGTGCCCCTGCCACGAGGAGCAGGACGGAGAATCCACCTTTTACAATATTAAGGCGAGGAGAGGGCCCAAGGGGGAGGAAGGAGTTGAGGCCAAAGGAGGTGGGAAAACATAAAATCCGGTATTGAATCCAGCTCTCCTATATTGCAGACCCATCTTTAACCAGAGGTCTTACCAAGGGGCTGGGAGAGGGTTTGAGAGTGGAAATCATCCAACCAGGGCTGGGTGGCGTCCCCGTGGATACCAGGTGAGTGTAACACTCGCTCCCGGAGAGATACGATTACTCCAGCTGCAACGTTCCGACTTTGAACTTGCCAGGCTTAGTTCGCGTAGTCCTGGGTCACAAGATGAGACCTCCTTTGTCCGTTCCTGCTTTCCTGTTTATACTGTTGACGCCACCCTCGTGTAACGCCAACGCCATCTATGAAGGTCTCTTTTGCATTCTTCGTGCCTCCAGTGAGCCACCTTGTTAAAGTACTTGGGTGACTCTTCGTCTGGTTACTCCATATGCCTCTCACTTTCTTTTTTGTCTCAGTAGGTATTCTACTTGCCACAGTCATGGATTTACAATAGAGGCGGTTCTACTATTAACGGTGGATGAAAACGATGACCATGAGGGAAGGGTTTTATGAGCTGTGATGATGGTATAGAGGCTTTTCCGCAGGTGGAAGTCCTTATCCCCAGCAGGGGAGTCCCTCCCTATGAGTTCCTCCCGCATATTGCCACCCCTAGGCGGACAATTGGGCAGCGGCCTGAACTCCATAACCTCATATGAAAGGGCTCCCCCTGGAGAGAAGTAACGAGACATGGTGAATCATCACACCAGCTAAAGGTAAGACTACAAAAAAACTTTAGACAGTAATCGAATCAGAAATTTAGAGCATTCCAAAAGCTGAATAGCCTGTGGAAATACTTAAATCATATTGATGCTGTTGAGAGACTAACACCTTCAGATCTTAAAAGCTGTTCCTGTCTCCACAAAGGAAGGATGTAAAGAAGGTTACGTTTTAACAAATTAAAAACGTCTAAAATGGGGAGACCAGCAGGAGGCGCAGAGAAGATGGCAGCTTAAACGCCACGCTCCAGCCACCCTGACGCATGAGGGGACCCGCCTCTCCCAGGGGTGAGAAGGGCTACAAAGTTATTTCCCCCCCATCACCCTGGTCTGGAGGCCCAAACAGTGACACAGATCGAGGTGCTGGCATTGGTCGTAGCTGAAGGGGACAAGTCCCTCCTGGAGGCATTGGAGGCCACAGCCTTCCTGGCGACTGAGTCGGAGTGGTGCTGCAGAGGACCGCGGCTGAGTGACCAGCCACACCTGCGCCTTGACCGGCGGGAGTCCAGAGCAGATACCGCAGACCAAGGTAGTTGCTAGGCAAAAGTGTGAGCTATGCAAGTCGCTGGGAGGCCCAGGTTCCCGGCTGAGAGGTGAGGAGGAGCTGTGGGCTCTGGACACTGCAGGAGGACATTGAGACTATGGTGGCTGGCAGGGGCTCACCTAGCCCCCACAGGGGCTCGGCTGGCGAGACACTTGCAACAGGGCCACAGGGGGATGCACCCCCTGGATAACCCGCAACGCTGCTCTGAGACAGTTCGAGCCTGAGCTGGCTTGGAGAGCCGGGGGTGGAACGGAAGCTGTGGGGGAGTGGTGCAAGGCCTCAGGAGGGTCACATACTCAGCAAGGTTGCGAGGAGGAGCAGGGCACTTCATACTTTCGAAGTGAAAAGGCCCAGGGTACGGCTGTCTCAAGCTTCCTAGTGGAAAGGAATCAGAACAATTGACAGAGGCAGGTCCAGTGCCCCCCACCCCTCCAGAGTGGAGGCTTGGTGAGCCCCCAACGAGTCCAAGGCATGTGTGCGCCAGTTGCATCAGCTGGGCCCAAGAAAATGGCAGAATATATGGAGATGCAGTCACAGCAGTTGGGTCCTGGAGGAGGTGAGGCTCTGACAAGAGAAGATATCCTGAGCGTCCTGCAGGAGATTAAGTCCCTCCGCTCAGACCTGCATGCCTCTCTTAATGTGCGCAATGGACACGGGTGGAAAAAAAAAATCAAACAAAATGAGCACTCAGTGGATATTTGAGGTACAGATAGAGCCTTGCCTGCAGAGCTGGAGGCAAGGGACGAGGAGATCGTAGTGCGAATGGACGACACGGAGGATAGGGAATGGCGTAATAATGTATCTAGTCATTGCATCGATTTAAAAAGCATTGAACGCCTTACCACAGAAAAAAATGCATTTTCTTTTTAAGGTAAAGGGTTTATTTTAATTATAACGGGTTTTAAAGGTTAAAAAAAAGGTGTGCTGGGGGACCCCCCCATTAAAAAAAAAAAATGGAACAAATAATGCATTCGATGCTTTTTTTTTTTAGATGCATTTTTTTCGATGGTAAGGCATTCTATGCTTTTTAATTCGATGCAATGACTATAAACCGCGTAATAACATTTGTATCTGGAGCCTGCCTGGTGGGCGGGCGACCCCGCAAAGGGGCTGGAGGGTAAGGTGGAACGGCTGATCACTCACCTCTGTAAAGGGAAACGCCAAGAAAGATAGTTTGATCGCATCCATAGGACCAGGGAGTACAGGGATGGTCCCAGATCGGTCCTGGATAAGTGCCACTATTCCCAAGACAAGTAGGAAATCATGGTAAAGGCCAGGAAACATAGGCAAATCAGTTTTGAGGAATTAATGATCAAGGTTTTCCAAGATTATCGGGGGCTACACTATCCCGGGAAAGGACCTTCAAGCCTCTCACAACGTGGCTGACTCAGCAGGACATCAGATACAGACTGGGGTTACCTTAGTCCCTATCATTTGAGCATCAAAGACTACAGCGCAGGATAACAGAGGTGGCCAAGGTACCGGGTCTTAGCGGAGCTAAAGCAGGGGATGATTTGCTCATCATCAGAGCAAGAAAAGAAACACAGGCCAAGTTCTTGAAGGCCTTCAGCAACAAGGGTCAAGATGTCTGGATCTCAGAAGTTAAAGAAGCTGGTGGGACAGTCACGAGGCAAGCCCAAGTGCTGCAGCGGGATGTGTGAGAACATGGTAGGATGTAGAATAAGGCCTGTGTGCCTGGACAGCTACTCTAAATTGAGGAGCATGGTGAGGGGGTCACGAGTTTGATGTTCAAGGAGAATTGTTTATGTTTGTTTATATACGTTCTCCATGAAAGGGAAAAGGGAGTTTAGGGTGGGGTTGAGGGGGATTCCTCGTCGGAAGCAGCAGGGGGGGAACTGCTACGCTTTGATGGCCGGTGTGTCCCAGGCATCCATAAAGGGGTGTTGGGGCCTCTCCAAAGACACTTGCTGCACAGTCTTTCCTGATCGAGGTGGGGGGGTGGCCAAGGAGGGGTGGAAAGGCTTGCACCCACAGAGAGGAGAGGGGGGGGAGGGGGAATGACAGAGGGGACAGGGTGGATAAGTTACACCATGGTGTGAGCGGATATTCCGTTTGCTTTGACGATGGGTCAAGACAATCGGTGCAGAAACAAAGATCTGAAAAAGAGATGGAGTCCCTTAGGATAGCTAAACTTACTGTGAAGGGTCTAAATTCCCCTACCAAGAGGTTGTTGCTGGGGAGAGAGAGGAGATCTCAGGGGCTGTTAATTTTGATGACCCAGGAGACACTTTCGACGGGGTGAGGAGCCCAAAATCCGGGGGAGATTTGTGGATCAGTGGTACTGTCATCCGCACAGGTCAAGAAAAGGGGTGTGGAGGTCATCCTACACTCACAGGTACACCTAGAAGAGATTCAAGTAAAAAAGAGACCTGGAGGTGCGGCTCCTGATGTTGAAGGGTAAGTTCCAGGGGAGGGTGCAGACTGTGGCCACCTTATACGAACCAAACCAGGGTTCTTGGGGATTTGTGGATGCTGCGCTGCAGGGTCTGGACATTTGGTTAGAGGGTATTTGGATCCTGGGTGGGGACTTCAACACTTTAAGGGTCCCGGAGTTGGATTGCAGCGCTGGGGCCAAGTCCGGGGAAGTGCACACAGGGTAAGGATGAGCACTGTCTACATGAGTGGCTGGACACCTATGGCTGGTGCGACGTCTGGTGAGAGTTCCATACGGAGCAAGGGGGCTTTACCTTTAACTCCCACCTGCATTGAACCTTTAAAAGGATTTTCTGTGGATGGGTAGGGGCACAGTGCATTTGGTCCAAGGGGTGCACGTCTCTGGTGGGCTGGACGGACCATGAGGCAGTTCAGATGGAAATTAACTGGGAAGGAAGAAGGGTGTGCAATGATACCCTCTTGAAGGATCGCCTCTTCTGAGACTTCCACAGGGAAGAAATGAGACCCTTCTTTTCAGTGAATTTGGGTGATGTTGACCTAAACATGATCTGGGAGGCAGCAAAGGCCACCACTAGAGGCTTGCTTATAGTGGAAGGGGCTAGGGTGAAGATGCTCAGGAGGATGGAGGATGTCAAGTTGGCGGGGGAGATTGCAGCCTTGAGAGACGAGTTACACTGTGGGGGTAGGGATCCGGTGGTAATCATTGCTGAAATCAGGGATAAAAGGCAAGCATTGGAGGAACTCAGTTATTGCAGAGTCCACAAAATCCTGAAAGGAGTGCAGCAGAAGTACTATGAGCATGGTGACAATGTAGGGTCAATGCTGGCACACAAGATTCAGAAACAAAGGATGGATAGGTGAGTCAAAATGATTAGAGATAAGAGTTGCTGGGAGTCACATCAGGCCGTGGAAATTGCGGCGAGTTTCGCAGCATACTCTAGGGCTCTCCATACGCCTGAGTTTTCAATATGGTAGAATGAACTGGCTTGATGTTTATCAGTGGTGTATCTCGCTTCAGACAGAGGAGGCGCTTGATCTTGACCGAACATATCCGACAGGAGTGGTCCACGCTATTAAGGATCTGAACGTTGAGAAGGTCTGGTGGGACAGTGGTTTAGCGTCCTTTTCTAAGAAACCGTTCAACGGTTTACTGGGATTCTATCCCCTTTTCTAACTAAGCTTTTTAATAACTTCAGGGTGGCTGGTGAGCTACCTCCCTCCTTTTTAAGGGCATTGATAGTGGTCATCCCAAAGAAAGGCAAGGATCCCGTGCAATGCTCTTCTTATAGACCCATTTTCTTGCTGAAGCTTTGATTTACACTAAGATTGTGTCTGGATAGTGTGCTGCCCAGGTTCATACACCGGGACAAAGCAGGATTTGTGAGGGAACAGACAAGGGGCGGATAACCCGAGGAAGTCAATCTAATGGCACTACCAGGAGACAAAATAAGAGACTTCTCTCTACTGGCAATGGACGCAGAGAAGGCCTTCGACTGACGACTGGACCTTCTTACTGCAGACCTTGAATACATTTGGTTTCGGAACCGCAGTGGGTAGAGTGGTTGGGGAAGCTATACTCTGGGCCGGCTGCGAGGGTCTAGGTGAATGGGGTGCAGTCAGAGGTGTTAGCACTTGGGAGGGGTACGAGGCATGGTTGCGCTCTGTCCCATTTGCTTTATGCTTTGGTAATGGAGACATTGGCCACACGCAAACAGGGTAACCCGAGGATAGAGGGCATTTGGGTCTGAAATGTCCAGTACAAGACAGCCTTGTCTGCAGACAATCTGCTTTTATATGTCACAGACCCGGCCAACACAGTGCCAGAGATAGTAAAAGAGCTTGAGGCATATGGAAGACAGTCTAGCTTCAAAAATAACTCCTCAAAATCCTTGTTTTTCACCACAGGTGAGGCCTCCAGGGAGGTGGAAGACTATATTAGGCAATCACAGCTTGGCTTCGAAGCGGCCTCAATTAAATATCTGGGCATACACATCACAAACCCATTAGAAGGTTTGTACCGAGCGAACTATGCCCCACTAGGCGATGAGATAAGGGAAGACATGGGGAGATGAAACAAGAGCACTTTCTTGGATGGCGTGTTTTAACATCATCAAGATGAACATACTCCCAAGATATCTATACTTTTTTCAGATTCCCGTAGTCATGCCCAAGTCTTTCCATCATACATTGCGGAAATTAGTGATGGACTTTTTTTGGGCGGGGGCCAAATTGAGGACAGCATATAGTATGTTGATCAGACCCTGCCAGCGGGGGGTAGAGGGGTAAAGAGGGTGTGGGTCTCCCGGATTTTGCGGCATACTATCGTACAGCGCAGTTGAAGGTCCTGATAGACCATATGGATCCTCAGACATTTTAAGCAATGGGTAACTTTAGCGAATGAGGTTCTCTTCCCTGTTCCCCTCAATGAATGGCTTTGGGTGCCGCAGGGTGATCGGTCACATAGAATACGGACACACACGATTTTGCAAATTATATGGGACTTGTGGAAGGAACGGGAGGACATTAGGTGCCGTCATCATGGCCATTCCCCCCCCCCCCCCCCCCCCCCCCGAGTGCCTTATGGGCTCCACCTATTGGGGTTCACATACCAGAACCAAGCAGATAGCAAAGCTGGTATGAAGCAGGGTTAAGCAGGGCAGGCCAGCTGTGGCATATGGAAACTGCCGCACCATTCAGAAGTTGGAAGAGCCTCTTGGGATAGGGAAGCTTTCGACCTTTCTCCTTCTCAGATTGAAGGGGGCACCGACGAGTAAGAGGTGGGGCAATAATTGGGCAAAAGCGCTCACAGCCTTTGAGAAAATCCTGGTGGCGGGGGTTCAAAGAAGGGCCGGATCTCGAAACTATACTGGACACTGTTGGAGGCGGAGCATCTCAGGGTTGGAAACCAACGGGCAGGGGATTTGGATATGGAGCGAACAAAACTGCTGTGGAGATCAAAGTGTAGATCCGCAAGGACGATATCAATATCCTCACAACATAAGCTCAATGCCATCAAATTGCTCCATAGATGGCAACTGCCGCCAGCTCGTTTGGTGAAAATGTACCATAGTATGGATCTGCCCTGCTGGAGGGGGCGTGGGGTACAAGGCAACTACTGGCATATATGGTGGTGCTGTCCAAAGCTGCAGCTTTACTGGAGGGAGGTCCTCTCTGGATACGTGAACTGGATGGGCTGGACAAAACTTTGACTCCTCTCTTGGTGCTTGTTGGGGAGGAGGGGACAGGCGTGCAGGTGGGCCACATGGTGCCGAACCTGCTACTGGCAGCCAGAGTGGTGGTGGACAGGGCATGGAAGAATATAGGAGGTCCCGAGTAGAAGCGTGTGGGTGTTGGCAGGGTTTTAAGTGGGCCAGCTCGACAGTCTCCAGAAAGGACTCCCAAGCCGGGTCCTGTAAGGGCCCACCGCCGGCTAGCCCCAGTCCTGCTGACACCTCTGGCAGCCCGTGTAGCGGCTGCACAGTTACACGAGCTGCCTGCAAGTGTTTGCACTGACAACTGCAAGCAGCAGGTGTAACTGTGCAGTGCAGGCTGCCTGATGTCTATGTAGTGCCCAGCTCTACTTTTGTTTCCAAGTAAATAGTAATCACCCAGCATGAAGCCCCTTGGCTTCATGGATTATAATCACAATATAGGCTTAATGCCATCAAATTTCTCCATAGATGGCAACTGCCGGCACCCCGTTTACCAAAAATTATAATCGCAGGACATGGAATTGCTATCCTGCTGTCAGGAAACCATGCAGGTAAGGGCAAAAGATAAGTGTCCTCTTTGTCGCTGACAGGGGGGAAACAATGGCAATAATCAAACAGAGGTTGTGTCAAGCGGAACACAATAGAAATCTAATACATAAGTGTTAACCAGACAAAGATAAAGAAAAAGGCCCAGAGCGAAACCAAAAAGACAAACAATTTTATGTCATTTTGTAAAAACAATACATAGTAATTTTATTATAATTATTATATCGCAAATTCAATAATATTCATGTTCAGACTGTATAAACCTATGCCAAATATAGGATCACCATTTTACAAAAAAGATGCATTGAGGTAGAAGTACATTTATTGCATCAAAAGAGTGGGCCCACTAAAGGGTCCACACCGCATGCAGGCGTGCGAGGTATCGGAAACCCAAGATGAGTGAAGGGAATCACTCAAAGATGGAAAGCGGTATCCACACAGGATTGTCTGCGGAGTAGCTAACAAAATATCTGTAAATTATACAGTCACAAGCATTAGAAATATAAATTTAGATAAAAACGAAATGTGCAAACAATTGAATAGAGGTGCCATTCGTCAACTAGCCTAGTGTGGGACAAATATAATGTTCTAAAGTCAACCGACCACTTAGAACGAAAATATATTAATAGTTTCGATGGGGTGAGAGCATCTAGCCACGTAGTTGATGGCCGTCTTCCTCAGGACTAGCTTCATAGAAACATTTAATGTTAATTTGACCTGCTATTATCTTAACTAGCCTAGTTTTTTGTAAAAGGCCTTCGCAGGCCGCAACACGTGGCAAACCAAGATGGGCGCAATAATTGGACTATGATTTAAACCAACATAACACAAAATAAAAAAACTTAAAATCTAATTGGAATTATTAATATACCAGCTTGGTGCACCCATTGACTACACTACATTATGGATTAACTGTTCTACGGTGTAGGTATGTATATCTTAGGTACTCAAATTAACTGCGGCAAGCGTGCATTTGGATGCCCCCACCGTTTGGAAGGAAGAATATTAGCAGGTGGCGCAGAGCGACAGTCTTATTACCCAGCGGCACAGCACTGTATGGAATCCATTTTGCTTCTAAATATGAACTTGTTTTTAAAAAGCATTGCAAAGGGCTAACAAAAGAAATTCAACAAGACAGACACCACATCACTAACATAGTGTTTATTACCTGTTTTTTACTCCTCCTTTTGCTCTCACTTGTTCTTGCTGATCTACAGTCCCCTCCCTACCATACACAAGCCCTAATCCTCCTTTTGCCAATTGTGTTGCTTACCTCCACCAGGAGCATTCACATTGTAATCTGCTGGCAATTTCATCCTCTAGCTTGAAAGGATGAATGGGATTTCCACGCATACCACGTCACTGAATCCTGTTTCACAGCATATTTTGAAAAAAAATTGTAACCGCAAAATGCGGAAGGAGACCTCCCTCTGCACCATTCCCTCAATCACTCCAGACCACCTTTCTACATGCCTTATTCCAACCTATCATCCGCATATTGGCAGTAAAACAGGATTAGGCGAGTTGGGATGCAATCCAAGTGTTAACTTCTGATTGGGAGCAGCCACATGTCAGCCTCTAAAACATAATACCCACATTTCAAACTTTTCATTTCACTTATCTTTTCAGCCCTACAGGCTAAGCCCCAACGTAGATGGTATACTCTACCTGTCAAACAGTTGTAGCACAGGCCAACACACAATGTGCCCTCTACACTGATCCGAGACTGGTCTTGAGGGTCCTATACTGCACGTCTTTCTCCCTCCCCACCCCCAAATAGACAATATGCATACAAAGAAAGTAACTGCATTGTTCTGCCCTCCCCACAGTGTGGCGCTAGACAAAATGCACCGCCAATGCATACATTTTTACCAGATGTGACGAATCTGGACTATTTGTCGCTCCTCCCCAGTGGGGAGCAACCCCCTTTGAGGCTAGGGAGGTAAGCCGCTCAGCAAGACCATCGACTAGGGGTATGGGCAAGTTGAGCCTCATTGGGAATGACTCTCCTCTTGGGGACAATGACTTCAATTCCGGTAACTAACTCCCGGTCCAGAGAACATTGTCAGCCTACATGGGAGTTGAAAAGGCTATTGTTCCTTCTATTTTGAATACATAAAATAGTGACATTTCTTGAATCTCTTTGGCTTCAGGTATTGCTGTATCCCACCTGAACTCCCCAGTCACAGAGGAACAACAGACCCCTTTTGTTTGTGACGACATACATAAAATGTCAGGCAACCTAGAATGGAAGAGAGAATCCTCGGTAGAGACAAGCCTCTGACGGGGAGACAGCGGTCACCTTGGCTCTTACCACATGCACATTCATGCCCTGCGGCTGAACCTTAAGGTGCACTTTGTATGCCGCCTGGATCGCTGCTGTCATCCATCGAGCTATGGATCCCTTGTAGGCTTGCTGGCCAGGCCTGGAGCCTCCAAATTTTACAAACAGTGCGTCTGTCTTGCGGATGCCCTTCGTTCTGTCCAGATAGAATTTCAACGCTCTCCTGACATCCAGACAGTGTAGCGTTTTCCCTGCGTCTTCTTTGGGGTCCAGGAAGAATGTGGGAAGCATAACCTCCTCGTTGACATGGAAGGATGAATCTACCTTCGGAAGAAACGTGGGTGCATGCGGAGCACAACCTTGTCTTTGTGAAATCTAGTGTATGGCTCTGAGGTGACTAACACCTGAATCTCGCTCACTCTACAAGCTGATTTAAGACCCACCAGACTGGCTGTCTTCAGGGTAACCTACTTGATGTCTGCTGTGGAAAGGGGTTTGAATGGTTTGTGGGCTACAGCACTTAGCACCGAGTTAAGGTCCTAAATGGGAAGCAGGTGTCTGACTGCAGGGTACAGCCTGGTCAACCCCGTCAGGTGTTTCTTTACTATGGGATTGGCCAAAGACAGGATCAGAGAGATCGAGTTCCTGTGCGCACCGATAGCGGCCAGGTAAGTTCTGCAGGTATCGACCTGGATGACAAACCTGACCAGATAGGCAGAGAATGATAAGACTTGGTTGAGGGTGCATGCCAGTGGGTTCACCCCATGTTCGTTAACCCAAGAGGAGAATCTTGTCCATTTACTTTTGTACTGCTTGCGCGTAGCCTGACTCCAGGCACTTTGAATGATCTCCACATTGTTGCTGGACAACTGAAGGTGCTGGAGCATTAGTTGCTCTGGAACCAGTTGTAACGCTCACCTGATTCCCACGGAGGCGCGGGTCTTGGCAGGAGGGTGTCTGTGACTCGAAAAGTGATGTGCAGGACTCGATTGGCTTCTGGGGTCGAACCTCTTCGCACTGTGTGTCGAACTCGAAGAGTGAGGTTTCTGCAGGTGAAAGAATATGGGGGTTAATGGCCTGGGTTGTTGAATGTCCCCCTCTCTCTCTCTCTCTCTTCCCAGCTTTTCTGTAGAGCCCCCCCCCCAGGTCAACGTGCTCACCTTAGATAGGTGAATGCTGGGCTCTCCATCTGCGTCTGGTGCAGGGTGCCGTTGCCAGTTCCTTCACTGGTGAAACATTGGCCTCTTGAATTCAGAGGATGGTTACCGTCGTTATCTGCACGAGCGGTGAGTTTCTGGACACCTTTTGTCTTTATAGTCTTTAAATGCGTGGCACGTTAATATAGAAGACTCTGTATAATGCTTTTCCCTTATATATTGCAGGACTCTTGGGATGGAAGATGGAGTGAAGCGCCTGGAAATTCGTAAGTATGGCAAGCGCTCTAACTGTCTCTTTCCTTGCAGCTTAGTTCGTGTTAAAGAGACGCCGGAGTATTCGCAGGCGTTTTATTGCGACGAGCGCGATGGTCGTGAGTAAATACCTGCTTAATGTCTTTTTCTTTTGTCTTTCAGATGTTGGTTTGCAGTGCCGGAGTCAGCGGAATGCTAGTAAGTTTTAACTAAACTTTGTCTTCACAGGCGGCGATGCAGAATGAAGAAATCCGGAATTCACGGCGTGCCGGTAAGTATAACAATGCTTTTGTCTTTGCAGGCGAAGGTGCAGCGTGAAGACACGGCCGCTGCTGATGGATCAGGTGAGAAAGCACTGTGTGTAAAGTTTGTCTTGCTAACCTGTTTCTTGTCGTTTGCAGGTGCTGATGTTGACTGGATACAGGAATGGTAAGTATAATTCTTGCAGGTTCAGGATCGAAAGAGGAAAGGCTGGAACAGACTCGGTGAGCGTTCTGCTGCAGATGCAGAATAACGCAAAGCACGTTTCATCTATCGGGTGTGGTTTAAATAGCCTTGGAGTGATGAGGCATCTTCTTCCACGGCCCCGCCTAGGTAAGAAAAGAGTTCCAGTTTCCAGAAGAGTTCCAGTGCTGTATCCAGGGAGTGGAGCTGCCCCACCCAGGTAAGAAAGTAGTTCCTGTTCACAGAGGGCTTCTAAGTGGCTGGTAAGTAAGCAGCATGGTCTGCCGCAGGTAAGTCCACCCAAGCACCTTCACACCAATTATGAGCCCGGCGCTTCCAGTGCCGGGACCGATGGTTTTGATAAGCCTGGTGCCACCGGCGCCAGGACAGGGTCCAAAAGGTCCCAGTAGGGACCGGCTGGTGCCTAGGATTAGGGGCCTGCTTCCAAGGACGTTAGGCTGGTCCTGGCTCCTTGGAAACAGTGATCATGACACCAGTCCACTATGGCTAGTTTTTCCGGAGAGGGGTGTAGCACTGCTGTGCTAGTACAGGGTCCTTCCAGAGGAGGAGTATCATCTCCAGGCTGGATTGACATCTGTCACAGGTCTGAGAAGCAGGGCCGTGCTAGCCAGCAAGGCACCACAAGGATTATCTTAAGGTTCCTGGAGTTCCTGATCTTGCTCGCCACCTTGTGCACGAGCAGTGTGGGTTGGAATGCATATGTCCACATCCCGTCCCAGGGTATCTTGAGTGCGTCGCCTAGACATTTGCATCCCCTTCCTCCCCAGGATGCGAATTGCTGACACGTCCAATTGTATACCATCGCAAAGAGGTCAGTTGTTGGGTGGCCCCATTTGCTGAACCCTTCCTTGAGTACTCTCCCATTCAGCTGCCACTCGTAATTGTGGGCGGCCAGGGGCCAGCCTGTCTGCTACCATGTTGGACTCTCCTGGAAGGTGGACCGCAGAGAGCCACACTTCCTGGCTGATAGCCCATTCCCAGATCTCCAGGGTCGACGTACACAGCTGCGGGAATCTGGTGCCCCCCTGTTTGTTGATCTAGTACATGCAGGTCATGTTATCCGTCTGGATGCACACCAACCTGCCCTTAATGGTCAGTAGAAAGGACTGAAGGGCCAACTGCATAGCCATAAATTCCAGCCAGTTGATGTGATTCTGTCGGTCGGGGTCCAGAGCCCATGCACCAAGTGCGTTTGCAGGGTGGGCCTCCCCCATCAGAATGTTCTCCTCCTGTTGCCACCATCTGAGGCCGTGGTCCAGATGTTGTGGGATGGAGACCGGTGGCCCCTCATGGCCAGATTCCTGATCCCAAGAATTCCCAAAATGCAAATGGAGCCTCCTCATGCGGAACCTGGTGTATGGAACCACCAGGAAACATGCTGCTAGCACACCGAGAAGGTGTTGATACCACCAGGCTGTGGTTATTGACCTGCTGCGCAAATGGGGGACTGCAGACCGAATTGCTGTCACCTTGTCCCTTGTGGGGAAAACCCTCTGCTGCTGTGTGTCCCACAACAGGCCCAGAAACACTAGCGTCTATGTAGGAGTGAGGTGAGACTTTTGGTAGTTGATCCAAAACCCAAAGTCGAATAGGGTGGAGATGAGCCTAGCCGCTGAGTCTCGAACCTGCTCCGGAGAAGAACCCCTGACTAGTCAGTGGTCCAGGTACGGGTAGATGTGCATCACTATCGCAAAACTCTTGAAAGCCATTAATTTGGGCAGACAACTGGAACAAACATACTCAACTCTGTACTCCCACAACTCACCAAGTAGCTCTTAACCCAATCTGGAAAGACTTTCAGTCACCCACTGTAGAAAATGTGCCCCATGAGTGAAAATACATCACATATTTTGGAAATGTCAGCCCGACAGTTTCAGATTATACTGACCCTGTTGGCCTTACAAACAATATCATTATTAATTGGCTACTTGACTCTTCAACTACATTGCCTCTTCAGTAAAAATCACCTTTGAAAAAGAACCTCTACGTTAAGGACTTATTCTGTATATTATTCTTAAGAGTGAATAATGTTGACAAAATTATAACCCTGGTGACCTATTCGACTATCGAAAAAAATGCATGCAATATAGAGTACAACCCATCCTGAAAATGAAAAGAGGAGTTTGATGGTGGTGGAGGTGCTACATGACCAGTCCAGTGTCTGGCTATGCTCAAAAGCTTCTGCAACCATGCCATTCATGGGCAGACATTAGGGTGGCCAGCTTCTACACCAAGAAGGCCTTCCGGCTGAGGCTACAAGCATTGCTTATAGTGCCTATGGCAGGGGTGGTTAGGGGGGTCTATTCTCACACCACTCCTGTTTACCTTGAAATGACCTCTACCATCTTGTCTGGGTTAGTGAGTATTCTTCTGAGTGCTCATTTCTGCACCAGTTTTCAACATAGGACCGATGCTTACATTTAAAAGTATGACCTTTTTGAAACAAGTTACAGCATATATAACCATTTGAATTCACTGAAGGACAAACCAGTAATTTCACAGGAGTCTTCAAAAAAGAAGTACCCATTTTCCAAGTAGTACCCGTCGATTGAATGGTTTGAATCATACAAGTACTTTTTTATAAACCTTTCCAGTATGTAACACCATGGATTGGTTTTAACGAAACAACACACACAAACCCTTATTTTGGAGTCAGTAATACAGTTTGAAAACCATACTGCCAAGAGGATGAGGGTGGCAGTCTATTTGCAGTCTTTGATCCACAGAGTTCAAGTACTAAAAACAAATGCTTTGGTAGGGGGTAAAGGGGCGGTGGACTCTGTCATATAATAATAATTAATTTTGTATATAGCGCTACACAGCCATAGGTCTCAGAGAGCTGAAATAACAGAAGACATTATTATTCCACGGAGTGGTACTCAGCCTTTCATCCTTCCGAGGTTGATAAATTGAGTTGACCCTGCCGGGATTCGAACCTGCCACAGCAGGCTACACACAGATCTCACCGGCGAACGCTTAACTCACTGTGCTATCTGACTGGCACTATGCAATGGATAGTGATGTCACAGCACGTGAACATAACCTAAAGTGAAATATGCACATTTCATTCAATTTGCTTTTTCCAATTGAAGAAAGTGTGAAGGCATTTGCCTTGAATAAAACAAGCAAACAGATTTCCCTATAACTTTTTGGGCTATGTATAAAAGGTGAGCACGTTTCATACCCAAGACTAACAAAACATGTCCTCTACAACAAATATCAATGAGAGCCATTTTCCAGCTTAATGACGGAATATTTGTGTGGTATTGTATCCAAGTGTCTAGATTCATAGCCTCACGACCAGTGTTCTAATCTCAACCACGGCATTTCAAGTGGGTGCTGGGTTTGTAAACCGGCTACTGGTATAATAGAAATTTCTTAACTAGGTCTGCCTTAAGTCACATGATTTATTAGCACTATGCGTGACCTTCCCTGAAGTCCTGTTAAAAACAAACATGAACATAGCAAAGAGTTACGGGTGGTAGAGGCATCAGGTGCACGAATTGAAGTTTAAATTTAAAAAGGTAATAACAAAATACCTTTTTCTTTTTTAAAAACAAAGCCAATAGTGTGGGCTTGTGTGCATTAGGTATTTGCCAGTCCAGGCACATGCACCATCTTGCACCTGCTACCATCAATGGACAGTTAATGCCACTACGGCAGTGCCTGGCAAGTGGCTTTCCCTTGCCTACACAAAAGGCCAAACTGTTGGCATTGCCAATGCTTGTTTTTTGTTTGTTCCTTAAAAAACACATAGGGGAACGGCGTCCGCCCTCTGAAAAAAAGTGGGCAGATGCTTTCCGCCCGTGTTCACTCGACTTAGGCTCTTAGCGGGGGCATCCCATGGCTGCGCCTCCCCCAAATCCCTACTCCGCATAGTATATGGCTCATTCATACACCCCCAGCACCACAACCCCCGCCCACCACGGGATGATATCCTTGAATAAAAGACCAAACAACGTTCTCAAGTTGGAAATCACAATGCCACAGCAAGCTTTATTTGTATAAAGTCAAGGAGTTATCTTACAGGCGATCCGTGTATCCACCACACCACAGGTTCTTCTACGCCGGGAGTGGCTTCTTAAATCTGCCATCCACCCCTCCCCCCCCCCCCATCATCCGTGTCCGGTGGACCCTTCCCGAGCACGGCCCTCGCTACCGCTTTCTCTCTACCCATGGCCATTCGTTGTTAGCATTTTGAACTTCTATGCCAGACAATTATCCCGGTGTTCTTATTCCCAGTACACATTCCCCAGACACTTTTTTTCGGTGTCCAATATCACAGTACACATTTCTAACTTACAGACACAACTTTTCAGTGCTCAAATATCACAGTACACGTTTCTACTCTGCTCTGTGCTACCGTCCCATTACTGTGCCAACTCTTCCTTTGTTAAGTTCCTGTTCCCTTGTTGTACCTACCCAACCAGCCAGCCATCTGAGTCTAGTGCTAAGTGATCCAGGCTTCATTTCCATCTCCCATTTCCAGTCTCTGTGTGCTCTGTTCACCTTCATTCCATTCCCCTTGTTCTCTCTCCCCTTTATCCATCTTCAGGGATCTTACCCCTGTCTACCCCCGTTCCGCTTATCACTTGCACTTACACTCCAGAGGCTCACCACTCCTCCCCCTTCCGGTTCTCTTTTCGTTTGCCCGCCCCTCCTACCTTTGCCTCCAGGGTCTGCTCCCTGTAATCCATTACACCCGCCCCCCCTGGCCTCCAAGTTATGTTCTCTCTATTCCCCAAGTATCAGAGAGAAAACCAGGCGTGAGAAGGCCTTTATAGTATAGGCCCAACTCTCTCTCGGTCCCTCGGCCACTCCCCCTTCCGGTGATTGTCCCCGCTGCACTTCCGAGGCAGCCCCCCCCCCCCCCGGCCGGCCCAGTACTCCGAGTGGTGGAGGCTGGCCAGGAGCCCCCACTAAGGGCCGGCGCCCGCCATGCCTCCTCCGTCATCGCGTTCGCCCGCCAGATCATTTAAATAATAAGTAAAACTACTAAAGTTGGCACCCGATGTTTTCGCATTATCAAATCATGAGTTCCGATAGGGTGGATTCCCCGTTTTAGATTTAAATTGGTAGGGCTACTTTTGGAAGGGCAGGTGCCATCGAAAATGTAAGATTCGTGAAAAGTCGTCAAATAATTATAGAAGATTTGGTTCGCTGTTCTGAGATGCAAGTGTATATAAAAAAAAAATACGTCTTTAAAACCTTTTCTCATTTGTTCTCAACAGAGGTTGAACCAAGCCTGCAAGCTGCGTCCCTGTGCGTGGTCTCAATTTTCGAGTTTGCCTGCTGTTCGCCTGTTCCCCAAAACCTCAACAAATTCACAAGAGTGTTATGGCTCTCCTCGGATTACTCTGAATGTGCCGCCCCCTCTAAAATATGCAGTTCTGAGCGCTTTCTATGCCTCATTGAAAATGCATGTCCCAATTCGCCCTCTTCGGTTTACACCCCTCTATTTGCCTTGCATCGTATGCCCTTTCGGTCTGCAAAAGATAACATTTACTGAAAGCAATAAAGTATACTCCATATTCAACAGTGGTGAACCCCTTCCAATCCAAATGTACAGTGCACAGTTACTACCTATATAAACACATTTCTTAAAAGCAATCCTAGAAAATAATAGGTTGCATTCACAAAGCTAGGCTGCATGAAAAGTCTACTTATGTTTCTCTCTTTCTTGGAGTGGAGCGGAAACACAATTGGCCCAACGGAAGAAGAGCAAGAACCGGAATAAAACCGAATGATCTAGTCATTTAAACCCCCAACAGCAAATTCAGTGCACCACCCTCTCTCTCTGCACTCTGTTCTTTAATCCCTTTTACTTCTGAACACTCCTTTCACCCGCGCTACACTCTCTGTTCCGCACTTTCCATGAGTTGGCAGTGATCAGATGCCTTTCCTATGACAAATGTTTAATGTTTCAGGATACTCCTAGAACGCTATGTGTGGCAACTTTACTTGCCCAAGTCAATTATACCAATTCTGGTTCTTGGTCCGTGCTTCTTCTATACCAGCATTCACTTGTGCCTTCAAAGTAGTGCTTGTATAGCTTCCGTCTACAGCCTTTCTCTACAGTTTCAGTTTGTTGCTTCTTTTCTCTGTCTATCCTGTACTTGGTTATTTCTATCCACTATGCTTTACCGTCTTGATTACAAATTGGTCCACTGATGTGTCTTAGCCCAGTATCCATATGCAGTGTGACGCCTGGGTTTGTCTCAGTTAAGAACATAGAGGGAGGAGGCAAGGGGGGGTTGCACAACTCAATTCTTGAATAGTACTGTTGGATTTGTATTATTTAACACGTTTTGAGACCATTTCTGGCGCAGCAGCATAGGACCCCCTGCCTCGAGTCCAAACAAACAAATCTCCCAAACCCATTGTTACCAACAAATAGTTTTAGTGCACTCTGTATGGGGAACTCCACCAAAAACACATTTGTATATCAATTCTACTACATTAAACCAAAGTACCGTAATCTCTATTTGCACGATTCATGTTTTGACATGTTTATAGATTACCAAACAATTCATATTAAAGAAATGAAATACAATTCAGAACACATTTTCCAACTCTAACTTTGATACAGTAATTACACAGTCTTACTGTTTTTTATGCTAACACTGTTTGTCAACAGCCACATCAGTGGTTATTTCACATCAAAAAACAAAACTCATTTACATTTTCAGATGTATGTGTATCCTGCTTGCTGGGCTAAACTGGTGCAGTTTCTCAATTTCTATCCCCAAGGTCTTGTGTTCTATAGAGAGAAACAATATGTCTCAAAGTATATCCTTACTACATGTTCACTCAAGACATCAAGACATTTGTGTTTATGTATTTCACCCACCACAAGTCCCAAACTCCAGTTGCAAACAAGCTCTGGTCATGCCATAAATGTACGGTATGTAAGAGTGCACTAAGCACTAAAACAGCCCTGAGTAGCTGGGACAAAGCCATGCAAATGAAAAAGATCAAACGAGGACTGGGTCCACTATCCCCAATAGCACATAACATCGACTTCACCCCAGGCCTGAAGAAGAGTTTCTGGAAAGGCTGGAAAGGCGCGGACAACCTGACACTGCAGGACGTGTACCAAAACAGCAAACCAATCCCATTCCTAGAATGCAAAAAGAAATTCGATCTAGGGGAAAATGAAAGGTTCAGGTACACGCAAGTACGACACTGGATCTCCCATCCCTCAGTGAAAAGAGCGGGAACGAGAACCCTTACAGGCTTGGAACTAACAATACAAGAAGGTGAACCGAAGAAGGGGATATCTAGACTCTACAGACTGCTCGATGTAGCACAACCAACGGACAACCTAAAATATAAAGAGAATTGGGAAATAGATGTAGGTGAACCAATAACGAAAAGAGAGTGGGACCAAATATGGACAAGAACTCACAGATCCTCCAAATGTACAGCAATTAAAGAATCTGCATATAAATTATGCTGCAGATGGTACATGTCCCCCCACAGACTACACAAAATAAACCCAGAATATCCCCCAAACTGTTGGAGACAATGTGGAGGGAGAGGAGATCTATTCCACATGTGGTGGACATGCCCCAAAGCAATTACCTATTGGAAGGAGATACTAGGACACATCAAAGACATCACTGGCAGAGACTTACCACTATCACCTAAGGTGATCCTGCTTGGAGTAGAGGCAAAGGGAATATACGCAGCATCGGGGCATATATCCACGCTAATAACACACTTACTATCAGCAGCACGAATAACATTAGCACAACAGTGGAAAACACTAGAGGGCCCGACGACACCATGGTGGTGGATGAAACTATGGGGAGTAATGGCAATGGAGAAGGTAACTGCCATAAGAACAGAAACATATCAGAGATACCTATCCATATGGTCCCCTTTCAGAGACTTTGTTGGAGACAGGGAAGCCCACTTCTATAAAACACAGACCCTCAGAAATGATCACTTAACACCAGAACAGAGAAAGAGATAGTGAATCAGCACAATGAGAAAAGAGAACATGGAGGGAAAAATAAAGGGGAACAGGGAATTAACTGTGTAACATCTACACCCAAGAACTTATGTATGAAAGAAATAGTCACTGCAGAGACGCCGGTCCACTTGGCCCCCCTTCCAAAATTTGTAGCTGGGAAGGGAGGGAGGAAGGAAGTTAAGAATGAAACGATAAAACTGGGAGATACCTATTGTATATTAAAAGACAACGAAAATATAATGTGGACTCATACTACCAAAAGTTATACTCTTGCACATTTGTTGAAAGTCAAAATATTTTTACCTTTTCAAAACTGTTACAAAAGTTATAAAGGGACAGTGGGGAGGAGGGAGGGATAAAGATTTACAGATGAAGAAATTGGAGACAATTTACGCAGCAACGGGTGACGTTAACCATGAATGGAAAGTTGATCTATACATTATGACAACAAAGTGTAACGATCATATGTTGTAATTGATTATGTCTCCATTGAAAAATAAAAATGGTTAAAAAAAAAAAAAAAAAGAGTGCACTAAGCAATGTGAATTTGTATGGTTGATTTAAAGCAGTCTTTTAGTCACTTTTTAATTTTGGTGGAAACCAGAGAACCTTCTTAGGGTTTTCCTGTGTGACTCCCATTAGTAGATTAACACAATAATTCAGCAATGCCAACAGCTTGAGCTTTTGTATAGGGAAAGACGGTTGCAAGACACAGCCATAGTGATATTAACTGGCCATTGATGGAATCTACGGCAAAATGGTGCGAGTACCTGGGCATCTTATAGTAGTGCGTGGTAAATGGCTAATACTTTTACACAAAACAAGGACTTCAGTGAAGGACAAGCCTAGTGCTTATAAATCGAGTGACTGAAGGCAGACCAGGTAAGACATTTTTATTACACCTTTAGCAGGTTTACAACTCCAATTAAGTAATTAACTCTCAAAAGACTGCTTTGAAAAAGCAATAGCAGACACCGAGTGCCAGGTTTGATGGTAAGGCTTGGTTAAAGCGATCTCAAAGAGTTTCCCTGAGGGCATAGTTACAGCAGGTAGGGGCAGGAACTGGGTGGAAATGACCATACCGATTAGCATGGCCATGGGCAGTCAATGGGTTGACAAATAAACAAACACCTACAGGTTTTGTGTCCCTCCTTATATGCCATTCCTCTCCATCTGTACTCCAATGCAATAGTTTTGGCTTATAGATGCAATACCTAATAGTCCAAACTAAAAAAACTAGGCCTAGCCATTGGGCGCCCACAGGCACTACTTGTGTTGTCACTATCCATGGCATAATTTAGGTCAAAGTTTGCACCACACGTTCGTCCCACAGATGCATAATATCTCTCTCTCCACACTTTCTCACCTCAACCTCTTTTCCTGTGTTTTCATCCTTGCATATTTCCGTCCTCTGCACAAGCCTTTCTTGCTTTTTGCATCTGTTGTCTTTTTAGTCATCTCTCTGCCTGTACCCTTCTCTGCTATTTTTGACATGCACTGCTCTCTCCCCTTGTTCTCCTATCCCCTGCACCCCTTTCTCTTGCACCACCCAAAATGTTTTTGCAGCAGCTGTGGGCAAAAGGCAATAGCACGGTACAATCTCCAACAGCAATTTAAAAATCTCACGCAGGCCAGCGGAGATTTTCATTTTAGAATACTTGAGCATTCAAACAGCAGCATTCAATGTAAACAGTATGACTGAATGTTTTATGAATTCTACTTTAATGAGACAGAATACAAAGATCCTCCGCCCATTCTGAAATTAAATACAGCAGCAATTTAAAAGCCCTTTCAATTAAATGTATTAAATGTTTACATTTCCATGGCAATGGCAGTGGCTGCACCTTGTTAATGCCACAGGAATTGTTAGAGTACGAGGAAAAACTTGATCTCCGGCCATTCAGCTATTTTTCAGTTCCAGGTATGGAAAATTGCACTTCCCAATAGACAATAGAGCAATTGTATAGTCCCACAATTCAGTAAGTACAAGACATGTGAACCCAAAATTGGTAGCGATACAGAGCCGAAGTTTGTTCTTAGATTTTGAAAAATTGAGATTATTATTCAGATTTTACGAGCTGCAGTAAAACTGCATTGACATTTTAAGATGTGTACATTCACATCTGACCTGCTAGTAAGGGTTCCACTTTATCTCATAAGGAATGCGCAGAAACCTTTACATGCATACACCAAGAAAGTTAAGGCGGGTTTAAAAAAGTTTGAAAAAAAACATTTCACCTGAATGTGAAAATGGCATAGTCCATTTGAGCCAAGTCCCACATTCGATTACGCCAGCTAGTAGCCATCGCTGGAAGTTCACCTCCAGTTCTGAGCCACAACAGCAAGGTATTGTGGGTATGCAAATTTGCATTTGAGCGATTTTGCTTACCCACAATGTGTTGCTGTTGTGGCTCAGAACTGGAGGTGAAATTCCAGCGATGGCTACTAGGAGGTATTGTCGAATATGTGACTTGGCTCAAATTGACATCGCTATATCTATATATAGATAGATACATCTATCTATCTATCTATCTATCTCTCTCTCTGTCTATCCATCTCTGTCTATCCATCTCTGTCTATCCATCTCTATATATCCATCTCTATATATCCATCTCTATATATCCATCTCTATATATCCATCTCTATATATCCATCTCTATATATCCATCTCTATATATCCATCTCTATCTCTATATATATATTCAGTGAAAAAACATTGTTAAAAGGGATGTTATGGTTAAGTTGCACTAATAAAAACCTATGAAATTCTGTGTGAAAACTTTGTTAAAGGGTAGTTACGGTTACAAGTAAAACCGAAAACCCCCAGAAATTCGCCAGTTATGGCAAGCTAAGCACCCTTAACTCGAAGACTAGCATGCCAGCACTAAGATGTTTAGGCGTACGTGCGCTTTATAAATAAAACATAACACAACACCCGGGACATCAAAGATGACAACACAAATGTTACTGATGACATCACATATCTGGCCCGCTTGTTTTTGTTCACCGACATATCTAGGCCAGGTGTTCATGTTCACAGTCAGAATATGAACATTCCAAAGTATATATATGGGATACATTACTCACCGTAATCGTATTTCTGATGCTTGTATCTGCTTAGATTCACATGCTGTGCATAGGCCGACATCTAGTGGAAGCTGCGGAGTATTACAGTTTGTTTTTCGAAGTCGAAAAATGGGCGTCGACACAGGGCGTGCCAGTAATACTATCCCTAGTGTGACGTCCCCTGAACCCATGATCCCTCACGCGTCTAGGATCCCCAGATTGTGTTTTTCCTGACATGAGGTAGCATGAGGAGTAGCGTGAGTACAGATAGTCCAAGCAGATAGACAGAAAGGTAAGACTACAAGCAACCATGCGCCTTCTCTCGGAGGGGAGGAAGGGTGGGTCGCATGTGAATCTAAGCAGATACAAGCATCAGAAATACGATTACGGTGAGTAATGTATCCCTTCTGAGGCTTGTGGAATCTGCTTAGATCACATGCTGTGCATAGATTAGCGAGCAGTACCAGAAGAAGGAGGTGGGATGTGAGAAGGGTCATGAGCAAACAGGTGTCTTAGAACCGCTTGTCCCACTTGTGTATCTGCCTTGGAATGAGTGTCAATGCAGTAATGCTGAGTAAAAGTGTGAATAGAGCTCCAAGTAGCTGCTTTGCAAATGGTGTCGAGGGGAACATTTGCAATGAAAGCCAGAGTGGCCCCAATGCCTCTGGTAGAGTGGGCCCTTGGCGTAAAAGGCAGAGTTTTTTCAGAAAGAGAGTAACACAGCTGTATACAGTTGATAATCCACTTTGAGATAGCGCCCTTAGAGACGCGATCCCCCTCTCTGCCTGTAGCTACGGAGACAAACAGTTGATCTGTTTTCCTTAGCGGTCTGGTTTTATTTACATAGTATAAGACCGCCCTACGCACATCTAGGGTGTGTAGTTTCACCTCAGCTGAGCTTTGTGGGTTTTGGAAGAAAGCCGGAAGCTCGATGGACTGGTTTACATGGAACTTGGATATGAATTTTGGTGAGAATCTAGGGTGTGTGCGTAAAACCAGTTTGTCCTTGTGGATAGCAAAGAAAGGATCTTGCACTGACAGAGCCTGAATTTCACTGACCCTTCTTATGGAGGTAATGGCTACTAAGAAGGCCGTTTTATAAGTCAGGTGTTTGAGACTACTTTTATGCATGGGTTCGAAGGGGGGCCCCATGAGCTTAGATAGCACCACATTGAGATCCCATCCTGGCGGTGGGTTCGAGATAGGAGGGTGAAGTCTCTTTACTCCTTCCATGAAGGCTTTAACCACTGGTACTTTCCACCACGAAACCTTGTTATGGGATGTGGTGTAGGCTGAGAGGGCTGCCAGGTGTACTTTCAGAGAGTTAAAAACCAACCCTGCATCCAGCAGGTGGAGCATGTATGTTACAACGTTGGAAGGAGTGCAATCAACCGGGTTGATTTGTTTACACTGGCACCAGATAACGAATCTTTTCCACTTGTCAAAGTAACAGTGCCTTGTATTTGGTTTCCTAGACTCTTTTAGAATGTCCATACACCTCTGTGGTAATTTGAGATGTCCAAACTCTATGACTTCAGGAGCCATGCTGCTAGGTTCATAGAGTTGGGTTCCTGATGCACTGTTTGACCTTGTTGCTGGGACAGAAGGTTGTACCAGGCTGGGAGTCTGATGGGCTCGCATACCGCCATCCTGCGTAGGTGTGGAAACCATGGTTGTCTCGCCCACATGGGAGCAACTAGGATGAGCGTCATCGATTCCTTGTTCATCTTGTACACCACCTTCCTGATGAGAGGAGTTGGTGGGAAAGCGTACGCAAACATCCCTGACCAGTTCATCCACAGGGCATTCCCCTGGGAGTCCGGTTGTGGGAACCTGGATGCAAATCCTGGGCATTGTTTGTTTTCGCTTGTGGCGAATAGGTCTATAGTGGGGAAACCCCACTGAGAGAAGAGATCTTCTACTACGTCTCTGTGAAGGACCCATTCGTGTTCTTCTGGGAGGGAGTCTCTGCTTAGAGCATCCGCTAGGGAATTGAGCTCCCCTGGAACATGTTGCGATGACAGGAAGATGTTCCGTCTGAGTGCCCATCTCCATATTTTCTGGGCAAGCTTGGATAGATTTGGCGAACGAGTCCCTCCTTGCTTGTTCAGATAGAACATGGCTGTCGTGCTGTCCGTCCTGATCTGCACCGACAAGTTTAGTAGATGGGGCTCGAACGCCTGCAGCGCTCGGAATACTGCCAGAAGCTCTAGCAGATTGATGTGGTTCTTGGCTACTGAGTGAGACCAGAGACCCTGAGCTGTGTGGTGGAGATGGTGAGCTCCCCACCCCGTCAGGCATGCATCTGTAGTTACCACTGCCTGTACTTCGGGATCGTAAAAGGGTTTCCCCTTTGCGAGATTCTCTCTTGTCCACCAGTGTAGGTTCTGTACAAGTGTTGGCGAAACGACCACTAGATCGTCCCACTGACCACTTGCCTGAGACCACTGTTTCGCCAACCATTCCTGCATGGGACGCATGCGCAGACGCGCGTGGGGGACCAGGTAAATGCATGACGCCATCATGCCGAGTAACCGCATAGCTTTGCGTACTGTTATCTGTTGACCTGACTGATAATGTGGAATTTGCAGAAGTATGTTCCGAATTCTCTCTTCCGAAGGGAAGGTCAATCCTTTCTGAGTATCTAGGATAGCTCCTAGAAACTGTTTTGAGGTGCTTGGCACCAGACTTGACTTTTTCTCGTTGATGGAGAAGCCTAATTCGTGGAGGAGGTCGATGGTCCTCTGAATGTTTGACCTGCAGATTCCTGGGGTTTCCCCCGTTATGAGCCAGTCGTCCAGATAAGGGTACACTGGGATTGCCTCCCTGCGTAGGTGTGCAGCTGCCACCGCCAGTACCTTGGTGAATACCCTTGGTGCAGAAGCTATCCCGAAGGGCAGTACCTTGAATTGGTAGTGGCGACTGTCTACCTTGAAGCGCAAGTATTTTCTGTGCGCCGGGAGCATGGAAATATGAAAATAGGCATCTTTCATATCCCAGGTTGCCATGTAATCCCCCTTTTTTAGGAGTGGGATTACCTCTTGTAGTGTGGTCATACGGAATTTTTGTGGCTTGACATACTTGTTGGCAGGCCGTAAGTCTAAAACTGGGCGCATTGTTAAATCTTTCTTTGGCACAAGGAAGTAAGTTGAATAGATACCCTTGTTTACCTGGTGTCCCGGGACGAGTTCTATCGCGTCCTTTTCTAGCAGAATGGCGATCTCCTCGAGGAGGATTTTCTGATGTTGTAAAGAGTGGACTTTTTGTCTTGGAGGATGGTTTAGGGGACGTTGCAGTAGTTCTATGCAGTACCCATTGGATACTGTTGACAGCACCCATCTGTCGGAAGTTATCCCTTCCCATGCCTGGGTGAAACTTGATATTCGTCCCCCTACTGGGGTTGCATGGGAAGGGACCCTGAACTGAGCGTCACTGCTTTGGTGGAGGCGTGCCTCCTCCTTTACTGGGGCTGCCTCTGCCTCTACCACGTCCTCTTTTACTACCCCTACCATACGCCTGGGTAGACTGTTGTGAGCTGGTGTTCCACTGTGTACCCTGGGTGTGGGAGTAGCTATTTCCTCTATTGGAATTTTGGCCGCGGGGGCGACGAAAATTGCCATGCCCTCTTTGGTTAGGTGGTTTGGTAGTTAACTGGCCAAGGGATTTGAGGGTGTCGAATTCTTCCTTAGCGTTTTTTAGAGCGTCCTCGACTGCCTTCCCAAACAGGAGATCACTTTCCACTGGTTTGTCTAAGAGCGCAGCTTGTGTTTCTGCTTTGAATCCCGACTGCCTCAACCAAGCATGCCTTTTGATGACAGTCCCCTCTGCTATAAGTCTACCCGCATTGTCAGCGGCGTCCAGAGTTGCTTTTACAGTGCAGCCTGACACGTTCCTTCCTTCCGCACAAATGCGAGCTAGCTGGCTTTTAAGGGGTTCGGGAGCAGAGTCTATTAGTGCTGCCACTTCTTCCCACTGGTGACAGTTGTAGCTAGCCAACAGTGTGGTGGAATTCGCGATTCTGGCTTGGTAGGCTGCCGTGGAAGCTACTTTCCTGCCAAAACCATAAAGTTTTTTACTTTCTTTGTCGGGGGGAGCCTCAGAGGAAGATAATGGTGTACCAGCTCTTTTGCGGGTGTTGGTTACTACTAGAGAGTCTGGCTTAAGTTGACCTCTAATATATAGGGGGTCCGACTGGGCTGCTTTAAACAGCTTCTCCACTCTCGGATTTACAGGTCTTGTCAGGTTTGGGTTGACAAGGGATGGTGCTATTCTGCGTTGAACAGATTTTAGGATGGGAATGGTCTGGGCTACTGGCTTCCTTTCCCCTATTAGTTCTTCCGCAAAGTCCCTTTCTTCCTGGACACCTTGTGTGTCTATGTGGAAGTGGTTAGCTGCCCGAAAGAGCAGTTCATTCAAGAGGGGCTGATTATCTATTGGGGAGTCAGACACTGGGGCTTCCCTTTCGACTGGTGAGTCCATTCTGAAAATATCTGGGCTATTTTCTGGCTCATCCTCGTCTTCGTCTTCGCCGTAATAATCTGATCCTGCAGGATCTTCTGGCGTGTCAATTTCCTGACCTTCTATAAGGGAAGAGTTTCTTTGGTCTGTAGGGAAGAGGTAAGAATAGGGTTGGACCTCGATGGGGTCTAAAGGCCTAAATGGTGTCTCGACCCGGGGTCTTTTATTTGAGGGGATAGGGTCCCTTGACCCTGAGGGAGAATGTTCCTGAGGGTTTAAAGCTAGGAGTTGTTCAGGGTGTCTTTCGAAAAAATTCGCCAAGGAAGACATCCTTGACATTACTCTGTCAATGTCCTCGCATGACCAGAGTTTTGAGCTTGGGGTGACCTCGCTGGGACTTTCTATGGATTGGCCCTGAGAAGACTTGGTCAGTTCTTTTGTAGTGGAGGACTGCAAGGGTTGTTTCCTTTGCTGTTTACCCCCTTCCCAGTGGGTGGAAGTGTGTTTCCCCTTTCCCTTATCTTTCGACGCCTGGCGTCGAGGATCGGAGGTGGAATCCCTGTCTTTCGAACTAGCCTTCGAAACTGGCCCCTCTTTACTCCCAAGTAATGTACCCTTTTCCTGGGGTGCAGTCTGGGGGTGGAAGTCGTGTTCGTCTCCGGACGATTGATCTTCCGGGATATTAATGGTTGAGGCACTCTGTGCAAGTGTGGAGGCTTGCCTGACGTCGTGCGGCGACCTCGACCGGGACCGCCCAGAGGACGTCCTTTCGGACCGCTCCTTCTGTGCCTCTTTCCGAGGTTTCGACGACGTCGAATCTCGGGTGGATTTTTTGTGTTTAGCGTGTGTATGTGTAACGCTTTTGTCGCCGGGGGACTTCCCCATAGTCGCCGGGACGGACGACCTTCCGAGGCCGGGGACGTGCGTTCGGCTGTCCTTCGACGCCTTGGTGCCCTCGCCGTCCGAAAGTTCGGCGTCGCTGCCGTCGCTGAAGGTACCCTCCGCCTCCATAGCTGCTAGCTTGGCGTGGTGGGCCCAACGCTTGGTGGAGCGGTCCTTAAGAGTTTTTGCCTTAAACCTGCTACAGGCCCTGCAACCCGTCTCGGGGTGGTCTCTGGGTAGGCAAAGGTTGCACGTAGCGTGCTTATCTACCCAAGGGTATTTCTTATTACACTTGGGGCAAAACTGAAAGGGCGTACCCTCCATACGCGCCTGTGGGCAGCGGGCAAGTGTGTGTAGGTAAGAAGGTGTCTATAACCGAGTGTGGAAGTGTACCACCCCCCACTCTCCCTACTTGTAGGGCCGAGGCCAGCGGCCCAGGCCCGAGCCGAGGCGGAAGCCTCAAGGCCCAATCCGTCGGGTATTCGACGTTGATCTCCTCCCCGGTTCGGCGTCGAGATGTTGATCGACGAAAGGTTGGCCAAACGGGGCAAATTAGAATTAGTTTAGAGTGAAAATATGGCAAAGCCAGGGAACTCCGATGAAGTGCTTCCGACCAGAATGGCGGAAAAAAACAATCTGGGGATCCTAGACGCGTGAGGGATCATGGGTACAGGGGACGTCACACTAGGGATAGTATTACTGGCACGCCCTGTGTCGACGCCCATTTTTCGACTTCGAAAAACAAACTGTAATACTCCGCAGCTTCCACTAGATGTCGGCCTATGCACAGCATGTGATCTAAGCAGATTCCACAAGCCTCAGAAATAATATTACAACTTGAGTTTAGCACAACAAAGTACTTTAAAAAGACTGAACTCACTTTCTGACTGTATAATCAAACCCTCAGACAAGGAAACCACTGTGGTCATAATGAATCGACAGGACTATATTTCCAAAGCTGAAAGACAATTGAATGACAAAGCATGTTATGCTAAATTACAAGCTAATCCGTCTGAAGACATGAATTCCAAACTTTCTGCTGTCCAAGAAGTATGGCAAACTAAAGGCATTTTGGATGAGGATATATGTACATTTCTTCAACCTAGATTTCCGATAACACCAACCATTTATTTTTTACCCAAGTTGCATAAGAGTACCAAAAAACCAGCTGGGAAACAGATTGTAACTCTTTGTGATGCTCTTCTTGAAAATACCTCAAAACTGGTGGATGAAACCTTGGTCTCTTTTGTTACACCTCTTCCTTCTTATTTGAGAGATAACAAGGACTTCCTGAATAAAATAAATGGCATACCCGGGGAAGATACTTTCTTACTGGCCACACTTGATGTAGTGTCACTTAATACATCCATTAGACATGATGACGGCCTATGCGCATGTAAATATCTTTTACACACACGATCCATACATTTTCTACAACATAGTACCACGATTCTGTAGATGATTTCTCTTTGTCTGACAAATAATATCTATGTTCAACAAATAATTTTTTAACCAATTACAAGGGCACAGCCATGGGCACCACGTTTGCGCCCCTATACGCAAACCTGACAATGGGATGGTGGGAGCAATTTGTGGTGCGGCGTCCGGAGAATAGTATCTACACAGAAAAAATAGCCCTTTGGCTTTGATATATTGATGACTTATTCATCATTTGGGACGGCACCACCACTGAATGGTTAGACTTTGTCAATGTTCTTAATGCAAATGAATTAAATCTTAAATTTACTGAAAGTCACAAGATTGCTATCACATTTCTGGATATTCTTGTTACAGTAGCCCAGGACGAACTTATGACAGCATTACACCGTAAACCCACTAGCTCAAACGTCCCACTGCATGCCACCAGTAATCATCCTACGTCTTTAAAATGGAGCATACCCTATGGGGAATTTATCCGTATTAGGAGGAATTGGTCCAACATGCAAAACTTTGACAAAGATTGTGCCCGTATGGCTATCAGATTCTTGAATCATGGCTATCCGAAGAAAATTCTTGAGAGGACCTACATCAAAGCCAAAGAGAAAAATTGCACCTCTCTCCTCTTATCCAATCTTACAGGGAAACCTGATGAAGGACACTAGCCTAATTTTAACCTACTGCAATGGGTCTAAAGACATTCAACGCATTGTCAACAAACATTGGCACGTGTTAAAAACAGACCACGACTTAACTTGGTATCCAGCTTTATGAAGCCGATTGCTGAAACACATGGCAAATGCTGGTTAAATACCAACACACTAGGTATCTTCAAATGCATGAAATGTAATGCATGCCAACATGCCATTAATACTGCCAGCTATAGACCTCCCACTTTAGCTTCAGACATCAAAATAATATCAAGGATCCATTGTAACATCACACATGTGGTCTATGTACTTACCTGTCCATGTGAAAAATGGTAAGCAGATAGTTCCCTTGGTAAACTTAAACTGAGGTGTTGCCACATATGAGAGCTATAAAAAACTTGGACACCTCCTATCCAATGGCGGTACATTTTAACGTCAAACTTCTAGACCTGGTACTGAAAGGCTTTGCAAAGTTTGGTGGGATTCTGTAAAGTGGGGACGAAATTACAGGGGGGGGGGGTCCCAACATGTTGTAAAGGCTTATAAATGGGGTGCCATTTGACGAATCTGCACAGAAGTTTGGCCATAAAAAAGTTTAGTCATTGAATTTCATAAGTTTTTATCAGTGCAACTTAACCACAGTGTTTCTTTAACAAAGTTTTTTTTCAGAGAATTTCATGGGTTTTTACCAGTGCATGCTATTTTCCTACAACTTACTAATATCATAATTATCCCAATATAGCAACATTTTTGTCCAATTTACAAAGTTTCACCTTAAAACTCTGCCATTTCCCACCTTCTACCATCATATTTAACACTTCTATACTTTTCCACTGTTTTTGCTTCTGTCGACATCTGCAAACTTCTGATGTTATTGCGGACCTTCCAGACATTGCCACGTGACCTTATGTGTCCATGAACGTGTTTGCACTTTGCGTCAGGGTCCTTGCTTCGGAACTGCATTTTTTACTGATCTTGGAACTTTCAAGCTCAAAATGTACCCTTGCACAGCTCCTACATCTATTCTTACTCATTATCCATTCACATTCTATTACAAAACACATACTTTATAAGAATAGTAGCAAAACTGCTATTTATCTAAAGAATGGCATCAGCTATTGCCATCCTTCCTCTCCAAGAGCCACCACCACCACCAGTTGGAGGACCCACACAACAAAAAAGCGCAGTATTTCCAAAAACAATGAAAAGGACCAAGAACATGAGGTAGAGAAAGTGCCTACCTCCAACACCCAGAGATAATCAAGGATGTGGCAGTTCTTTACCACTGTTGGGAATGTACCAAAGGCTAAAGCTGCAAAAGTGAAATACACTGTTTTGTACTTAGTCGCGGACTACCTGGACATTACTCCTACGGGACCAGCTCCCTGTGCCACCACATCAAATCCAACTACTGCAATGCTCTCAGAAAGATTGGTCCTTTCTTAGCAAGAAGTAGGCTGTTTGCCTCCACATCATCTTCCTCAACTAATACTGTAACCACACAGCCTACCTCTGTGGGACACAAAACCCCACCAGCTACCTTGCAAGCAATAAAAGAAGCTCTTGATCCATATCTTTGGAAGACAACAGTCACCTGTATATACTGCAACACACCCCTGCAGGGGGAAGCAATTTCGAAGTGTGTTTGAAGCTGTAGTCAAGGAGCAGGGGAGACACTGCCCACTACCTTAGTAGTAACACACGCGCAACATCTTCCCCTGTCCACCAGCCCCTCCATATTAGTGGTTGGTGCCTCGTCCCTCATTTCCCTCCTGACCTTCTCCTGCAAACATTTCTTTTTTAAAGCAACAAAAGAAAGGTTGCTTTAGGAACCATCTTTCACAGTTAAAAAAAATAGTTTCCAAAGCGGGAACCCAGGGTGCTAAAAAAAAAAAAAAAGATTTCTCTTCCCAGCTGAAGGAAGGAACATACTTTTCTAAGATGGCCACCATAAAAAGGGAAGGCGCGGCTCCATACAGAGTCCCTCTTCCCTTTCCATGGCAGCCTGCAGAAGCCGAAGCCAGAACCCTATGACCATATTACCACAAGCACATTTTTGTTCCCCTTTCAAACCTATCCCACTTTACAATGCCAGTAACCAGATTGTCCGGGTCATGACCTTATACCATGACCCCAACAATCTGGCTACTGGCCATGGCCACAGGCTATACCTCAGTCACCAAAGCTTTAGCACTGTACCTACATTATGACACTTGTCAACAAAAAAACATGGGCCATTTGCAAAACCATGCTTTAAGTTTCTTGTCAATGCTCCTTACACAAGTTTGCTTGATGTCAGCCCATGTTTTATTTGTTCAAAAGTATCAAAATGTATATAACATACAATAGTCATATAACTTAGCCCCCACTTGACAAAATCCATTCAGACTTTACAAAAACATTGAAGGTTAGGTCTATAATCTTTCTGAAAACCTTTGTCCACATTCGTCAAACCGCAACAAAGTTATAAGCCATCTAAAAATGTTGAGGATCCACCTCCTGACGAAATCCCACTAAACTTTTTTTTAAAAATGTATATCTAGATCTAAAATCTTTTTGCAAACTTTTGGGTAGATTCGTCAAATGGCACCAAATTTATGAGCCTTTACAATATTGTGGGACCCCCTCTAAATGTGTGCCCTCTTGACAAAACAGCTCCACACTTTCCAGAACCATTCAGAATCAAGTCTAGAATAACATTCTAAAGTTCCATGCAGTTTCATGGAGTGGCGCCAAAGTTATAAGCCATCCAAGAACTGCTTTTCACCAACCCTGTAATGCAGAAATAGGCACAGATGTCCCTGAACATCTGAAGTGTCTGCAAACTTCACAGGACTGCCCCCGAACATCCTGGGTGAAAAACATCTTGTTTTTTGGCATTGTATGGCCATATCCTATCCTCATCACCTCCCCAGAGATTGTTCGATAAGTTTGATAAGTGCAATGTTGTGTTTTATTATATGTTTTTACTGGCGGATGTCCGCGAATCCAACATGGCGGGTGTTTCCAAAAATCTGACGCATTTCATGCTTTTCACCATCGAATCAGGGGGCACGTCCGGTGTCCACGACATCACGTCACCCTCTAGACCAATCGTATGCCTGTCCGCCGACCGAACAGGGAAATGGGCTTGCAGAGCAGAGCCAGATATCACATTTTTTGTACCTACATTTTCCCCGTTTAAAAAAAAAGACTGGATGGATTTTCACCAAATTTACATAAGCACGATTTCGGGACCAAGCCGCTGGTTTGGGCTGTAGGTGTGAGCAAAGTTTTTCCGTAGACTGAATTTGGGGACCCCCCTATAACTTTGCCCTCCCATTGACAAAACCTCACCAAATCTGCCAGAACAATTCAGAGCAGGCCATATAGTTTTATGCAAATTCTGGTGAGGATTCGTCCAGGGCGAGCGGAGTTATAAGCCACCCAAATAGTGTTCTTCCTATGGGTTTAACAACTTAACCATAACTACATGGCCACTAGCGCAAGCAGTGTAACATATAAGAAAAAAAAACAGAGATACCAAAGGCATCAGGTTTGCACAAAATAGGAAGCAAAAATCCAAACCAAAAGCATCAGCAGTCTGTAGTAAAGTCTTCTTTATTTAGGTTTCAAATTGTTAATATATTGACAGGCTAGGAGGCAGCCAGCAACGCTTTTCATGCCCTACCAGGCATTTGATCACACTAAAACAAAAGCCCTGTGTACATGACAAGTAAAAAGGTGTACACAGGCACCTACACCATTCACTGCAGAGAAATAGACCATTTTAAAAGGTGCAAAATTTGTCAGTAAAGGTAGGAAAAAATAGCCATAATATTGTACATTGAGAGTTCAAATCACAGCTATCCATGTTTGTGCGACATATGGCCTCATTTTAAATGGGATGCATTGACAAAACAATAAATACATGAATGCATATTTTGTGTGCGTCCCATGTGAAACACAATGTGGGCCCTGTTAGGCAGAATTATATGCAGTACCCTTTGGGGACACCACACACAATTAAGACTACAAGTGACAGTACAATTTCACCTTTAGTACAAGCCTGTACTACATAGTTAAAGTGGTAGCAGTAGCGGAGCAGCCAGACTTATTTCAAGAGTAAGTGAGCAGCATCAAATAGTTACAACAAGGACAGCAATTACTATGATTCAGGCAAACACTGACTCAAGGTTTTCAAGTAAAAGAATATACATTTATTTGACTCTTCCGTTGTATAACATTACACTATTATGAGGAGTCTAAAAATCACACTCTTAATACACCACACAACTCCCAAAAAGTTCCAGACAAGTTAAGCTCACAAAATGAAGTAGGAGCAAAATGGCACTCCAGCAATTAAAAAAGGGAGGGAAAGACAAAGTTAACTGAAATTGAATCACACCAACAGGTAAGTACTCAGGGCAATCGAACAAGAGGAACTACAATGATAAAATCAGATAGAAAAGGCTTAGGGCCAAAGTCAATAGGTCAAAAGTCTTTTGCTCAAGAGAATACATTTCAGGGTAGTTTGCGGTAAAGTTAGTTCGTGGCACGGTTTCTGGAAGAGGTTGGCTGGTAGAAAAGGTAGTTCAAAGAGAAGAGAAGAACAAGCCCTCGGATTGGAGAAAGATTTCAAACACTTTCACCGCGGCTGAACGAAACAAACAACCAGATTTGCACAGTACCTTAAAACGGAGAGGGAGCTGTAGCTGAGGCAGACGTTCCTGGTAGTTCCTGCAGGCTCATGGTTCCTGAAGCGACTGTCAGACTGATCAGAAGTAGGAAGACTGGGGGGTCCTGCACTACCCAGGGAAGAAACCAGCAGCAGAGCAAAGCAACAAATAAAAGGTGTGCTCCTTAAAACCCAAGCAGGGTCCGACCTTCCTGGCTATCCGGCCCACTGTAGCTCTGTACAGTGAATTCGACTAGAGGAGGAGTCATGGCTTGTAGTTTGGGCGAACTGGTTGGTCCCACCAGCTCAAGGGAAGAAGTTTCCTGGAGGATCTTCTCTGTCGTCGGATTCTGAAGATTCGGACCTGCAGCAGGGCTTCACTGGGCGGTTCAGTCGTTGTAGGGATCCTCTTCCGTCAGTTCCTCGATGGTTCTTTCGTTCCAGTGGCGACTCTCATCTTCCAGTCCCAGAGACCTGCTTTTTATGCATTTTCCCCCCATTCATACAGCCTGGCTGTCATTCACACAGTAGGGTGGCTGTCCTGGCAAGGACAGTCACCCAGCCAATCAAACAGGAGTGTGACTTGGGTTACCAAGGGAACCCATGGCAGGGGTCCTAAAACCACTCCCTCCCATCCTGCCTACCCAGACTCTCAGGCGCCTAAAGGAGGGCTTCTGTGTGGAGGCCCACGAAAAAGTGATGAACAAAGGGACCAAACCCGGTTTGGCACGCAGAGAAAAACACGAGAAGACATTTACAAAAAGAAATGGCGAATAAACCCAGCCAGAACCGTAACAAAATATATATGGTCAAGCGGGTTTATGGTGGAGGCTACTATGATAGCCTAACACAATACCATGGTTATTTAAGATATCCACGGTATAAACAATAGGGTAGATACCACTGCCACCAGCCAAGTCTTAATGTAAAGGGAGCGAAACAATGCTCCAAGAGGCACAGACAAAAAGGGATAAAATGTAACCCTTTCCAATACTCCATGTAAGATGTGGTGTACTGGGTCTGTGGAAAAAGTGACTATATAAAGTTAATGGCAACTTTATCTTTTCTGGGGGACAGTAGTCAGCCCCAGAAAATGGAGTCGGTGGGAAGTCTAAAAGACAACCCTTTGTCACTGCACTGAAGGTGCTGTGTAACACACATGGAAGAAGATGGTGCCATGGAGTAGGTGAGGCTCCAGTGCCCAAGATCACACAAAAAGTAGAAATGCACATAGCAAAACACACGTAAGAGTGGGAAAAAAGGCTCAACCTCTTACCAGATGAAAAAACAAATCCTAGAAATCCAGCAAAGCGGCTGAGGGACTCAGTAGGTAATGGAAATTAACCAATTATGAGAATTTCTCCCTAACATTCCCCACTGGTAACTTGAGCTGTTAAAGTGCATAGTGCATTGAGGAGGTACATTTGTGACATAGATTAAGCCAGACTAAGTAGCAAAGTGCAAATACATGTTTACATCGCAGAGCTAAAAGGCCTTTAAAATCATCCTAAAAAACAATGTTCAAAACAGACACACCGTCACACTCAGTAAAGGGACGGCAAGGTGGTGCAGTACAGTGTAAACATTTTCAGAAAAGTGCATGGTGCATAAAGTGCTAAGTGCATTTCAAATACAAACATGCTACATAATCATCACATCCCTGGATACCTCATTCTAACCAATGTTCAAGGCATGATGACAATCCATAAGTAGATGTAAACTTGAAAACCAAAACCTCAAAAAGAAAAGAGCTCAGATAAAGTGGCAAGATCAAATGCCCCCAGATGAGGCTAAGGCCTAAAGAATAGTCACACCAGTGCTCGGAACTCTACAGGACAGCAAAGAATGATTGATCAAAATTGAAAAAAGTGTTGTAATTACTCCAAAATATTCAGTGAAAAAATAGCCATCTAAAATTAACCTAAAGGAGGAGGATTTTGAAAAACCCAGGGATACAACAAAAGAATAAAAATAATACGAAAAATAGAAAAGTGCATATTGATGCATCAATAATGCACAATCACAGGTCACAGCCAATGAGAAGGTTACATGAGCGACAAGAAATATAATTAAAAGAAATCAGACCAAAACATAACTCAAACAGCTCACAAAGAGATACACAGGTTCCTAATACAAAGAGCCAGAAAATAAATTAAATAGAGAATGGAACAGTGAAGCATTTCCCAAGTGTACCATCAAAACTAGATCAAAAGGACAGACACCCATCGAGTAGATCAATACAGAGCAAATCAACAAGAGGGAATAAGTGACATAATCCAAGTTCATAATAATACTAGAAAGTAACCCAGCAGTGGATAAGAAAGAACCACTGATGCCAAGCATCTGGTTGCCAAACAAAATTATTCAGACTATATACATGAAAGGTCAGACACCGATGAATGTGTATAATTCTTCATCGATATTGTGGCCGGCAGGGGTATTGGTCTGAAAATCAATCATACCTTTGGTCTCCAATTGTCTCAATTTTAACGATCTATCACCCCCTCATGGGCGTTTAGCAATGTGAGCCACTCTGAAGAATTAAAAGCCAAGTAACTGTCCATTATAGACTTTGTGGAAATGTTTGGCAGCGGGGTAGGCAAAGTCTTTGTTTTGTAATGTCCTGAGATACTGTAAAATGCTTACCGTTAGTTTATTACTCGTGCTGCCCATATACCATTTGGAACATGGGCAGCACTGCACATACACCACAAATTCAGTGTTACAATTTATGTGTCCATGTATGGAAAAGACAGAGCCTGTCACTGGATGGTAAAAAGAAGACTGAAATCATATTCACACATTTTGCATTTGGTACACTTGGTGAAACCCATCCCACTTCTGTCTAGCTATGATGCAGGTTTTAAAGGAGCAAGAAAGCTAGAAACCAATTTGTCTTGTAAAGAAGGGGCTCATTAAAGGTGAGACAAGGACGTGCAGGCAATACATCACTCAAATCCTGGTCTGTGCTTAATACATCCCAATGCTTAGTAATGTCTCGAATCTTGCTGGAGGCCGGGCCAAAGGTCAAGATGAGCCAGATTTGAGTGTTTTTTGGTAGAAGTGGGCCTGCAATTAGCCAAAAGAGAGTCCCAATCCAGGAGACTAGCTTTTAGGTAGGCATGTTCTACATTCTTCTTTGGATAGCCCGTATCCCTACAAAGTTTAGCAGCATGCCCAGACTGTACATCAAAGTCTTCCTTCTTAGAGCAATTACGTCCGAACCTGACAAATTCACTGCAAGGTATGCTATTAATGCACAACCTCAGGTGACTGCTGGTGGCCAGAAGGGGGAGATTGAAACTGGTCAGTTTCCCAAATACTGTAGTATGAAGAACATCAAACCGTTTGGTTATCTTCACATCTAGAAACACTAACTCTGAAGTGCTATGATTCTCAGTGAAACGTGAATCCAGGTCGTTGGAATTGAGACTTGACAAAATATAGCCATTGTTCAACAATGCCTTTACAAATAATGAAAAGGTTGTCTATGTAACGTAGCCAACATGAGATCTGTTCTGTGTTAAACCAATTGGCCTCACTCCACACAACATTATGCTCCCACCAGCCCATGTTGAAGTTAGCATACAACAGCACAAAAATAGCCCCTGTGGCCGTGCCTCTGACCCGATAGTAAAAAGAGCCATTAAATCAAAAAATGATGATCAAGACAAAAGGAAATGAGTTCAAGAATAATTTGTGTGTGCTGCAGGCAATTCAGAGATTGCATATCCAAAAAGGGCTTGCAGGCTGCCAGACCAACATCATGATTGATCAAAGTGTAAAGTGATACCACATCAAAAGTCACCAAGAGCATATCACCTTCCCGTGGTATGCCATTGATATGGGAAAGAAAACCCTTGGTGTCACAGAGGTATGATGGTAATCTAGGCAATCTAAACCTCGGATATGACGACAAGAAGGATAGACCGTCCACAGCCTTAGCTCTAGCACTACAATAACTAGGCTTTGAACAAAAAATCCTCCTTCCTACGCACTGCAAAGGACGCACATTGGACTGGTTAGCGGACCACAACTGTAGCATCGACATCAGCTCCATCACTCCCAGCCCTTGGTCGGACCACTCGCTTATCCACTTCTTCATCCCCACCTTCGCAAGCACAGAGAAAAAAAAATCAGCCCTGTACCACCAGCCTTGGCAAGAAGCGCCAGGAACCTTACTAAAGAAAGTATCCTAATAGCCCTGCTGCAGGAGACTCACCTGACGCAGGATAAAATGGAGATGATCCGGAAGAAATGGAGGGGGACTGTGGTGGGTGCATCATAGTCATCTTATGCTAGGGGAGTGACCACCTGAGTGGCGCCGCATGTCCCGTTCCAGCTGTTATAGTCGATAGTGGAGCCGGACGGAAGGATGGTCATAATGAGGCGACTGGTGGAAAACAGGGAGATGAGCTTTATAAATACGTATGCCCCCGAGCCAAAACACGGTGGCATATTTTAGAACCTTGTGTAGCAAGCTTAGCACGTGCGTGGGAGGGGTGGTGATTTGAGGAGGGGACTTTAATTGCGTGTTAAACCCTAAGGTAGACAGATCAGATGGTAAAATGGATAGACCTGCCCCAGCTGCAAAAGCGCTGCAGACACTGCTGGAGGATTTCGGGTTCGAGGACCTATGGAGGTCACACCACCCCCAAGAGAGACAATATTCGCACTATTCAGCTCCACAAAATCTACATACTAGGCTGGACTATATGTTTGCCACACGGGAGCGAATGACAGAGATTACCCAGACGGAATACAAAGCGAGGGTCCTCTCAGACCACTCGCCATTAATCCTGGGGTGGCAGTATCGACCCCCGAGAGCAAGGATTCCGACATGGCGCCTCAGAGCAGAGGCACTAAAAGATACCATTTTTAGGGAGGATATGAGGGAGGAGATTATAAACTACTTTGAGATCAATGCTGGTAGTGTGGATTCAGCGGGCACGCTCTGGGAGGCCTTTAAAGTGGTGATGAGGGGGCTAGCTATAGCAAAGTCCAAGGGGCTACAAGGAGGGGTCCTGGCTGAACTACAAGATACGGAGAAGTAGTTGGAAAGGGCGTTAAGGGGAGGAGGTAATACAAAGGAAGACAATGGGAAAATACTTAAGCTGCAGCAGAAATGTGCGGGGCATTGGGAGTGACTGTGTAACCTCAACTATAAAAAGTACATAGAGAGACAGCATGCAGGAGGGGACAAACCAGGGAGGGTCTTGGCATAGTTATACAAGAGTGAGACCCTCAGGCCCCTAATCAGAACGATAACGGGTGAAGATGGGAACATAGTGGATAACCAGGAAGGAATTAACCAGGAATTCGTAGAATATTACAGACTCCTATACGGAGATAAGGAGGAGAGCAATCACACAGAAATAACAAACACTGGATGACATAGGACTGCCGCAGATCTGTGCTGAAGAACGAGAGGAGCTGGACGCTCCGATCACTTTAGAGGAATTAGAAGAGGTAGTGAGGCAGTTGCCCACCAGCAAGACTCCGGGGTCTGATGGATTCCCAAGTGAATTCTATAAAACATATAAGGAAGAGATGCTCCCCCCGCTCTTAGAGATGCTGAATGAAGCATATGAAGTAGGAAGGCTGCCAGAGTCCCTCAGAGAAGCAATAATTATACCGCTTCCCAAGCCTAATAAGCCTGGTCACAACTGTGGCTCATATAGGCCCCTATCAATGCTAAATCAGGACAGTAAAATACTGACAGCTGTCTTGGCAAACAGACTAAGGAGGGTTATTGGTAAACTAATACACCCAGACCAGACTGGCTATGTCCCAAACAGGAACATATCCAATAATCTAAGGCGACTCCATCGAGTCATTGAGCATGTAAGTGAGGACGAAGGCGAACTGGCAATTGTATCGCTGGACGCAATAAAGGCCTTTGACTCGGTCAAATGGCCGTGGCTGATGGCGGCCTTGGCTGGTTATGGAATGGGGTCAGGGTATCTGCAGTGGGCAAAAATTTTATATAGTGAGCCGTTGGCAAGAGTTAAAACAGGAGCAGTGATATCAGAGAGGTGGCAACTGCACAGGGGCACTAGACAGGGATGTCCGTGGTCTCCTATGCTGTATATTCTGGCCCTGGAACCACAGGCGATATACCTGAGACAACAGTACGACACGATAGGCATCGCCGTGGGAGGGGAACCACACTTAATCTCCTTGTATGCGGATGATATGTTGCTGTATTTACGACACCTGGAAGAAAACCTCCAGTACATTCTGGAGGTGATGGATAGGTACGCAAGGCTGTCTGGTATAGCTGTAAACCCCCAAAAATCTAGCATGTTCCCATTGGGTAGGTATAAAGGGATCCCGTTAAAACAGGTACCTGTGCTACAGATACCATGGGAGGTTAGCACATTTCGATATCTTGGGATAGATATATACCATACAGTGGATGAGGAACATCAGAATAATAAAGAGGTAGCGATCAAGAAAATTGAAAACAGCATGAATTTCTGGGTGAAGCTACCTTTGGCAATGATGGGGTGCGGGGCAATGTTGAAGATGGTGGCCCTACCTCGACTCTTGCATTACTTTGGGAACATACCATATCTGATAGCAAGGAGGTTCTTTACTAGGTTAGACGGCATATGCAGGGACTTCCTTTGGCATGGAACGAGAAATAGAGTGGCCCTCTGGAAGCTACAAAAATCATATGAGAAAGGGGGTATAAAACTGCCAAATTATGACATTTATTACATAGCAAGCCAACTGCAATATGTAGCTAAATGACTCTCTGAAGAGACAACTTCTGAGTCCAGGCTGTTTCGACAGGACTGTGCTAAAGGAAATGATGTGGCTGCCCAAGGCAGATATGGAAGGGCGCCCAAAGATGATGATACTTGGGTGGAAGATGTGGCGCAGGGCCTGCCAGCTGATGGAGAACCCGTTCCTGTGTTCCCCGCAGGTACCATTAGTGGCGCTGGCGGGTAGAGAAAAGCAACTAGGGATGATTAGGAAACACTGGGAACCGGTAAGGATAGCAAAAATGGGTGACATATGGCAAGGGGGGACTATAATAGACTTTGAAGTGTTGGGGGAGGAAACCGGGTTACACACAGGCCAGTACATCACATATCAGAGTGGTGCGGGGAATCGAGGAGACATGGTCTGAGGTAGTACTAGGAGAAGAACCAGACGCCACCATAGATACAATATATGACATTGCAGAAGGGGGACATGAGATATCCAGAATATATGAGATGATGATGTCCAAAGTGGGAAAGGAAGTGGCACAACTGAGACGGGATTGGGAGAAGGAAGTGGGAGCCCCAATGAGTGATGGGATGTGGGAACGGGCCCAAGGGTATCACAAAAAGGTGTCAAGGAACGCAAGACTACAACAGATGCAATTATATATTACACATAGGGCATATATGACACTCCAGAGAATAGCTGAATTCAAAGATGCAAGACAACATGCGTGTCCCAAAGGTGATGAGGAGAATGCCGGAATGGTGCATATGTTTTGGTCATGCCCAGTCATTGAGCGTTTTTGGGGTGAAGTGGCACACAAGCTAGCGGAAAAAGGCATCAAGATTGTGGTGGACACAGTGTGGGCCTGCTTGCTAGCAGGGTTTCCTAGACCATGTACACTTAAGCATGTGAGCAAACTAAAAGACTTAACGTATGTACTCGCAAAGAGGAGAAACTACTAATAGAGTTATTTGGGCCAACGCGAGACCCAACAGAAATCATGGAAGAGGAATCCCAATCATAAGGTGAAGAAACAGAACATGATAGGGAGTAGGCTTGAAAGGGGGGAGGGAAAAGGAGAAGCATTGGACATGATGAAGCAATGCATGTTTAAGATGTTATTATATGCACTGCACGTTTGGTTTGTATTGTTTGTTGGAAAGAAATTAATAAAATAATTTTTTTTAAAAAGAAAGTATTCTACTGTATCTAGATACTCTTACTAACCATCTCTCAGCCACTCTAGACCCAGCAGCACTGGCGGACATCTACAAATCCACTATTAGTACAGCTATTAACATCATCACCCCTCTCCAAAAGAAAAAATCCAAAAATATCAAACACTCCAACACTTGGCTCTCATCAGAACTAAAAGAACTACGCACCAAAAAGCACAAAGCACTGAACTCTTGGCAAAGCTCTCCTATCGCCTCCTCACTATCTTCTTACAAATTACTGCCCACCCAATATAAAAAAAACATCATTACAGCCAAGTCCACGTCCTATAATGATAGTATCTCCAATGCCAGCTCAGAATCTAATGAGTTCTTCGCCATTTTCAAGGAACTATCCACACCTGCCACGAAGTCTCATGAAATCGTCAAAGATCAAGCCTGATGCAACACCATACAGTCCGCCCTCTTAACAAAATCGAGCTCCTCGAGCTTAACATTTTAGTCCACCACAAAAACCTCACTCAGCACCTCTTATCAACCGCACACGCAGAAACAGTGTCTGAGGCCAAAGAAAAGAAAAACATCACGCCATTCAAATTTAGAGAAGTCTCCGAACTAGAGATAATAGAAACTGTGAACAAAATCAAACCTAACTGCAAAGGCGACGCCTGCCCCGCTAAAATAGTCAAAGACTGTGTAGAAACATTGGTGCCATTCCTTAAATCATTCATAAACGCCTCCTTCAACGCTAACTCAGTTCCAGATAGCCTAAAAGAAGCGTGGGTGCGCTCACTCCTCAAACAAATCCACCCTAGACCCTAAAAACGCCAACAATTATAGACACATCACCATCGTCCCCTTCCTGCTCAAGATCTTGGATAAGGTTGCCTACACGCAAATCCAGCAATACCTGGAAGAAAACCAAATCATAGGGAAAAGACAATCGGGCTTCCGTCCAGGACACGGGACCGAGTCAGCCCTACTCGATCTTAAAATACAACTCGATGACATCATGGACAAAGGTAAACCAGCACTCCTGCTGGACCTGTCCGCTGCCTTTGACTTGTTCAACCATGACATTTTAGGCACACAACTCAAAAACGAAGGCCACTTCTCTGCGCAATCCATCTCATGGGTCACATCCTTCCTCGAAGGTCGACTCATGAAAGTCTTCTGAGACTCTGCCTGCGCCACCCCCACCACCATCCACTGTGGTGTCCCACAAAGCTCCTGCACTGCCCCCGTACTCTACAATATCTTCACCCTCCCACTTTTCAATGACCTAGATCGACAAAATATAGCATACACCAACTATGCCGACGATACTCAAGTTCTACTCCCCCTCACAGGGATATATGAACAAGACACTGCAGCACTAACCAAGATCTACAAAGCCATCCAAACCTGGATGGCAGCCAATGGCCTATGCCTAAACAGAGACAAAACAGAGATCCTCACAGTTAGCACCAAAGAAACCTTAAACTCCAACCACAATACAAAACCTTCAAAATTGATAACCCTGGCTTCACAGTCTCATCGGCTGTAAAAACCCTAGGTGTATATGAAGAAACGTAGGCATTGTCTGCTGCATGCGCCATAGAGGTGCAATAATCGAAATCTTCCCAAGTTGATTAGTAAAATGATAATGCATCCACTACAGATTTTTGCATACTGTGCAACATACGTTCCTACGAATGCTTCCCTTACCGTACAATTGTACTATTACACAGAAAACATAAAGACACCACAATGCATACAAATAGAAGCATATACAGGGAACGTGAAGTAAGGAAAAAAAACTGCAGTATTACCAGAAAGTGTTCATAACCAAACTATTAAACTTCATGCACAGAAAAGATTCTTGTGTTTCAAGATTCCTTCTTCTCCTATACTTATGTGTCATATGATGTAACTGTACCTAAGGATGTATTGTAAGAACATATGAAAAGTGTAAGGTCTACAAATATAGTACTTTCTATTTTTTTTTAATTCCTGTGCCAGTGAAGAAAGCCACCTGGCTTAGATATGTCAGTAAAGGAAAAAAGAGGAAGCTACACATGTGAGGTCATCAGTGATGTCATCAATGACATTTGTGATGTCATCTTTGATGTCCTGGGTGTTAGTCTTAGCAATGCACGTAGGTGGCGTGAGTTATGGTTGCTTAGCTTACCATAATTAGCAAACGGCAAGTGTTTTTCGGTTTTACTGTGAACCATAACGTCCCTTTAACAATGTTTTTTTACTGAATATAATATATATATATATATATATCAGTGAACAAATAGAAAAGGGGCTGCACATGTGATATCGTCAATGATGTCATCAATGACATTTGTGATGCCATCTTTCATGTCGTGGGTGTTAGTGTTAGCAATGCACAGTGGTGCGGGCAGGTATGGTGGCTTGGCCTACCATAACTGGCGAATTTCAGGGGTTTTCCGGTTTTACTTTGAACCATAATGGCACGTTTGTAAAGTTTTTTTTAGTGAAGTGCACAGGTTTTTAGAAGGGGAAGTTAATCATAACATCTCGTTAATAAAGTTTTTTGCTGAATATACACTTTCATCATGTGATCTTGGGAGATATGTAGTATAATTTCCTTACTTTATATACATACCCAAACAGTCAGGGGGTATCTAAAATTGTGCTATTGTGTTACATAAAAAATGCACAACTTTGAAAAAGGACACAAAGACATTTTAAGTACTAATAAATAAATAGGTAAACCTAAATGTCTGAAACAATGACCATGTAGAATGAAATAAATTATACCAGAACAAAAAAAAGTATGCCTCCAATGTAATTACCTCACAGAAACTGTGCAGCCAGGAGCGACAGTAGACGCACACAGTACAACGAAGACAAATTACAACAAAATAGTAAGTGAACTTCATTTTTCTTATATGTGTGTGGCAGAAAATGGTGCATAAAGCACAGAGAATTGAAAAACCCCTCACTACTGGAACCCAGGGAGAAGTAGAGATTGACCGATTATTATCACATACAACTTAAGAACACCAAGAATATGTCACATAAAAATACATTGCAAAAGAACTCATTAGGACTAGAGACAAAATGGAGCAAACTAAGAAAGAAAAATATGTATAAATCTTATTTTAATGATAAATATTAAAAACAATATATATTCATACAATAGTGCATCACGGAAAAACACAAAAGACGGCCGTCTATGTAATAGGACATACAATAGGGAAAGTGGAGAATTTATCAGTCCTCCTTTCGCATTTAAAGAATTTGACTATAGCAGTTGTGCTTAAACGCTATTCGAGAAAGAGTGTGTCGACATGTTTCGACCAGAAGTCAGATTAGATACGTTCTCAGGTATCCATTCGGGAATAAGTGAAATGGCCATCTTCAGGACAACACATTTCTTTGTGATGAAGCTGATGTGTAGTTTAGATAAGACATGATTTAATTCCACAGGGTCAAGTGTGCTGGAGTAGATGCAAACGTTCATCCGTCTCAGAGTTATTTTACGTACGTTTGGCGGCACACTAGCGGCACAAATCGTAGGACCTATGGCAAGGTGTACCACATCAAATAGTTTAGTCACCAGCGTTCCTTCCACTATACTTTAACACTGCATCTTTTGATTGTACAAAGAAACTGCATGTGGGGGTCAGAAATGGATGCAACCCGAGTTGTAGGTATATACCTTTCTCGAGAAACTCCCATGAATGGCTCAGGGAAGAGCTCTTATATGGGTCGTATTGGGAGACCGGGCATGTAGATGTCCCACTGACGGGTTTATTCAAATGTACGACGTCCGTCGAGATCTTGGTAGCCAGGGAGCCGGGATCAGTGATGCACTATTGTATGAATATATATTGTTTTTAATATTTATCATTAAAATAAGATTTATACATATTTTTCTTTCTTAGTTTGCTCCATTTTGTCTCTAGTCCTAATGAGTTCTTTTGCAATGTATTTTTATGTGACATTTTCTTGGTGTTGTTAAGTTGTATGTGATAATAATCGGTCAATCTCTACTTCTCCCTGGGTTCCAGTAGTGAGGGGTTTTTCAATTCTCTGTGCTTTATGCACCATTTTCTGCCTCTTGATTAACGTCCCTTCTTGAGAATTGGTTCCCGGTAAACAAAACATTTTGGGACTTTGCCCCTTATATGCATATTTATATGTGTGTGTACTTTTTTTGTATGAGGGGCAGAAAAAATAATTTCTTTCTGTTGTTTTGACACAGAAATGTGCAGTACTTTGGAGTGGCTGGAGGAGGATTTTTCCCATGGGGAAATGTCCGAAGATAGCAATAATAATGGTACACACTACTCTGCATAAGCAAAATAATGGTCAGTATTTTATGGGCAATTAATATATATATATTTATTTATAACAGATCAGGGAAAAAAAAGAAGAAAGGCCATCAAACGACACAGAGGAAGACAGGCTGAAAAGGATAGAACTGAAAATGGACACACTAAATGACAATTTTAACAGTTTAAGGCAATTTGTGGAGGAATTTGTGAGAGGGAAAATACGTTCTCACTGACCCACCTGTACCTGCCCCCCTTCTCCATTTCCTAGTGAACCATCCCCAAACCTTCAAGAAGAAAATAAACGTTTTGATGAAACATCCATCCCTTCATCCCCTCACAACCAGCCTGTGTTAAACCCCAATTCCCCTATATTCGTTTCAGTATCTGCATCCCTCTGTGTTTCTGTTGATTGATGTGTGTGTGTGTGTATTGAAAGTTTTTTATATATATATCAGTTGTAGTTGAAGGGTTTGAGGAAAAAATGTTTTTTTTAAAAAGAGTTAAAATGTCGGCCGACAGCACGCCTGTTCGAGCCAGCCGTAAGCAATAGAGTATGGATGTTCTAACGGCAATACACCTACCCGTACCAATGGCAACCAAGACGGAACTGATCTTAGAACGCACCATCTATTCAAGTTGTGCGTAAATTAACAGAATGGTGCGTCCTAAGGACATTATACCTATCCGTACCACTCACAAACGAGATACAAATGTTCTTAGAACAGACCATGTGTCCGGGATGTCTGTAAATGAGCAAAATGGGAGTGTCCTAAGGACACTATACCTGTCCGTATCGTCCGCAGTCAAGATGGAACCGTCCGTAGAACAGGCGCGGTGGCCGGCATGTCCGTAGTCAAACAAAATGGAGGTGTCCTAAGGACACTGTACCTGGCCGTACAGTCAGCAGATCATGTACGCAGATGCGCAGTACACCCATAAGTACTGTGAACATCGCGCCTGTCCCTAACTGTCCATCTCACTTGTGTTGCACTCTTAATTAGTTCAGGACCCGAACACTGTCCGTAGAACACTTGCGCGCATGCGCACGTTTGTTAGTCTGCATTTGCTGTTCAGCGGGCACCCATTTTCCTCGCGGATGTGTTCAGGACGTCATCATGTGACCGCACCCACACTGAGCGTGTGGACTAATTTGCGCAGTTTGTCTGCTTCCGCAACAGTGCAAAAAGAACTTATATAAACATGGGAAATTATTTTACAGTATAAAATCACCATTTCACATGTCCCACACAATAGCTCTACCTGTAAACGTATTGTTTCGAAGTTTTGCAATGATTTTGAGTGATCAGTATGGTCATGAGCCGCACCCCCCCCCCCCATAAATGGCCACATCCCCGAGCTCATCTTCATTGTGCTTCTGGCTATAGCAGTTAAGAGTTGTGCTGCCTTTACTGCTGTAGCGACCATTAGGCAACTAATCCTTATGGCATCCATGGCTCCCGTTGCTTCATTAGCCTCAGCACCACCCCCAAACCCTCCACTGCCACCACCTCCCCATGGGCCTGCAGAGGGATATACGGGTGAGGATGTAGAGATCGAGGAGGAAGTCGAAGAAGAGAATGAGGTGAAGGAACTCAGCACTACAAGCACTCGGCGACAGTCGTGGGTGTGGCGGTTGTTTTCCGTTTTTGGGAACGTACCAAAAGCACGTGTGAACCTGGTCAGGTGTAACCAGTGCCAGTTGGTGCTGAGTCGCGGGAGACCTGGTGCGTACAGCTTTGGTACGACAACCATGAAGCGACACCCAACTTCGTTTCACAGGGCGGATATTCGCAAGGTGGTGCCATGTGAAGAACGTAGTAGATCGAGTTCCTCCATAGCATCCTCCGTGTCCGATCCCCTCACCACAAGAGACACTCCTGTGGGGGAGCGCATCCCTTGAGCTGCCTCACAAACCATTTGCGATGCTGTTGACCTTTACCTTTCGAGGTTCACAATATTGTGTATGTACTGCGACGTAGCACTCTGCAGGGGGGAGAGTCTTTGAAGTGCTTTTGAGGCTACGGTCACAGAGCACAAGAAGACCTGCCCCCTACCTAAGTAAAGCCCACCCTACATCTTTCTCTCTCCACCTGCCCTTTCTTATCCACGTCACCATGTCACCATTTTTTACTGTGTACCGGCCACATTAATGATACTTCCAATGCGATCGTATGAGAAAAATAAACGCTCCCGATTGCTGTGGTGACATCTCCCTCTGAGGGTCTCCCGATTTTTCAGATTTGTACTTATAATATGAAAGTAGTGACATTTTTCCCCATCTACTATAATGACCTATCGCTTACAAACCTCTCTGCTATAGATAACACAGCTCAAAAAAACAAGCCATTTTCGTTACCTAAAAATTGTACTCATTTCTGAATCACGTGCAACTAACATACTGCAAATAACATACAAAGGCAGCAAATAGTGAAGTGAAATGCACCCATGCACTGTGTTGAAATATCAAAGGAGGATAATTCGATGAAAGATGCAAAATTAACATGTACAGTAACATCACTGCTTTAAACACACAAAGTTACTAACTTCTTCTGTTTACAATCGCAGTGAAGACTACTCTCCTGAAAAGCAACAGCATCTACACTGCAAACGACATATCCAAAGAAACCTGGTCATTCAGCAAACAAAAGTAAGTACAGTACTACCTTTATATTCTAACTATTTTTCAAACAGACTGTGTGGGTTATTTATTTAATTTGTGCACCAAAGCAAACATTGATTTCTGAACCATTCTACCCACAAAACCCCATTTATTAAACAAAAAATAACAGTCAGAATGGTCGTGTTTTTGGAACGTAAATAACATACAGAAGCCTTAGAATGTTAGTAATAGAAAACAAATAGCTGTTTCAATGTTATACCATTACGTTTACTATTGATGCTTCTCCTCATCACTAGGCCACTTTGTACTCTCATCTGAAGCACATTGTAGTAGTATAGAAACAGAAAAATAGCCTTCCCAAATCATTGTAAGAGGCCAATGAACATTCACACTCCACCACAAAGAGCTTCCCCATCAAACTCATGCACGCATGCACACAGAACACATACATTGTACAACAGACCAAACCATGCCTTCTTTTTTTCAACAGACCCCAAAGAATGCCTACCAAAAAGCAAGTCCACAGAAAGGAACGCAGAAATAGAGCAAATAAAAATAAATGTGTCCAACCTAAGCATCCATCTATAGCAGAGTTTGTAGAGAACTTTGGAACAAAACCGCTAATACAGTCGTTTAGCGAAACAAAGAAAGCCTCAACTATCAAAACCTTACCTCCTCCATCAAAATGTGGCATGAAACACCAAACTCTTCACAAAAAATCAGCTACCAGTACTGCTAACAATGCTCCTATTAATCCTGACAACAAGAACCCCTACTAAAAAAAATATTTTAGCAAAAATGTTTCGCCAGAGTCCTTCAGAATCTAATAAGAAGAGGACCGAAATCATCCTCAACCCTTAAAACCTACCGTAGAAAATTAATCCTACAAGCTCTTGTGGACAGTGCAATCCTTCTCAAAAGGAAGTTGTTTATATTAGTGTTAAATAGGATGAAACCACTAACAAAACTAAGTACCAAACTACAAAAGAATCTTATCAATAAACGGAATGAGAACAAAAATAACGTCTTACATATTTGTGGAGGTGAATGGAGTCACACAACAACCACAGAACCATATTTTAATGAAGACGCATACAAACGAAATCAAACAAACACAATTGCCATCCATAGCAGTGGACGAGGGTATGAAAAAATCAATAATACCATCATGGAACAAAAAACACTGCTTAGAAAAGTATCCCCTGAAAACTCAGAATTACCTCTCGATTCAACTGAACCAGACCGTCCAGTATACAAATGGCCATGCACGTCAATGTGTGACATTCCTAACAAATCTTTCAAATCTTTATGTCAGTTCCTCAATCAGTATGTGAAAGGTAAAGACAAAATGAAAATAAAAGTGCTGCAAAATATTCATATCTGTCCAGTGCGCAAATACACAGGACTACAAGGACATTCATTAGCCTGCATTTCAGGACCTATTTGCAAAAGCACCTTCCATGTTATCAAAAAGATATCAATACATCATTCAAATGTAAGAAATCTAGTGTATAAAATATACTATGCTAAAAGTCCAGCTTCAGAATTAGCCAATTTAAATCACACTCTTCTGCATGGTACACCCAAATACCTACAAGAAGAAATTGACCGTATCCAGAGAAAATATTTTGGAAGTGAAAGCCACTTACAAAATGCAATAGTTTTAAAACAGACTAGCAACAATTCTGCACATAGCAACCTTCTATTACAGACATACAAAAAAGAAATACTAAAATTCAAAAGTGCATTGGCTGAAGTACCAAACCATGTGTGTGTGTGTAGATTCTAGATGGTTTGAATTAGCTCTCTACCTTTTAGCAGAAAACAAATATCCAATAAGTGAACACCTAATATGTTGCAGTTACTGCACTACAAAACTGGACAACAACAAAACTCCTTTACGTGCTATCACAAATAATTTGGAATTGTTCCCACTACCAAAAACCCTGCAACAACTCAATTTGAACGAGAGCATCATAATTCAAACAGTGCACCCATTTCAAGCAATTATACGCCTTCACCCAAAAACAGCAAAATTACCTCCCTCTGAATTGGGGAAAGGTGGTTCGTGGCAAAGTAGTTTATTTGCCATTAGATCTTACAGAAAATGTACACACTCTAGGAGTGCAACGATCAATAGAGCATTCTTTAATTGTCTTGGTAAATGGTGTACCAACAAAAGACAAAAACATTTGTCAACTACTGGTGGACTTACATAAAGTTAGACAAGCCTTTCAATATCTAAAAGACAATAACAAATACTACAAGGAAATAAATATTGAAGAAAGCTTAAGGGAAACAACTGAAATAATTCAAGAGTCATCAGAAACTGGACAATTTGAACTTCTGGATTCTGCTGCAGTATCCACTCTTTTGGACCATTACACAATTCACCCATTGCATTCCGATGAAAGCATAGATGATGCACTAGAAACTTACCAAATGCGACAAACCAAAGGGTCACCAATGAGCATATGGGAATAAAGTATAGAAGCACGTGCTTTTCCACTGCTATTTCCTACTGGCAAAGGTGGAAGATACGATGATAGACCCACTCAGATTACGGCATCAGAATACCGCTCATTACGAATGTATTCGCAAGATCCACATTTTGTCTAAATCTGGAAATACATATTTCACCTACTCTTTGAAAGTGAACTAGCAACCCTATGTTACGGAGTTGCACACATTTTGAAATCTGGAACCCACTTTCAAAATATGGCAGCTATGCAATTAATACAAAAAGTACAAGAAAAAGATGAGGTTTTACAATCAAGTATAACAAATTTGTTTGCAAACATGCGTGGTACAAAAGAATACTGGTTCCGAAGGCACAGAGACTTACGTTGTAGGATCAGAAATCTTGGACCACCGACTTGGTTTGTTACACTAAGTTGCGCAGAATATGCATGGGAAGATTTACATGAGTTGCTACGCATAGCAAACGCAACAAAAGCAACATGGATATATTAACACCTGGAGAACTTTGCTCTCTAGATCCAGTCAATGTGTCAAGATATTTCCATCATCGTTTCATTGCTATGCTACACTTTATTTGCAATAAAACTGTTCCTCCCCTCAGAGAAGTGCAACACTTCTTTTGGAGAAAAGAATACCAAGCGAGAGGAGAACCACATATTCACATGCTTTTATGGATCAGAGGTGCACCTAAATTTGGTCACAAAACTGATGCCACTGTTTTGCATTTCATCCCAAAATATGTCACTTGTGAAATCCCTTCACAACGGACACATAGTGACCTGCATGGGCAGATTTCACAATTTCAAAGACACAAATGTGGCAAATATTGTCGTCGCAAATACAAAAACAAAGGGAAATACTACATCAAATGCTGCTTTGGTTTCCCTAGACCAGTTACAGAAACAGGTGAAGTGAACAACTTCATGTCTTCAGTTCGACATAGTGTTAAAGGTAAATCACCTAAGAACACGTATTACATAAAAAGAACAGAAGAATCAAAATATGTCAATGATGACAATGCAATCATTGCCATTTTATGGAATGCAAACATAGATGTGCAGTACATTGCAGATAATTCCACTGCTCTGCTGTTGCATGATACGTTACAGGCTACTTAACAAAAGCAGAAAAAACAGAGCTTCAAGACCTCTGGGATGACCTATCATCAGACAAAACACTATCTCAGAAATTGTACAGCCTAGGCATGAAAATGCTCTCTAAGAGAATGTGGCACCTATGAAGCGGCAGATCGTTTAACCGGTACTGCTTTGTATGGAAAATCAGACAACATAGTATGGCTAAGTCTTGGTCCCGCTAAATCTAGAAAACGAGTCCTGAAATCATATGAGGACATAGAAACAATTGCCAGAAGTGATTACAACAGCCAAGACATTTTAAAAAACAATTTACTGGACACATACTATCCGAACAGGACTAGCACTTTGGAAAGCATGTGTCTATACCACATAGCTCAAAACTTTGCATACACAAATAATATAAAACCCGATGAAAGCAAAGGTAGATATAGAGTGACAGATTGTGAAGGCAGCTTAGTGAAACTTACCAAACAAAGCTTAATTAATCATTTTAAATTGTCATTAAAAACTCCTCAACAGAAAGAACTATATTACATGTTTTGCTACAACTTTCTAAACCATGGAGAAAAGAGGAAGCGATACTAGATAACTATGACTGCTATGAAGATGCTTTCAAAGCAAATGAAAACGCTATCACCGATGTGAACTTTACGCAGTACAAAACAATGTTGCACAATGAACAGCAACACGAAGAAGAACTTCAGGCCCAACTAGATAAGGACTCTTCCAACAGTAGTCAGCCTTCTGTAACAGGAAGCCAAGAACCACTAGGACAGCCACTAATAGCGAAAGAGGCAGAATTATCTATGACAGAAGTGGAAAACACCATGTGTCACTATCAAGAAGATAGTGAAGACTTAACTGTACAACAAGCTAAACTTAAAGATCAGCGCACCATTTTTGAGGACGTAACAAAACAAATAGCACCTGGTGTACAACACGAAAATGAAAAATTTACCTGTCAAAATTACAAACCAATACTGTTGTACGTCAGTGGTGAAGCTGGGTCAGGAAAAAAAGTCTTAATCAAAATCATCAGCAAGTTCCTTCAACAATTGACAAACAACAAACTGTCAGCTGTTGTAACTGCCCCCACAGGTTTAGCTGCCTACAACATAGGCGGTGTCACTTTACACCGATTACTACTCCTTCCAGTAGAACACCAAAACAAATGAGACTATTACAAACTTTCTACAGAAGCTGCAATGGAACTACGCAGAGTATTAAAACAAATGAAAATGCTACTAACAGATGAAGTGAGCATGGTCTCCAACCTAATGTTGGCTTTGATTGCAAGAAGTACTTAAAACAAACTACGAAGAACTCTTTGCAGGGAAACACATTATCATTTTCGGAGATCTTCTACAATTGACACCAGTGAAAGGTGAACCTATTTTTAAAACCTTAGGACACAAACTGTGCCGTAAAACTGTTGGCAGCATAGGAAATGTCAACCTTCGGCAACATTTCCAATACAGAGAATTAACAGAAAGCATGCGTCAATCTGCAGATCTCACTTATGCCAACATCGTAAAACGTATTAGAGTTGGTGTACTATCTCAAGAAGCACAAGCAATATTGAAAAACCGGCACATTCATGCACTTTATGGCGATAATGCATGTGCTACTGATGTGATGGAACAATTAGCGCACAAAAATGTCAATTGTAGAGTAATGCTTAAACGTAACCTTGACGTGGACCAAGGGCTAGTTAATGGGCACTGGGGACAGTTGTTGGCTTTCAAACATACCCACGTGACAACAACATTCAGTTTGTCAATATTCGCTTTGACAAACTTTCAGAAGTGAAAAGGATAGGGCGCTCAACTGCTCGATTCCTTCTCTTCAAAGACATATGCAGTCACCATTCATAAACCCCAGCATTGATAGATATAGGAAACACAGTCTTTAAAGAAGGCATCTTTTTCATTTCTAATGTACTTACTACAAGTACTGGAAAACAAAAGCATACCTATAAATGAAATCTTCCAAATTTCATACATGTGGAAACATACATGCACTCTCTGTAGCAATGTGATACAGGAACAAATCCCAAATGAGCAGTTTGTGTATGTATCCATACCCAATTGTGAATCCATTCCATTTCAGCAACTTGTACAGAATGCAAACCTTGGCAGATTATGTACTATGTGCAATTCAGACAATCGCTCCACCTTACTGATACAAACACATAGTAACTACATAATACTTATGCTTCTACATAATAATGCAGATGGTACCAAAAAAAATGCAAGCTGACTGGATTCACACACGGTCAAGTGTCACTTGGAAAGAAAACCTTTACAACAATAGGTATAATCTACCACGCAGGAGCTACAACCAATGCAGGTCACTACACTACATACATTAAAAAGAAATGTGGATGGTTGGATTGTAATGATAGCACCATTACTCTAAAGCAGAGATTGGCAGCTAATCTTACAAATGCGTATTTAATCTTCTTAAAGCCAAATTTAATAACTAATGTGTACTTCAACATTACCAAAAAATCAAGTAAAAGACCATAAACAGAATACGCCAACAGGTATCTAACTGCCCAAGAGTGTATAACAACGAGACAGATAAATGAATACCACAGATCCGTAACAACAAATGCAGTTAGAATACGCCAACAGGTATCTAACTGTTCTTAAAAATCTGCAACAAGCCAACAAACATCACATTAATCAGAAAGAACAAGGGAACACTCAAAGGAAACAAAAAAATAGTTTGTAGCATAGCAAATAAACGTTTTTTTTTAATCCGACAAGGATTTTTTTTCCCCCAGACCTAAGGATTTGAAAAACAAACACAGAAACTGAGCGAAATGCACAGTACACTGGTTTGTAAACTAAATATGAGGGTAAACAAAAAAAGCTAAACTGTGTATTATACAATGTAATAAGTCTTCATAAAATGCAAAAACTAACATGCTTTTTTTCTTTTATCACAGAAATTAAAAAAGGATATTTCAGCCAAGTACTAAAGTCATGTAAGACATATGGATTCTGAACAAAGTAAACAGTAAGTATAATTACAGTCATGTCATACATATTCAAATCTACATGTCTAATCTATGGCAGTAATATGGTGCAGTGGCTGTAGGCTGGGCCTAGTGTCTTCGATGTATAACCAAGCACCTACACCCTACGGCCAAGCAACCAAAACTATAGGTCCTACCCACAACCATCGCAGCATAGGAAAACCATGGTGCTAGTAATTTCACTACTTATAAGTTTACTCTTGGGTGCATGGTCGTGCACACAACCACTGCACCACAGCACACCCATGTTCACTTATAACCTCACTGCTTATCACTTCAGTCTTGGGTGCATGGCCTTTGGCCTTTGGCCATGCACCCAAGATTCTGGGTCCTAGCCAGAACGACCACAGCATATCGCACCCATCGTGGCTTCTAATTTCACTACATATAAAGTTGGTTTTGGGAGCATGGCCTTCGGCCATGCACCCAAAACACTACGCCCTTCCCACAACCACCTGAATGATGTTTGATAGTACGAGTGTACCTATACCTGTGAAATGCTGCAGTAGTTGTGGCCACATGCTACAGACTTGGGTGTAAGGCCATAGATTTTTCAATGTATGGTTATGCAGTATATAAAATCCATAGTGGCTTACAACTGCAGTGCTTATAACTGTGTTCTTGGGTGCATGGCCTTTGGCCATGCACCAAAGACTCTACGTCCTGGCCACAACTACCACACGATATCACACCCATTGTGGCTTGTAACTACACTACGTATAAATGTGCTGTTGGGTGCATGGTCTTCTGCCATGCACCCATGACTACAGGCCCTCCCCACAGCCACCTCAGTGATGTTCAATACTATGGGTGTATCCATAGCTGTGGTATGCTGCAGTGGTTGTGGCCAGGGCATAAAGTCTTAGATGTATGTCCATACATATTTCAATGTATGGGTGTGAAGTGGCTTATAACTCCAGTGCTTATAACTTTGTTCAAGACTCTACACACTCCCCACAACCTTCTTATCGATAATGAATATTACAGGTGTACCCATTGCTGTGACATGCTGCAGTGGTTGTGGCCAGAGCCTATAGTCTTGGAAGTATGGCCTACAGCCTACGGCCTAAGGCCATGCACCCAAGACTCTAGGCCCTGGCCACAACCACTGCAGCATATTACACCCATGGTTGCTTGTAAATCAGTAGCACACCCATAGAATGAAACATTGTAACTGTAGCATGTACTCAATTTGTACCCAGTACTCTAGGCCCTGCCCACTAATCGATTGTATTGGTGTGATGTATGAATGTGATATGCTGCAGTGTTTGTGGGCAGGGTGTACACGCTTGGGTGTATGGCATACAGCCTGCAGCCATACACCCAGAAGTCTACGTCCTGCCCACAACCATTGCACTATATTAAACCCATGTTGGCTTATAAGGTAAGAGGTTATAACTGTTGTTGGGTGCATGGCATTTGGCCATGCACCCAAGAGTGCAGGCCCTCCCCACAACCACCTGAGTGATGTGGGATACTACGGGTGTATGTATAGGTGTGGTATGCTGCAGTGGATGTGGCCAGAGTATAGATTCTTAGCTGTATGTCCATAGATATTGCAATGTATGGGTGTGCAGTAGCTTATAACTCTTGTGCTTACAACTTTGTTCTCTACACACTCTCCACAACCATCTGATCCATAAGCAATACTACAGGTGTATCCATTGCTGCTACATGCTGCAGTGATTGTGGCCAGGGCTTAGAGTCTTGGAAGTATGGCCTACGGCCATGCACCCAAGACTCTAGGCCCTGGCCACAACCACTGCAGCATGTCACACCCATGGCGGCGAACTAATAAATAGCACACCCATAGCAAAAAATAATGTAATTAGGGCATGTAGTCAATTTCAATGTTCGTTAACACCACGTGTGTCCTTAGAACAGTTTCAAGGTGCCTGCACACAGCACGGACTGAAATACTACACTTATGAGACCCCTCATTTTCTGCACTTACAAACATCTCAGGCGGGCATAGAGAATACATCATTAACACCTACCGCCTGAACAAATACAGTTTTTCATCCATCTCTTACTGGCTGAACCTCCCCAAGTAGTATGACACAGCAAAATAGTTTTCGAAATAGCATGTTGCTGCTGGTCGCCGCTGCGCTGTCGGCTGATCCAAGATGTCGGGCGCATCCAAACAATGTGACGCACAACACGTCTCACTGCAGCCATACGGCAGCGTCGTCGCGTGTCTGCGGTCATGACGCCAGCCCCTTAGCCAATCGGTATCTTGTCCGCGGATCGAACAGGGAAGTGTGACCACGGAGCAGACAGATATCTATTGATATCACTAATTTTTTTAGACCTCCTTTTTGGTCATTTTTAAGAAAAGTACTGCACGGATTGTCACCAAATTTACAAAAGCACACTTTCGGGTCCAAGTCCCAGCCCCTGCCGCAAATTTGGTGAAAATCCATCCAGCGGTTTGGCCTGTAGCCATGCGCAAAGTTTTCCCCCCATTCAGTCTATGGGAAAAAAAGAAGTTTTGGGACCCCCCCTATAACTTTTCCCCCCCTAGACGAATCCTCACCAAACTTTGCAAAATAATTCAGAGCAGCCCATATACATTTTTTGCAAAGTTTGGTGAGGATTCGTCCAGGGGGAGCGGAGTTATAGGCCGCCCAAAAAGGTTCTTCCTATGGAAACAGTAACTTAACCATAACTACACAGCCACTAATATATATATATATATATGATACATTACTCACCGTAATCGTATTTCTGATGCTTGTATCTGCTTAGATTCACAGGCTGTGCATAGGCCGACATCTAGTGGAAGCTGTGGAGTATTACAGTTTGTTTTTCGAAACTCGAAAATGGCCGTCGACACAGGGCGTGCCAGTAATACTATCCCTAGTGTGACGTCCACTGTACCCAAGATCCCTACCCTGTAATAAGCTTCTCAATGAGCATATTATCTTTTTTAACCATGCCAGAAAAATCCATGCAGTGCCGCATTCAGCACCTGCTCACATCAAGCAGCAAATACTAAGCTATAATGTGCTTTCAGCCGAAAACAGTCAGATTACTTCCATCTGAGTTACTAAAGGGCATCCGTGGCAAAGTAGTACATTTGCCATTAAATCTTAACGAAAATGTAGAAAATCTAGGAGTACAATGGCCAATACATGAATCTTTGATTGTACTATTTAATGGCATGCCAACAAAAGACAACAAAATTTGGCAGCAACTAGTTGACTTAAAGTTGGACAAAGATATAAACAGAGGAAAACTTTAATGAAACCACCCAAATAATTTAAGATTCACCGGCAAATAATTTAAGATTCAAATGGCCAATTTGAACACGTAGATCCTGTTACTGCAGCCAACATTTTAGACCAGTATACAATTCACGCACTTCACTCCAAAGACACCATTGAAGATGCATTAGAAACATATCAAATGCATTAAGACAAAAGATCCCCAATGAGCATATTGAAAAAAAAGTGTCAAAGCACGTTCTTTTCCTCTACTCTTTCCTACAGGAAAAAGAGGAAGATCTAACGAAAGGTCCACACAAATTAGTGCATTAGAATATCGCCCCATACAAATGTATTCTGAAGACCCCAGATTCAGGCAAAATGTAGGATACATTTTCCACCTCCTGTTTGAAAGTGAACTAGCAACTCTAAGTTATGGAGTGGCACACACATTAAAAACAGGCTCTAATTGTTTCAACATCTCCGCTACCCAACTATCCCTAGTGTGACGTCCACTGTATCCATGATCCCTCACGAGTGTAGGGCCCACAGATTGAATTCTTTCTGACATGAGGTAGCATGAGGAGTAGCGTGAGTACAGATAATCCAAACAGATAGATAGATAAGACTACAGGCATCCATGCGCCTTCTCTCAGAGGGGCGGAAGGGCGGGCGCATGTGAATCTAAGCAGATACAAGCATCAGAAATACGATTACTGTGAGTAATGTATCCTTTCTGAGGCTTATGGAATCTGCGTAGATCACATGCTGTGCATAGATTAGCGAGCAGTGTTAAAAGAAGGAGGTGGGATGTGAGAAGGGTCATGAGCAAACAGGTGTCTTAGAACCGCTTGTCCCACTTGAGTATCTGTCTTGGAATGGGTGTCAATACAGTAGTGCTGAGTAAAAGTGTGAATAGAGCTCCATGTAGCTGCTTTGCAAATGGTATCAAGGGATATATTTGCAATGAAAGCCAGAGTGGCCCCAATGCCTCTTGTAGAGTGGGCTCTTGGCGTAAAAGGCAGAGTCTTCTCAGAAAGGGAGTAACATAGCTGAATACAATTGACTATCCACTTGAGAAGGCACCTTTAGAGACACGATCTCCCTCTCTGCCTGTAGCTATGGAGACAAACAGTTGGTCTGTTTTTCTTAGCGGCCTGGTCTTCTCTACATAGTAGAGGACCGCTCTTCACACATCTAGAGTGTGTAGTTTCACCTCAGCAGAGCTTTTGGGTTCTTGGAAGAAGGCCGGAAGCTCAATGGACTGGTTAACGTGAAATTTAGAAATGAATTTAGGTGAGAACCTAGGGTGTGTTCGTAGAACCAGTTTATCCTTATGAACAGTAAAGAAAGGATCCTGCACTGACAGAGCCTGAATGTCACTGACCCTTCTTATGGATGTAATGGCTACTAAGAAGACAGTTTTATAGGTCAGGTGTTTGAGACTGGCTTTATGCATGGGTTCAAAGGGGGGACCCATGAGCTTAGCAACACCACATTAAGGTCCCATCCTGGTGGTGGGTTTGAAATTGGTGGAGTCTCTTTACCCCTTCCATGAAGGCTTTAACCACTGGTACTTTCCACCACAACACCTTGTTATGGGAGGTGGTGTAGGCTGACAGCGCCGCCTGGTGTATCTTGAGTGAATTAAATACCAACCCTGCATCCAGCAGGTGGAGCATGTAGGTGACAATATTGGAAGGAGTGCAATCAACCGGGTTGATTCCTTTATTCTGGCACCAGATAACGAATATTTTCCATTAATTGAAGTAACAGTGCCTCGTGTTTGGTTTCCTAGATTCCTTTAGGATTTCCATGCATCTCTGTGGTAGGTTGAGATGTCCAAACTCTAGGACTTCAGGAGCCATGCTGCTAAGCTCATCGAGCTGGGTTGAGGATGCACTGTTTGACCTTGGTGCTGGGATATTAGGTTGTGCCAGCACGGGACTCTGATGGGTTCGCACACTGCTAGTCTGCGTAGGTGTTGGAACCACGGTTCGCTTGTGGCGAATTGGTCTATAGTGGGGAAACCCCACTGTGAGAAGATGTCCTCTACGACTCCTCTGTGTAGACACCATTTGTGTTCTTCTGGGAGGGGATCTCTGCTTAAAGCGTCTGCTAGTGAATTGAGATCCCCTGGAACATGTTGAGATGACAGGTAAATGTTCCGTCTGAGTGCCCATGTCCACATTTTCTGGGCAAGCCCGGACAGATTTGGCTAACAAGTCCCTCCCTGTTTGTTTATGTAAAACATCGCTGTCATGCTGTCTCTTAAGATCTGCACTGACAGGTTTTACAGGTGGGGTTCGAACGCTCAAAGCACTCTGAAGACTGCCAGAAGCTCTAGCAGATTGATGTGATTCTTGGCCACTGTATGAGACCAGAGACCCCGAGTTGTGTGGTGAAGGAGGTGTGCGCCACACCCCGATAGGGACATGTCTGTAGTGACTACAGCCTATATCTCCGGATCGAAAAAGGGTTTCCCCTTTGACAGGTTCTCTCTTGTCCACCAGTGGAGACTTTGTACAAGTGTTGGCTGAACGACCACTAGATCGTCCCACTGACCACTTGCTTGAGATCACTGTTTCGGCCAATCATTCCCACATGGGTCGCCTGCACAGGCACACGTGGGGGACCAGGTAAATACATCACACCATCATGCCTAGCAAACGCATCGCTTTGCGCACTGTTATCTGGCGACCGGACTGATATTGAGAAATTTGCAGTAGTAGATTCCGAATTCTTTCCTCTGATGGAAAGGCCAACCCCTCTTGAGTGTTTAGGACAGCTCCTAGGAACTGTTTGGAGGTGCTTGGCACCAGACTTGATTTTTTCTCGTTGATGGAGAAACCCAATTCGAAGAGGAGGTCGATAGTTCTTTGGATGTTGGATCTGCAAATAACTGGGTTTTCCCCCGTGATGAGCCAGTCGTCCAGATAGATAAGGGTACACTGGGATTGCCTCCCTGCGTAGGTGTGCTGCCGCCACCGCCAGTACCTTGGTGAATACCCTTGGAGCCGAGGCTATACCGAAGGGCAGCACCTTGAACTGGTAGTGCTGACTGTCCACCTTGAAGCGCAAGAATCTTCTGTGCGCTGGGAACATGGAAATATGAAAATAGGCATCTTTCATGTCCAATGTTACCATGTAATCCCCTCTTTAGGAGTGGGATTACCTCTTGGGGAGTAGTCATGCGAAATTTTTGGGGCTTGACATACTTTGCAGGGCGTAAGTCTAATACTGGGCGCATTATCAAATCTTTTTTTGGCACAAGGAAGTAAGTTGAATAAATACCCTTGTTTACCTAGTTGCTCGGGACGAGTTCTATCGCGTCCTTTGCGAGAAGATTGTCGATTTCCTCGAGGAGGATCTTTTGGTGGTACAGGGAATTTATCTTTTGTCGTGGAAGGTGGTTGCGGGGGCGCTCCAGCAGTTCGATGCAGTATCCTGCGGACACTGTGGACAGCACCCATCTGTCCGATGTGATCCCTTCCAATGCTTGGGTGAAGTTGGAAATGTGCCCCCCTACTGGGGATACATGGGAAGGGACCCTGAGCGGAACGTCACTGCTTTGCGGGAGGCGTACCGCCTCTGCCTGGGCTGCCTCTTCCTCTAACACGGCTCCTTTTATTACCTCTGCCGTAACTTTGGGTAGTCTGTTGGTTGCCACCCCACGATGTATCCTGTCCCTGTGCCCAATTGGAGCCCCTCTGGGAATTTTGGCCGCGTGAGCGACGAAAATTACTATTCTCTCTTTGATTGGTGGGCTTATTTAGGGACTTCAGAGTATCGTACTCGTCTTTGGCAGTTTTGAGTGTGTCTTCTACTGCTTTGCCAAACAAGACATTCGGTTCCACCGGCATGTCAATAAGGGTAGCCTGGGTCTCAGGTTTAAACCCTGACTATTTTAGCCAAGCGTGCCTCTTAATGAAAGTGCTCTCTGCTATGAGCCGGCCTGCATTATCTTCGGCATCAAAGGTAGTCTTCAGAATGCAACCAGACACGGCTCTACCGTCCGACGTGATTTGGGCAAGTTGACGCTCAAGTGGTTCTGGAGCTGAGTCAATGAGAGCAGCTACCTGCTCCCACTGGTGGCAATTATAGCTTGCCTGCAGAGTGGTGGTATTGGCGATTCCTGCCTGGTAAGCGGAAGTGGAGGCCACTTTCCTTCCTAACCCATAAATTCTCTTGCTCTGCTTGTCTGGGGGAGCCTCAGATGAAGATAGATGTGTCCCCCCTCTTTTTCTGATGTTTGTGATTACCAAAGAGTCGGGCTTAAGTTGACCCCTTATGTAACGTGGGTCTGACTGGGCGGCCCTGAACAACTTCTCAATTCTGGGGTGTACAGCCCTAGTGAGATTAGGAGTGAGAAGTGAAGGCTCAATTCTTCGCTGGATTGTCTTGAGAATAGGAATGGTTTGAGCAATGGGCCTCTTGTCCCCCACTAGCTCCTCTGCAAAGTCCCTCTCTTCCTGCGACCCCCCCCCCCCCCCGAGCGTCTATGTGGAAGTGCTCTGCAGCTTTAGACCTCATTTAGAGGGGGCTGGTTATCTATTTGTGAGTCAGTAAGTTGTGGTTCCTTGTGAACCGGAGAGTCCATATTGTAGACCTCATCCTCATTTTCCTCCTCCTCATCCTGGTCCTCGTCATCGTCATCTCCATAATACTCGACCCCTGTTTGGTCGTCCAGCATTTGTATATCTGGGTCATCCTGATACTGCTGGTAGGGCTGGATTTAGTAAGGGTCTGAAGTCAGGCCCTGAGCTGGAGTATCAAACCGAGATCTATTAGGAGGCTGAGGGTCCTTGGATCCTGATGGAGTAGCATGGTCAGGGGTATAGCTAAGAAAATGCTGTGGGTTTTTTTCATAAAAATTGGCTAAGTAAGACATTCTCCTCATCACCCTGTCTATGTCCTCAGTGCTCCATTTTCTGGAACTGGGGATGACAACCTCCTGTTGAGGTTCCTCTTCTAGTCCCATATTTTGAGGAGTGGGCGGAATGAGCCTGGGTGTAGTGACTGGGACAGGGGTCTTAGATTTGTCCTCATCTGACAAGCTGTTTGTGTCCTTGTGTGCCTGGGGTGCAGAAGTTGAATGTGATGACACTTTCTGCTGTTTGTCCCCTTTCCCATGAGTGGAAGAGTGTTTCCCTGATGGTTTTGCCTTTTCTGAATCTTTCAACGCTTGGCGTCGAGATTCAGGGCTAAGGTCTCTCTGTTTCGAGTGTGCACATCCGGACTCGGAGGAGACGCCGAACGGGCTGCCGGAGCAGACATTTGGTGTGCGGCTTGGGAGTGGAGGTCGGATTCGTCTTTTGACAAACGTACCTCCGTGACTATGGGGAGCGAGGCACTCTTGGCAACTGTGGACGGTTGCTGTGTGTCGTGCAGCGATCTCGACCTGGAATGCCCAGAGGACACCGATTCCGTGGACCGCTCTCTACGTGCCTATTTCTCCCGAGAACTTGACACGCGTGTCGAGTCTCGGTTGGACTTAGTGTGTTTAGGTATAGAAGTAGTTTGGATAGCGCTCGTGTCGCCGGGTGTGTTCCCCATAACTGCCCTGCCGGACAATCCTCCGAGGTCGGGGACTAGCGCTTGGGTGTCTTTCGACGCCCCTGTGCCCTCGCCGTCCGAAAGGATGGCATCGCTGCCAACGCTGAAGGCACCCACCGCTTCCATGGCCTTGAGCTGCCTGGCGTGGTGGGCCCAACGCTTAGTGGAACGGTCCTCGAGTGTTTTTGGTTTCAAAAGCTTGTACGCTCTGCAGTTCGCTTCAAGGTGGTCCCTCGGCAAGCAGAGATTACAGGTGGCATGTTTGTCAAACCAAGGGTACTTACGGTTGCACTTGGGGCAAAATTTAAATGGCGTACTCTCCATAGGTCACCTTAAGGCAGCGGGCTTGTGTATGTAGGAAAATGATAAAGAGTGTTGAGTATGTTTCCACCCCCCACTCTCCCTACTTGCAGGGCCGAGCCCAGAGGCCTTCCGAGGCCCAAAGTCCGACGTGCAGTCTCGACGGTTGGTTGTTCTTCGGACCGGCATCGATCTTCAATGTCTCAACATGGGAGTGAAAGAACGGGGAAATTAATATTGATTTTTTGCAAAATGGCTGATAGCCAGAGAACTCTGCACAATGCTTCCGACCAGTATGGCGGAAAAAAACAATCTGAGGATCCTACACGCGTGAGGGATCATGGGTACAGTGGATGTCACACTAGGGATAGTATTACTAGCACGCTGTATGTCGACGCACATTTTCGAGATTCGAAAAACAAACTGTAATACTACGCAGCTTCCACTAGATGTCGGCCTATGCACAGCATGTGATCTAAGCAGATTCCACAAGCCTCAGAAATATATATATATATACAGACTAGTCCAATATATAACTAGGCCGAGAGGAAAACCTACCCCGACTCCCTTATCAATAAGGATATATGGACATGTAACATAACTACTTATCAATTAAAACAATCCTCACCAATTGTAACTAGAACACCCATCTTTCAATCTGAAGGGAGAGCAAGGTATGACCCAGAAATGGCACCTAGCAACTTCGGGGGCACAGGCAGCAATGGAACAGACAGTAATGCATAGGAAAGAACGGGGAGAGATAATCTAACTCCACCACCTAAGCAGGACTTATGCCCGCACCCTGGGTGCACCAAGCTCAACAGCCTAGCTGGGCGCCAAACTTTGCCCCGGCTCTGAAACTAGACAGTCCGAAAAGGGAAGAGAAATTTAAACTACCCAATTAACTACCGACAGTAAATGGGTAGAAAGAAGCTGGGTAATGATAATAAAACCCCACTATCGATCTAGGGACAATGCTCACCTAACCTGGGGTACTTTGCCATTTTATCTGCTGAAATAGCCACAGTATCGCCACAGAAATTAGACAATCATTAAACCAAGAGAGAGAATATACCAAAACAGTATGACTACCTGATACATAAACTAAACTACAGGGATTATGAGACATATAACTCACTAACCAAAACCTCTAATTTCTGCTTACTTAATTCACACAAAACCAACACAACCACCTCTCTCAAAGCAAACCGCACAGACTTCACCACACCGCAACAACAACCAACACATAGATCGCAACAACAGCACGCGAGGTCCCGCTTCGATCCTATTTGCACACCCAAGCTCAGTGCATGGTGAAAACCGAACTGAAGCTGCCAAGTACATCATCTCTCACTTTCCTATGCCCTCTTCACGCACTAACCCCACCCCGTCCACCTTTCTTTACAGATCTGCCTGAGCGCCTGGAGACCGACTCCTTTGGTGACGGTGCGCTATATAAATACCTTTAACATTAACATAGTCAGCCTCTAGTACCTCCCAGTCCCTAGGTGCACCCGCAGTCACTGTCGGCAACAACTTGTCAGTGCTTGTCATATTTCCCCCAAATAGCATCTTGCATGATGAATACCTGGTATCTGACCGCCCCCTCAATCTTAGGCCATGGAGAACAAATGACAGCCAGTCATCCCACTGTGTGCCTTACACATCCATCTGCCTGAACTGCTCCTTTTTTGGCTCCTCTTTCTGTTTTTTCTTCGAGCAAGTCACACAAATGTCCACATGCTCCTGCCAGCCCTTTTTGGCTTGTGCCACCAGGCCACCTGTCGGCACCAATACTCACTGTCTTGCTAGTTCTCTGCATTGATATATTGCATTATTTGTTCATCCTCCCCCTTCCGGTTTGCCAGGAGCCGCTCACATTTCCTTTGACCCTCCTTGCTCTTCTGTAAGATAATCTTCATCACTTCAAGCTGTGGGTCCACCGCCACATGCCATTCCTTTTCTATGTATGCCATTAGCTGTGGCTGTAGGACATTGTCAGGTGCCAAGGGCCACTCTCGCTCAGATGGAGTTATCTTCTTTCTTCCCAGAGCGAACCCCACTGATTGTAATTCACCATACTGTGCTATTTTCCCCCCAAATACTACTGAGTCATGCTGCCACTAATCACCTTCTTTATTTGTGGGCCTGTCAATGACCTTCTCTGGTGCACATGCCCAGAAAACGTCCTGTTGCATTTTGACAGTCTCTGACATGCATTCATGTAACTCGCCTGATACTACCCCTTCCACTGCAATTTTGCTCACTGCACCATATAAGGTGCACACTGCACAGTCACTCGTTCTTGCGAAATCCAGTTTATTTTTGCCCCAGGTCTCAGCTCCCCCATGCTGTCAGGACTCGTTTGTGTGCATCAGACTATGGGTGGTACTCTTAGTAGCAGCCTTAACAATGGCCATTGGGAATATCTGAGCCTTGCCTCTTTCTCCCTGCAAGCACCTATTTGCCAAATCTGTCATAGCGCCACTTTTTTCCAGAATGTCCTCCCGCCCAACACAGTTGCCTTCCCCCAGTACCCAGCCAGCCCGTGTCCCCTCCCGTTTCCTCCCTTCACTCAAAGATACATAGAGCCACACCCACAGCGTTCTGCATCATCCACCCCAAACCGCACAAGTGCTGGCGCTAGCACCTCACAATCCTGCCCCTCTGTGTCCCCTCCCTCTGCCCACTCCTTGCACTCCCTCACCGGCACTGCTTTTCTCACTGTCAGCCACACGTCATCAGCTGCATTCAGAATGTATCGCCACCCCTGAGCGGACCTTAACTTCTCTGCATCCACCTCCCCGTCGACCACCCTCATTGTGTCGTCTGGTAACAGCCACCATATTGTGGCCCTCATGAAAGTTTGTGTAAGCATTACTGCAAAATCCTAGGGTCTCTGATCCCTCTGCATCTTCCTCACCATCGTAATAACTTTGTTCTTGTAGTTCAGCACCATGTCCCCTGTCCCTTCTCTGCTGTATCTTTTGTAACTGCTGTTCCTGGGTGACCCCTACCGCCTTACTCCTTTGTACCGACTAGGGACCACATCCCAACTTTCCACGATGCTCCTCAACCTCTCCAGCACTCCCAGCAACCTCGATTTATATGACATGTCTGCCCCATCCTCTTGCCTGGTCAGTGGATTGACGTCCGACATACGGTAGCTAATTTGTAACTGGTATCGGCCCTACTGCAGGTTAACTCAGGCTTCTGACCTCAAGCTCCTACCCTGTGCCCTTTACAGCATCGACCCTACACTGTTTCTACACTACCGGTGCTCCGACTGTATTACAGGTGATTTGGGGTTGTTTAACCGCGGATGAATTGTTTGCGACGGAAATGATCGCATGAGAAATGTACATTATACACAATTATTCGTACATTTTCCATTCGGACATCCACGGTAAAACAACCCCAAATCTATAGAAACCCTAACCCCGACCACCAACCCACCCCCGCCCACAACCCCCACCCCAACACACCCCCATTCCCGCCTACTTACCTTTCATTCTCCGACGCGCTATGTCCCTGCAACGCTGGTTCCCTTTCACTTTCGTGATCGGAAACCGGTGCCGCTGGGTCCTTTATTTTTTTTTTTGGGGTACGCTGCAGGGTTATCACCCATAACCCCTGCTCACTAAACTTTATGGTATAGTGAGCGGGGTGCTGCGGGGGACACCCCTGCAGCCTTTCTTTTTACCTACAACACCAAATATATACTACAAAATGTCCTACTAACATTTAGTCATCAGGACATATATTAGTATCCTTTTTCGAACTTTTGGTGGTGTAGGTCATTTAGATTCGGTCGTTTTGGCCAAAACCATTACAGGTTCCTACAAATGCTGTGACCCAAATGCAATCCTGTAGTTGCCCTTGCAGCCCTGTATTATACCACTGCAGCACTCTGAAGCACCGTCTTTGTATTATTCCTAGAGTCCCTTAAGACTCCAGAGTCTCGTAGTCAAGCGTGCAACAGGAAGAGCGAAAAACACTTTTTTCACTTACCCGTTGTATACCCCAGTCATGCATGTCAGGAAGGGGAGCTCCCCCGGGTATCGGCACCAATGTGTTACAGGCTTGTCCTGCTCCCCCACAACACCTCAGGCACTCAACACAAATAATACACAGGAGATCAGAAGTAGAGAGAAATAGGCTGGAATGCAAACACACCAGTGCATGGCAAGCTGCTCACTGCTCTGCCCCGCCCAGGCCTGGCTCATCCTTGTATACATACAGGGTGGCTAAATTCATTCTCCACCCATGAAATAGTACGTGTACGCACAAATAATAACAAAAAGGTCCATTCCGGAGAACAGGGGGAAGGAAGCCTGTAGTTGTGAAAGGTTTTCAGTGCCATTACTGCGAGTTAGCCTGTGGCCTTGGGATTTTGGCCAGCAGCATCGTCCTGGGTACTTCCGAGGAGGGGCTCAGGCCCGAGGCCTCATGCATTCCACAGCTCAGTTCGGCGACCTCGCATGGCATGGGCGTTTCAGCTGTAGGCCAGACTCACCAAGGCATAAAATAAGCGGTATTGCATCGCAATTTGCGATACGATACCGTTGGTTTGCGTTTTAATTTTGGAATCATGTCGCAGTTTCTGCAATATGATTTATGGCACCGAGTGCAGAGCTTAAAAGGCACAGATTACTGTGCCTTTTTATTTAAGCTCTGCGCTCGGTGCTCTGACAGTGTGCAGGCAGCAGGCAGAAGCTCCGGGGCTGGGCTAGATACATTGTATCAATGTATGAGCCTAGCGGGGGGGGGGCGTCGAAGTCACGTGGGGAAGACTTCAGCAGAAGCACCCCAGCTCCACTCACAGACCCGGCTTCCATCCGAGGTAAGGAGTCATGCTGGGGTGCTTAGGGGAGGGTGGAGGAGGGCGAGCCCCTTGTCTGCGGGGCTGGGTGTTAGCAAGTGGCCACGGCTAGGAAGAAATATTTCACCTGCCCATTCGGGTGGGAGAAATATTAATTTATTAATTCCAGCCACTTGCTACTACCCAGCCCCACAGTAAAATGGCATGCTGGCAGATCGCCTTTCAAATATTCTTTCCTTCTCGTGATTAGCGAGAAGGAAGGAATATTTGAAATGCCCTCTACAAGCAGGCTACGGTATTACAGCAGGCCTGGGTGCTTAGAAAATGGCAGTAAATAATATTTCTCCCGCCCGTATGGGCGGAAGATTTATTATTTACTGCTACTTTCCAAGCACCCATGCCTCCAGTAATAAGTTAGCCTGCTTGCAGAGGGCATTTAACATTTTGTTTCAGTCTCATGCTATAGGTGCCACAAGCGCTTTAATCACGAGACTGAAAAAAAAATAAAAAATGCCCTCTGCAAGCAGGCTACGTTATTACTGCAGGCCTGGGTGCTTGGAAAGAGGAAGTATACAATATCTCACCCGCCCAAATGGGGGGGAGAAATGTTATTTACTGCCACTTTCTAGGCACCCAGGCCCGCACTAATACCATAGCCTGCTACAGAAGGCACTTTGCATTTTCTTTCAGTCTAGTGCTTAAAGGTGCCACGAGCGCTTTAATCACGAAACTGAAATAATATTTAAAATGCCCTCTGCAAGCAGGCTACGTTGTTGGCCTATTGTTACGTCCCGGTTTTGCCAGGACTGTCCCCCTTTCTCAAGATTATGTTCCCATTGGAAACTGCAGTGGTCTCTGTTTTTTGTAGTAGGTCTTTATAGCTTGCAGGCAGGAATGCACAATCTCGTACAGAAGAAATGCTTTATTTTACAAATTAAGATAGTGCTAGTTTGTAATAAATTTATTATAATATGTGTTTCTCTGAACAGCAACACTTCAACCCCCTTCTCCTCTAAACGCTACTGAAGTGCAGTACCATGACAGCCACTTTCAAGAGTTAGTCCTACTTTTATGTAAGTTGCCATGTCCCAGTTTTTTACTTTTTGAATTTGGTCACCCTATGGTGGCCTGATGGGCATTACAAAGGCGTTCCATTATGGATCAGGGTGCACTGGAACCCTGGCTTTCAGTCTTGTGATTAAAGTGCTTGTCGCACTTTAATCTTGAGACTGAAGGATTATCTAAAGGCCCTCTGTAGCACCATGCTGTTATTAGTGCGGGGCCTGGGTGCTTAGAAAGTGGGTGGAAATAATTGCCACTTTCTAAGCACCCAGGCCCTGCACTAACAACAGTATGGTGCTGCAGAGGGCCTTTAGATATTCCTTCAGTCTCATGATTAAGGTGCCACAAGCATTTAATCACGAGACTGAAAGCCAGGGTTCCAGTGACACATGATCCATTTTGGAACATCTTCTTATGTCAGATAACTGCAGTTTTAAAGCACACTGCTATCCATCTAGATAATCTAAGACTGTGACATGCCAACATTCTGGGACCAGTTTCAAAAATAGTAAGTAGATGTCACATCAATTTTACCCAATGAAATGACAAAAATAATCTGGAGAGTCAACAGCCGCCGATTATCACTAAACAGCCAGGCAGCAGGAAATTGAAACAGTAATACCCACTGAAAAGCTATTAATCCTATATAAAGCCTATGTCAGCAAGTGCCTGCTGTGGAGGAACCCGTGTGAAAAGGCAACGAGGTGATAACACCTCTGTATACCCCAAGGGAAGTGACGGCCGGAAGGGCTACCGCAAATGCAGCTAAGGCGTTAAGCCCCAGAACAAAATAAATTGCTGTGTTATTGTATAACACTGCAAACTGGCAACATGAGGAAGTTGCTGTGGACATCCCTGAGGCTCAGGGCCCTTATCAAATGAAAAGGTTGAAAGGCCCTGATGCTGTCCCTGATTGCAGGGCTTGTTGTTAGCAAGTGGCTGGCAGTAATATTGCTCCTACCCGTTCCAGTGGGACAAATATTTCCAGCCACTTAAGCACAATGCTGTGGGTAATCAGTTGTTCTTTGTCTGTTTTGTAGACATTGCAATGTGTCTGTAGAGGACAATAACGGGAAAGAGTGAACCTTCACACTGACTTTGACAACAAACGAAGAGTCACCAGAGAGGTAAGAAAAGCGTAGTCCATCTTTTTATACTAAAAAAACATCTTTTGTGTTGGTGCCATAGGCAGCGCCTTACATGAATGGAACAATATTTAAAAGGCGTTTTGCAAGCAGGTTGTGTTATGGGGTTATCACTTGTAGTCTTGTATTCAGGGTGGTGCAAATACTCCCCCAAAGGTGGTTGCTTCGAGTGATTTGTGTTCTTTGCAAATAAACAACCCTTTTGTGGTTCTTCAAACACAAAACAAATGTGTACTAATTAGAGCTTGGAAAGGTATGTGGTAAATTGCTGGCAAATTCTGTCTTCACTGCTTAACCAAACTGTGTGATCTTGGGCAAATCATTTGATCCAACCCAGCCACACCAGTGTGCTGGCAAGAACAGAAATGTGCATTATTTATCCTTAGGCAGTGTTGGTGGCCTGGTGGGCATTACATTGCACAATTTGCTGCTAACTTGCCACTCAGTACTTCAAACAATGCTGTGGAGTCACAAAATGTGGTGCCTGTGTGCCATAGGTTTAGAGAGATTCCTGACCTCTTGGGCACCCTGATGATTTTTCTGTTGGCTTTTAGGTGTCTGGGACAGCACTCCCTCTTTAGATCATTTATTTTGATCTTTTCAATCATCTCAGTTTTTGCTGTCTTGCCATAAGACAGACCACAAATGGATCATTACATGTTAACTGGCTAGGCCTATTTGTCCCGCAGATGAAACCTAATGGCCCTAGTAACTGGTAGGTGCTGCATCAGGGCCTCAATAACCTGGGCAGAACAAGAGACTGGCATCTAGCCATTTGGTTCTGCAGAATAAGATAACTAATGTCTCCAATTTGTCATAAACTCATTGTAGCTGCTGTCTTCATCTTGGGCAGTTACTTGTGAGTGTTTTATGCCAAACACTAGTTAAATGAAACTTGATAATAAAATAAAAAAGACACACGCACAATTGTGTCTTTATTGATGTCTTGTTGAGATGGACACTGCACTATGCACCACTAACTGCTGCATGACCCAGCTGCACAGAGTCTTGAACAGAAAAATGTTTTATCAGATCTATTTATGTAGTCCATTCATGCAGTGAACCTTTACATTTTACACTCATTGCACGAATGTCTGTATTCTTGCTAATTGTATGTCTTGGGGTAAAACTAACTTCTGGTGACATTTAATATAGGAGTACAAAATTGCTAATCAAATAGGTTTATTTGCTAATCAAAAATATTTTAATTAGCAAATTCTGCTAATCAATTTTTGAAAACTAATTTATGCCTTGCCATTATAAGTATGAGCCAACAAATCCCGAATGGTAATGGGAACAATTGGGACTGGCTTGATGGGTCATGCATGACAAAGGGCAACTTGGCAGTTATGTAGCATTAACAACGAAGAGTTCATCCCCCAAAAAAGCTAGAATTCAAACTGCTTTTTTGAAAACTGAGCCCATTCCTTGGAATCTATTAAACACCCATAACTCAATGGGACTCTGTATATAACACACAATCCTTCATCGGAGTGTGGCTGTGCCATGCCCATGGGGAAGGAAGGTAATCTAGCAATGCAACCTGGGAGATTTGTGCAAGTCCTTCTTATTTTTATAAAGTAGCCATAAAATTAAGAACAACTCCAGCATGGAGGTGAGGTGCTCCGAGGCACGGACCTGCTGGTGGCCAGGATTTACCATCTATATATGGGTTGGTAAGCACCATAGAGTGACCATCAGCTATAAACAGATACCATTATGAGACATCAAGATTTGCACTCTCCACTAGCAAGTTACAATTGTAATTGGCTCTTGGCAAGTAAGAAAGTATGCGCTTTCTGCATGTGGACTGTGTGCGACTTTGTATGCCTTGTCTAGAAGCTTGCAACTTGAACTGTGTACCCCTAACATGATCTTAAGAGACATCATATTACCGAGCAGTATTGACCAGAAACATTAATAATGCTGCATCATAAATTTGTTGATTTATTATAACATGCAGGCAAAAAAAAAACTCATGTACCCGTGCACCAGTATAATTGCATTAAGATTTTGTGTTTAAAAGGAATCCCTTAACTCACAAGATGTGTATTGAGTATTCATACAGCCCTCACTTCAGCCTCATTTTTGGCGCCAGGGCAGAGGGCATTTATTTATTGGATATTTGTAAGGTGCCTATACAACAAATACTGTTTCAAGGCGCCACAAGACGGGAGGGGGTAGGGAGAAGATAACAATAACGGCCATAGTAGGCCTTGTGATATTCTGATAGTGCACGTGCAGTAAAAAGAAGTGCGAGGGGAGGTGGGAGTGCCGGTTTGCGCTAAATGCGAAGTGCTCGGGTGGGAAGGGATATGTAGGGCAAAGAGGAGAGAATGCAAGTGAAAAGGGGGAGAAGGAAGGGGGCACAGGGGCTAGGCGAGTGCTAAGGGGAGGCCAAGTGGGCAAGTGATTGCATGGGGTGCAGGGGATCAGAGTCCATATGCTAAGTGCAAGGAAGGGGGAGGACTAGGCGGGGGGACCTGGTGCCCTGTAGAACTCAGAGGGAACCAAGTAGCCAGTCACTGAGGCAGACTGGGTATTAGCAGGGGAGCTGGAGAGGGAAGGAAGAAGTGAAAATGAGAGTCTTGGATCTTCCGGAACTTACGGATATGCAGCTCAAACCCTAGAGGGGCAGTGAGAACATTCCAGAGGGAGGCTCATGCGGAGGAGATAGATCTACCACCAACACGAGCTGCCTGCAGCAGCCCTTCATTTGGGTAACATAAATACAACACCAGCCAGCTGGCACTTCTGCTGAGGGAAAGGCTCAGCGGGCACTATAATCCAACGGCAAAGGTTACTCGTACGGTAAAGTTAGAAACAGAGTAATAGTGGAACTCTGCCACGCAGTCTTAATCTGAGCAAACTGATAAATGGCACAATTCATGCACCTCAACATTTGAGGAAATAAGAAGGGCAGTTACAACCTCATAGGTCTTCCGAACACCCTTGCGATACAGAATTAATAAATAAATAATGCTGGGATTTTCTGTTTACAGAACAGTTATGCCCTTTGCCTGATAAAAAGGGATTCTGGCTGCAGGGGAATGCATGGAGGGTTTATGTACCCTTATCTTCCCCAATCCCTACTATGATGCTCCTCTCAGATAGGGGTACAAGGACTGTCAATTATCAGATGCTGTACTCCTTCCTTTGTCTTAACCTTTCCCAACCCATCCAGCTAAGGCAGCATCAAAGCAATATGTCATTGTGGTCGTCATCATACAATTCATCTATAAATTGTAAGAAACAAAATGTGTAATCCCCGACTAATCATGTTTCTGTCGCCATGCATCTACCTGGTCGAGTCCTCCAAAAGAGTGTCCAAAACCGTGTTGAAGTCTCCTCCCCATATTGTCAGGGCACGGGGTAGTTTTAAGGTCTCCTCGCCAGGCTGTGGTAAAAAAAGCCCCTCGCACTCCACACCCCACCTTAGTTTTGTGCAATCAAGTTTACTAGTGACAGAGCATTTAGCAACATTGAGCTCTGTCTTATATAAGAGTGGCTCTTTTTGACAAAATGTCACCCACAACACAGTGTCCCTTGTCATTTTTACCACATGGGTATCCTATAGCATAATGATATATGATACGATATGATATGAGATTTGTAACGTGCCTATACACAAGTGTTTCGGCGCGACAAGGCAAGGAAGAGAGAAACGGAGGGAGGACAGAGACAACGATCCTACTAGGCCAAGTGACAGATCGCGCAAGCGCAGGGGAGGGGAAAAGTGCCAGGGGAAGGGGCAGTGTCGTACATGGGATCAAAACAATAACAAGAAGTGCGGCCAGCAGGTTTCAGGTGCAAGGGTAAGTGCAGATAGCATGTGTCCAAAAGTGCAGGTAGGGGGACTGTAGGGTTACAGATACAAACCCAAGAGCAAGGGTTGCCGGGAGGCAGTGCTGGTGTGCAACTGGGCAGGCAGGGAACTGGGTCCGAAATCAGAGGGTAGCCAGGTGACCAGTGCAGTATCAGACAGGAAATCAGCAGGGGGAGAGGAGGGGAGAAGGCAGAAGCAAAGAGGAAAGTCTTGAGGTGCTTCCGGAGACGGTTCCCCTCGAGTTTCAGAGAGGCAGGGATATATATAATAATATATATAATATGCTTATTCCCTGAAAGAGTTTGTAGTACCTTTATGATTTTACAGGCGTTCACTTTACTGTTAAGGCCAGTCATGTTAAGTGGTCTTGCAGAAAAAATAGTTTGGGTGGATTATGCAGGATCAAGGTGGTATTGGGAAATCCTTCCGCCAAAGCTAAACTTCAACAATTGAAATTCCTAAAATCTCTTGCAAGAACTGGAAGGGAAGCCGTAGATTGTCTACCTCAAATGCAAACAAAAAGTGCTACTCACTGTACCACAAGAAGCATCTGGTAAATTAGTGGAACCACACCCGACAAATGGACCTCAAATGTTAAAACTAGGCCAGATAGTGGAGGACACTATACAAGGCCATGCGTGAATAGAGTATAGATAGTAGGTGACATTTTTTCATAGATTTCCCTAGGATAAGGCACAAGTTTATCATCTACTAAAAACAAAACTTGCATTTAAACAAAGCGTGGATTATTTAATCACATTGATAAGGACCTTGTGTGTGAAAAGGGAGACCTCAAACTCCTTTTATTTAACTTGCCAAACATTCTTGAACGAACTCCTGTCCTAGAACTCTTTGGAGCGATCTTTCAACACCACTGGCTTACCGAGTGTCCCTTTCATGAATAGAACGCTTGAAATGAATTCGTTGGACAGCATTTCATAGGCTGTGCTCTGCAGCTTGCATGAGCTCATTCCCAAAATAGCCTACTTTGGCCATTAAGCTACAATCTCTGATATGCATAGGGTTAGATACTCGGGACATGTGCTCCTTTTCTCCAAGACAACAGAACATTGCTTCTGTGTTCCGCTTGACTGCCAGCAATGGTAACATCGCATGCACTGTAAAAAGATACGCTGGCTCGGCGCGGCAATATGTGCTGACATAATCGCAAGTTTATCGTCGGTGGCTGACGAGCTTTCCCTTTCTCACAGCTGGCTTTAAACAAGCGATTCGAGTACCGTGTACGACCAATACCACGTCGCATGTACGCAATGTGAAAATGAATTACAAATGGTAGAAGCGGAAGACGAGGGAGACACATTATTGGAATTAAAGACATACGCCACATGGAGTATGGGGAGGGGGGGTCACAAAAAAAAAATCAATTTGCCCCTTTTTTATTATGTGCATTTGCCCCCTGTTCGAAAATGGACTGAATTAGGGACGTGGGGATCTCTGTAGGCACCACTTCAAATTAATGTTTACACTTTTCTCCACTGAACATTCATTTCGCCCAATGTTGGACACCGCTTAACCCTAAATGTGCATAAGGTTACTTTTCACTTTACACTGTGCATGTTTTCTGTCACTGTCGGGAACTTCCAATGTGCTCTTTATTTTTGAATCCGTATGACTTCTGAGCCGCATATAGCAACATTCATAGGCTCCTGATTAGTCAAATTGGGCTAAAAAAACATTAACAATTATTGATTGATTTTTATGTAATGCAAATGCAGTATCTAATATTACTGATTGTTATGTTATTGTTCATTATTGAATGAATATGGATAGTATTCCTGAAACGGATTATTGGTTGTAACCGCCACCCACTTATTTCAGTCAGTACAAAGAGTGCCACAAGTACAAAGAGCAGTAACACTGTAGGGCAGCCTTCCTACACTTGCACTGTAGTGTGCAGCCTTTCTTGCAGACACATCGTAAGAGTTCCCCGGAAGCTCTAGTGTCCGGGATATTTTCCATCCATCTTCATCCTTCTTAAACCTCCAATCACTTGGTGATGGAAGCTGTGTTGCGACCATTGTTTGGGCCCAGCAGTAACCAGCCTGGTAGACGGCTCTTTTTTATGTTGAATGAGTGCTTCTTTTGCGGCAGGTAGATTGTCAATTGCTCTACCTTTCTTAGTAAAGAAGTGTTTTCTTGCCTCATTAACATTCTTCTACTGGTTGCTGACCAGGCCTATCAGCCAACCCACAAAAAGCTGAGGTGATATCTCTGTATGCATTTCAGGTGTCGCATTTAGTCCTCTTGTCTTTCAGTGCAAAAAAAAGGACAGAGTATCACACCCAGTTACTGCGTGAAACATCAGTAAGGCTGTATAACGATCAGGACACAAAGCTCTTGCTAACTCATGAGCGGCAAAAAAACGATGTTCTCAACAACTCCAAATGCAACCCATAGTTCCTCAATGTTCGGAAGTTGTGCAGATGTGATGGCGAGAACTATAACGCTGCTGTCCAGTGTGTATTCCAGCTTTGTTATAGCCTTGCTGCACAGCATCACATACATTCTAGTAGAGTGTCAGCTTCTTCGTATGAACATGGAGCCAGTCCCAAGATATCTTGACGATTTGTAGAAAGAACATTGGTACTATTTGTGGTAATTACCTGCTTGTGTCAATAGCTGTTAAGGTTTTTGCCAAGAAAGAACAATTCAGTCTTTTCATCAGTCCAGAGAAAATCCTGCCAATTTTTTAGAGAGTGCATTTCTTGGTTCAACACGTTTCCGAACACCTTTTCCCCCTTTTATTGTGTGTCGCTCTTCAAGCTGTCAGGCCTGTACACATCCCAGATGATATCTGGCCTTGTAACATGCTGAAGCTGAAATGTGATGGTGGGTATGAACACAGTACTGGCATAATCTTCGAATGTTTTGCAAATCCTGGTCACAGCATGTTGACAATGGCAGCGCCGTCAAGGATGGTAATTTGCACTGTTGGTTTTGAAGTAGTTTTTTTCCAGGTGCTTCTTCCAGGCAAATCAATATCAATAAATCAGTCTCTGTTCCGGTTCTTAGACTCCCTAACTTCGACAGTGCTGGAGGATAGGCTTGGTTTTCACGTTTAAAGAAATTATTCAGCTCTCCATTACAGATCTGTGAGGCAATGCAGAGTCTAGAAAATAGTGAGTAGTCATTCCTCAGCGATGACAAACTGTTTAGTTGACATTCACGAACTGGAGGACGGCTGAAGAGATGGAGGTTATTCCGCTTAATATGATCTGTGATACGTTTAGTTTGATTAATAAGCCTGTTGCTGATTTATAACCCATACTGGACAGCACAATTTTTTCAATATTTAGCAATGTGTCTGCAACTGATGGATGTACTATATTTCTGTCATCAAGTACCACTAGATCACTCAATGGGCCTGTCATATATTGCATTACATGAGTAAGAGACTTGATATCTTTTGCAAAACCCATCTGTGAATGCTTGTTGGACTTATGGCGACACTCATCTTTGCCCACTCTCTTAGTCTTTGTAGAACTAAATTTTGCAACTAAGTGCGCCATTACAGGACCAGAGAACAACCAACGATGCAGAACTGTTTGTTTTTCTGTTAGGCCTAAGCCCCTCCCATCACCTTTGACTGATGTGTTATGTTGTTCATGGGCCTGATCAATGGCAATAGCTAAGAACGCACGCTTTGACATTTTTGTGACAAACTTTCCTTTCATGCATTCTGCATAAGTGTTAGGGTGATGCTTTTAAAGTGAAAACATATTGTGTAAGTGGACAAAAATCATTTGTGCATAGTGAGTATGGTTCAAGGCAAAGAACCAGGGAACACTCTTCGATAGCGCCTCTATACAGAGCTGGAAATCTCCTTCTCGTATTGCTCTTAGTCATCAAAAATAGTTTTAAAATGATGTACCAGAATCTAAATTGGGTACATACATCAATTCTTTATTTACACCAGTCTTCAAGTGACTTAACTTGACTACTATCTTCTATGTCTTAATAATAGTCATTGTAGGCCTGCTTCAGAAGTAACCAGACACTACTGGCTGTGATTTGATGAGCTCTACGGTTATGAGTCACATGCAAACCTTTTATAGACATTACCACAGCTGGAAAAGTGGATTAATCAGCCTGAACAAGTGTTCAAGTCCACCCACTTTCATCAAAGAGATTTCCAAGAACCTTGAGTACTGCCATCTCAATATGCAGCCCCCCATATTTCACAATTAATTGATCTTCACCATGAGTTGTTGGCCAGTTCCACGGAATTTGTTTTGCCAATGCGTAGAGTGGCTGGTCAAACTTAATGATTGGAATCTGCCCAGGCCTTTAACTGCAGTCTTCACAATATCCATTGAATAGACGAAGCAGGATGAAAGTGTTAATTCACAATCTTTTGGAGTTTCTACTTTTTGTCTTGTGTAATATGCTGACCTAGTGATTATTTCATCACTACCCAGAACTTGTGTTACATGCTTCAGCCAGGTGTATTCCTTCATCATAGCTTGCGGCGCAACTTGGTAGTCAACTAAGCTCTCTTCTACTGTTGAGACAGTTCTCATTGGAGGAACAAGGGGCATGCTGGTATAGCACTCAGGAAGAGGTTTAGTCACTTTCGCGGCACAGGGATTTTTAGTTATAGTCTGTTGAGTCTCTGTAAAATTATCTTCTGGATGTTGAAATATTGATATTCCTGTGCTATGGAGAGAGTCATGTGTTGTGGTAAAGCTTGGATTGTGGTCTATATTGTCGACCGCACTAGTGGTGAAGAGCCCTCCTTTTAAGTGAAGAGGAATGACAGCATTTTCTGTGTAATAGTGAAGACAGTTTATTGCCAAGTTGCAATAAGATATGCTTAATCAGAGCTCATGCAGGCTTCCAACAAGTTCACTCTTGCGAGTTCTTGTAAGGATTAAAATACATAGGTAGATGATGCAAAGGAGTTTTCCGGTTCTCTGTTGTGCCTGACGTCTCACCAAACAGTTCTACATTATTAACTGTGAGGAATGGTTGTGCCATTGTTGAAGATCTAGACTGTGCTTTAATGTTTGGCCCGTTCGTAACCATAGCAACCATTGCTAACAGAGATGCTGGCACAGATTTTACCTGACACTGGTTTACAAATGATCTGCTGTAATGATTTTTCTTTTTAACCCCTTAAGTGCAGAGGAGAGGGTATCTCGTCCTCCGCACTACATTTCCAGTGCGAGGGTTGAGATACCTCGTTCTCCGCACTGCTTAACTTTGGGGGGGGCGGATCCCCACTCCCCTTCTGCTCCCTTGATCTCCCCAAACCCCAGGCAGTGAAGGGGAGGACTTCACCTTCCGTGCTTGGAGGTCTGGGGCTTGCCGTGATGACCTTGGCGCACACTACGTGTGCGGACGTCATCAGGAAATTAAATGCACATGCTGAAGCAGTTAGGCTTCACCATGTAAATTTAGCAGAGACGCATTTGCGTCCTCCAAGTGCATTTCTTGCCCGATATGGCTATGTGAGGGCTCTTCGGAAAGGGAACACTCTCCCCTTTCCAACAGGCCCTCACACATGCAGATTGCTAATCTAAGATTGTTTGATCCTCGAACAGTAATCTCCACTGGACCACCAGGGAATTGATTTTGATGGTGCCCCACCTCCAAGCCAAACAGGCCCCCGCCCCCACCAAACAAAATAGGGGGCACAATGTTTTGCCTTCGTTGGGGGCAGATAGGTGCTGTTTTACACCCAGTTGCCAAGGAAAAAAACAAAGAAAAACATTTGGGGCAGACTTGGGGGGCATTAGGTGGCTGGACCTATGCCTGTGGGCCAGCCCTCCTTAGCAATCCCCCTGCTCCTTTCTGCTTCCCTGGGGGTGGGGCAAAGTGAGGGTCTGGCCCCATCTTGCTACCCCTGGGAAGCAGAAAGGAGCACTAAACCACCAGGGAATTGATTTTGGGGGTGGCTGCCCACCACCCTCTCCTCCCAGGCCAAATGACCCCTCCGCCGCCACCCCCCAAAAGAGCCAAAAGGTGGCACAATGTTGTTTTGACTTCTTTGGAGGCAGATGGATGTTGCCGTTTTGCACCCATTTACCCGCAAGGAAGGCAAAACTACATTCCACTACATTGTTAGTGCCACACTTGGGGGCATCAGAGGCGCATCCTTTCTGCTTCCCTGGGGGGCAGAATTGAGGGTCTGGCCCCATTTGTCCACCCCTGAGAAGCAGAAAAGAGCACTAGGCCACCAGGGAAAGGATTTTGGGGTTGGGGGCTGTTTGGCCCGTTGCATGCACCGCCGGATGTCCTGGGTCTCTCGCCAAGCCACGTTAGAGCTTTCCCTTCGGAGAGGGCCGGGGACCCCGCTGGGTCGCCCCTTGACTGCAGATGGGCTGGTCTACACACGTGCGAAGCAGATGTCCAAGCCTTTGAGCAGCACGACTTAACATCCCAGAGCTCTGGCTGGCCTGCATTACAGCTCTTCTACAGGGAATTGGGACCCTGCCGGGGCTCCCTGAAACTATTGCTAGACTTGGGGATGGTCAACCCACATGGCAGACAGGCGCCCAAGACCGGCGGCAGCACCCCCAGCCATCTTTGAATTCCTACCATGAATTGTTACAGCTTTTCCCTCCTGGGAGGAAGGTGACCCTGCTGGGGCTCCCTGGGACAGCCGCTGAACTTGGGGACTGTCAACCTACATGGAAAACAGATGATCAAGGCCCAGGACATCACCCCAGACTGTTCTGGAGCTCTGGCCAAGCTACGTTAAAGCTTTTCTCTCTGGGGAAGGATTGGCACACTGCCGGGGCTCCCTGGTGGGGAAAAGCAGTAACGTAGGCCAGCCAGAGCTTCAGGACAGCCGGGTGTGCTGCCTCTGAGCTTGGGCGCTTGTCTCCCATGTTGGTCGACCAATCCCAAGTCCAGCGGCGGTCCCAGTGACCACCGGTAGGGACCGCATCCCTTCACGGAGGGAAGAGCTGTAACACAGCATAGCCAGAGCTCCAGGATGGTCAGGGGTGATGGCCCCCGGCCTTGGGTGCCTCTCTCCCTTGTTGGCCTACAGCTCCCAAGTTCAGCAGCGGTCCCAGGGAGCCCCGGCAAGGTCCCCATCCCTCCTTGGAGGGAAGAGCTGTAATGCAGCCTAGCCACATAACTCTAGAATACATTTTCGCCAACTTCATTATGCCCATGTGCTCTAGCACCTTGAAGCGTCTCTTGTGCTTGATGGGATTACGAATGAAGATCTCAGACCAAATAACCGGACACACTCAAAGAATATGGCAAAGTACTACTTTATTTTAAATTGAATAAAACAGGGCAAACTGGCAGATATCGAACTGGTGCTTGCACACTCACACAAACACAGAGGTTTTATACCCCAATATGCGCCATCTATGACATCCTACGTGGCAAACTGTAAAACCTATTGGCGGGAGGGATTGGTTAGGGGAACATATCTACTTATAGAATAAATATAGGTTAGTACTTTGTTGGCTGTCTCGTAGCTGTAAGGCATGCCTCGAACTACCTCTAAATTTGAATAATACGGATTATAGCGGACAAAATGGCAGCAAATTGGTCTATGCAACATTGTATAGCAGGTTGCACCATAGACCCACTGATTGGTTGCCATTGTCATCCAACCTTGGACTTTCTGCAAGCAGCACGTAAGCAAAATGAAACCCAGGAGCTTGAGTTACATCATCTTACTCCCCACTTTCCCAATCAGTCCATCATTTCATCAGTCTGACCATGAGCCAAAGTTTCCAGTCTGTAGTTGACCCTGTAGCTTACTCTCTGTTCTGGGACATTCAAAGGAGTGTAAGCACATCACTATCTTCATCCACAGCTTAATGAAAATCCCTTGTTTTCGACTTCTGAATCAGCTGTGAAAAGACCACAAATTAGTCCATTCCGACCTCTTATTTACTGCCATTTGATTCAATTATGCTGGGTTTCATTGCTCATCTTGGCCTCTAGAGACTTGTGCACTCCATCTTGTAAGAGCCTTATCCATTGTTAATTGTCCAATACATGGCTCTTGCAAATGTTTTCTTCTTCTTTAATCTAAGAAAAATATGTCTCACATCCATGGCTTATCCGTCTGCCTGCCTCTGTACTTTGCAGCTATTCCTCAAATTGTATCCTTGATGCCAGGCCAACATATGCACATCTTTGTTTTGCACACAAAGCTAATTCTCCAATGTCTCCCGATTCTGCACCCCTGGTCTGTTTCTGAGGTAGCGGGATTGAATCTATACGTGAACCGACACCCAATTTTCCTATCATGGCCGTCTTTGCCACGTTACATTTTCCCCTATAGCAAGCTTCTATATGTCTCATCTATCTTGCGTTACTGCGCATTTACACTTATTGGTCAGCAAGTTACTTTATCTTCTTTTGCATACACGATTACTTTATAATTCCATACAGGTTTCTCTGGTCACTTCAGTTACATTGTCACTCTTAAGTATTTTCATATAATTTCAGTATGTCCTCTTATATCTTCTTCATGACACTCAGCACTACATGATGTCCAATGATGCATGCTGGCATCCTTCCACACGATATCCTTCCACTCTCTCAGTGCAAGCATACATTCGTGTGAGTGCATATACGCTCCGAGCGAGCAACACGGACAGGGCCCGCCTGACCCTGTCCCCACACGGCGCCTGACTCGCCCATGCCGGGTGCAGCGCGGCGCGAAACCGAGGCTGAGCCTCAATCTCATCAGCTGGAACCGCCGGCAGGCGGATTCGCCGGCGGCCACAACAAAGGCCATACTAAGGCCTGTCCCTGCGCCCAAGAACCCCCCATTCCATCCATCTTCATCGTGGGGTGAGGGCAGGAGCCCCCCCCCAGCACCCCCAGCCCAGCAGAGGATCTACGCTCCGAGCGAGCAACACGGACAGGGCCCGCCTGACCCTGTCCCCACACGGCGCCTGACTCGCCCATGCCGGGTGCAGCGCGGCGCGAAACCGAGGCTGAGCCTCAATCTCATCAGCTGGAACCGCCGGCAGGCGGATTCGCCGGCGGCCACAACAAAGGCCATACTAAGGCCTGTCCCTGCGCCCAAGAACCCCCCATTCCATCCATCTTCATCGTGGGGTGAGGGCAGGAGCCCCCCCAGCACCCCCAGCCCAGCAGAGGATCTACGCTCCGAGCGAGCAACACGGACAGGGCCCGCCTGACCCTGTCCCCACACGGCGCCTGACTCGCCCATGCCGGGCGCGGCGCGAAACCGAGGCTGAGCCTCAATCTCATCAGCTGGAACCGCCGGCAGGCGGATTCGCCGGCGGCCACAACAAAGGCCATACTAAGGCCTGTCCCTGCGCCCAAGAACCCCCCATTCCATCCATCTTCATCGTGGGGTGAGGGCAGGAGCCCCCCCAGCACCCCCAGCCCAGCAGAGGATCTACGCTCCGAGCGAGCAACACGGACAGGGCCCGCCTGACCCTGTCCCCACACGGCGCCTGACTCGCCCATGCCGGGCGCGGCGCGAAACTGAGGCTGAGCCTCAATCTCATCAGCTGGAACCGCCGGCAGGCGGATTCGCCGGCGGCCACAACAAAGGCCATACTAAGGCCTGTTGGGTGCCTGTTTGGAGCCATAGGAGCCAGGGGCCAGGAACTCTGCCCTTTCCACTCCAGGTTCTTCACTATTAGAAGGTAATGGCAATTCAAATTAGTATTTATGGACTGTAGATATATACAACCTTAGGGATTAGAATATGAAGATGTCTCCTGAAGCTGCACCTTACTTTGCTTGCTTACATTGTGTTATGCCTTATGGTCGCCAATAGACCACAACTGATTGTGTTCTGCCCTGATTAATGTTGTGCCTTTAGTCTTATGGCCCTTGCCTTTCACTGCCAATTTGATCTGTCTATGTACATGGTTGTTGTGCCACCTAGCTCTTCTCTCTCACCTAGGTGACCAGAACCTTCATCATGCACGTCAGTGTACTCCTTCCACTACTCTACACACTATCCCTTCGACTTGCCCAAGTTCTCCAGCTACCTACGGTAACAACCTCCACACTCTGGGTTAAAATGGACCTGCCTTCTACCAGCATGGCATCCCCACGACCTCTCGCGTCACCTAGAATGAGCCCGGCAGCACCCACTGTAGGCCATACCAACCAATACCTCAACGACCCAGCTTTATGGCTGGATCACTTTGCTAGGAAACCTACACCTAACCAACCCTGCCCCCTCTCTCTTAGAAATAAGAGACTAGGCACCAGATTCCGCCTACGCCACATCCGCCACATCACCAGGAAACAAACCCCCCTCTCTCCTGGATCTCTGTCAACTACCACCACATGCAAACCCACCACCACCGAGGTTAAACTGCCCATGTTCAAAGGTGCCCTCATTAATGCCAGATCCCTCACTGCACACGCACTTGACATAGCTGACCTCATCACCACGTCCGACCTTGACTTCTTAGCTATCTCCGAAACATGGCTTCATGCCGCATCTGGCCCCTTACTAGCGTTAGCCCTACCACCGAACTACGGCATCACACGATGTGACCGCCCCACCGCCTCTTCCAAAGGCGGCGGTGTGGCCTTCATCCATAAAAACACTCTTGACCTAAGAGTGTTACCTGATTCCAAACTCACATCAGCCGAATTGCTGTCTGTCAAACTAGCACTCACACCTAACCAAACAGCCACCATGCACCTAATCTATAGACCTCCAGGACCCGCACCAACCTTTGTCAGTGAAATCTCCTCTCTCCTCCTCAACAATACAAAGAACAATTCGCAAACAATCATCCTAGGCGACCTTAACTTAGGTCTTGGTGACTCAAAAGATCCTGTGGCCTCTGACCTGGAGATCGCACTATCTGACCTCGGCCTTACCTTATACATCCAAGAGCCTACCCATATTAAAGGTAGAACACTTGACTGGGTAGCTGGCTCCAATTGCAATATCAAGGTCCTTAACAATACCCCCTGTCTATTGTCCGACCATCACATTATAACTTTCAACATTGAAGCCACACCACGAATCCCGTCACCATTAGCCCCAGCACTCCCAACTCGAAGCAAAAAAGATATAACCAAGGAGAAACTCCTCCCATTGTTACTCCCTTCCCTTAGCACAGCCACCAACTCTTACTCTGATCCAACCTCACTAGCACACACCTACAACCAAACAATGCGAACTGCCATTGATTGTATAGCACCTCTCAAACTTAGAAAGGCTAAACCTCAAGCTTATCTTAATTCATGGTTCACACCTCAGTTAAGATTGCTCCGCAAAGCCAAACGCTGTGCCGAAAATCGATGGAAAAGCCACCCCTCAGACGAGCATAAAGACAGTTTCCTTCTAGCCTCACTCTCCTACAAAGATGCCATCATCACGGCAAAAAAGGAATCTTTCAACAACCGCATTATACAAGCCGACTCGAACACCAAGGAACTCTTTAAAATCCTAAGAGAGCTTGAAACTCCAGTCGCCCCCCCTGACACATGCGTGAAAGATAGTAAATGGTGTGCCAACATCCAAGCAGCCTTACTAAATAAAATCTCCACACTACAAGACAAAATCAAAGATAAACAGGACAGCCTGAACCCCGACAACCACGCTCTTTCCCTCACTAAGGCCCCCTTGCCAGACTCTACCAATATCACACCATTCGCATTCTCTCCGCTTACCGTGGCAGAGGTAGAAAATATAATTCTTAGAATTAAACCAACTAACTGCCAAGGTGACCCGTGCCCAGCCCCTACTATCAAGGACTCAGCGCATGAGTTGGCCCCATTCATCACGGCCTTCATCAACTCTTCCTTTCAAACAGGAATTGTCCCGGACAATCTGAAGGACGCTTGGGTTATCCCACTGCTTAAAAAACCTTCCCTAGACCCTAACATTCCCACCAACTTCCGACCTATCACCACTGTACCATTTCTGCTCAAGATCCTAGACCGTGCCGCATACTTTCAGATCCAAAATTACTTGGAAACTAATAACTTGCTAGGTCTACGACAATCTGGTTTCCGCCCCAGACACGGGACAGAGACCGCATTAGACCTTAAAACTCAAATCGAGGTTCTAAAGGATCAAGGCAAACTAGCAATGCTACTACTTCTCGACCTCTCAGCCGCATTCGATCTGGTCAACCATCAGATCCTGTGCGAGCACCTCCATTCAGCTGCCAACTTCTCTTCCTCGGCTGCGGCTTGGATCAAATCTTTCCTGAGCAACAGATCCATGAGAGTCTTTGCCCCATCCGCAGCCGCGGACCCTTCCCCGATTCACTGCGGCGTTCCTCAGGGATCTTGTGTGTCACCTACACTTTATAACATTTTCACGAAACCACTCTTTGATGTGCTTGACTATCTGGGTGTCTCCTATACTAACTATGCGGACGACACCCAGATACTCATCCCCATCACTGGTGATTATCTAGGTGACACCAAGGCCCTTAACGACGTCTACTTGGTCATCCAAGCCTGGATGGCCCAACATCAGTTGTGCTTGAATGATGACTCTTCCTCTTCGTGGGGCGAGGGCAGGAGCCCCCCCAGCACCCCAGCCCAGCAGAGGAACCACGAGCAACACGGACAGGGCCTGCCTGACCCTGTCCCCACACGCCGCCTGACTCGCGCATGCCGGGCGCAGCGCGGCCTGAAACCGAGGCTGAGCCTCGTTAACATCAGCTGGAACCGCCGGCAGGCGGATCACGCCGGCGGCCAGCTCCAAGGCCACTCTAAGGCCTGTTGGGTGCCTGTTTGGAGCCACAGGAGCCAGGGGCCATAAACTCTGCCCGTGCTGCTCCAGGCATCTCAAACACCTTGTGTAATCACCTTTGTTTGCCGCCGGAGCCTCAGAGCCAGTGTCTACTCGGACCTTTAATCTTCTGTGAGTAAAGGGGATACCCTCAGTTTACACTACTGTGCTTTCTGGTATGTCTTCCGCTATTCCGCATTCATAAACATCTGAACTCGATTTCTTTCACCATCGATAACTGTTTGATACATACGCTTATGCTTCCAACTCCGCCGCCTCTTTGCGTTACTGCTGCCACCTCTTTAATAGTTCAGTCTTTTTCAGCCCCTAGTTAAAGTTCAGTCTTTTTCAGCCCCTAGTTAAAGTCATGGGCTTTATGCCCATGACTGCTATTTGCCGTGCCCTTTGTTCGCTAACTGACCACTGCAATTGTGCTGTGCCTTATGGTCGCCCAGAGACTACTGTATTGTTGTGTAGTGCCTTATGGTCGCCCAGAGACCACTGTATTATTGTGTAGTGCCTTATGGTCGCCCAGAGACCACTGTAGCATTGTGTAGCGCCTTATGGTCGCCCAGAGACCACTGTATTATTGTGTAGTGCATTATGGTCGCCCAGAGACCACTGTATTATTGTGTAGTGCCTTATGGTCGCCCAGAGACCACTGTATTATTGTGTAGTGCCTTATAGTCGCCCAGAGACCACTGTATTATTGTGTAGTGCCTTATAGTCGCCCAGAGACCACTGTACTATCACTCTCAGCCCAGTATCTGACCTCGGTTTTAGACCCACATCTGACCGTCGCACTCAGCCCAGTATCTGACTGCTATTCCTAGACTAGTACGTCATTGCTGCATTAATTCTCGCTAAGTATTTGAGAACTGTACTCTGCCAACTCTGCCCCGTACCCATCCACGGCAATCAATTCCAGCCCACCTAGTTCAGCTATTAGCAACAGTATGTACTTCCACATGCCCAACCCAGTTCACCTTGCACAATTCTCCAAACTTACAATTATCCTTACCATCATCTACACGACCATGCCCACAGTTCTGCCTACAGAGGGCCTTGGTGCCCACATACAACTCATCTCTAAACCCTGCAACTTAGAACAAAGGAAGCTTAGACTCCGGGCTCGACTACCTAAAATATTCGAACCTATTACTAAATATAACATTAACCTAGAACACCTCCGACCCAAAATATGCCGACCACCGGTAATCACCGCCCCTCTCAGACACCAACCACACCATAAAATCAATAAACTTATAGCCAAACCTCCGCTCACAGCACAGCTAGAACCTGAACTAAAAGCTGCTCTAATCAATGCCAGATCTTTAGTCGCCCATGCCACCGACATAGCAGATATCATACGGGATAATAGCCTTGACTTCATTGCCATTACTGAATCTTGGCTCCACGATGCAGCAGGTCCGGCTCTCACTCTAGCAGTCCCAGAGAATTATACCATACTCAGAGCTGACAGACCAGACTCGCGCGGTGGAGGAATTGCAATTATCGCCAAATCTAATCTCTCTATGAGAATCACACCTACACCCTCCATCAAATCCTGCGAGCTTCTCTCTATCAAATTACCGACTGCAAACTCCCAAACACTAAATATCCACCTTATCTATAGACCCCCTGGCCCCGTCAGCACCTTCACTGAAGACATCACCACTGTTATCTCTGAGAAGCTAAAAGAATCCTCCCAAACACTAGTACTAGGAGACTTCAATCTAGGGCTTAACGATACCAACGACCATCATGCTACTGCCACAGGCAATACTCTGTCAGTGCTAGGCTTCACGCAGTGCGTGAATACTCCCACACATATCAAGGGAAGAACACTAGACTGGATTGCCAGTCACAACTGTTACCCCTCTATAACAGCCATCACCCCCCAAATATGGTCTGACCATTACCTTATCTCTTTCACCCTCAACACCAAAAGACCCATAGTCTTAACACCCACGCCAGCCACACCCACCTTAACGAGAAACAAGAAAAACATTACAGCCGACAATATTCTGCCCCACATCCTACCCAAACTAAATTCCCTACCTGACCACTCTGACCCAGGCATCCTAGTGGATGCATTCAACGCAGCCATGTGCTCTGCTCTTGACAGTATTGCTCCTTTTAAACTTCGGATCAGTAAACCCAAAAAACACTTGAACTCATGGTTTACACCCCACCTAAAAAACTTAAGACTACAGAAGAGAAAATGCGAAACAGCTTGGAACCGACACCCGACCGCTGAAAATAAAACTAACCTAATTAACATCTCCTCGCAATACAAAAGAGACATCATCCTGGCCAAACAAGAAACCTATAATAATAGGATCTCCCAATCCAACTCCAGCATGAAGGAGCTATTCTCTATCCTAAAGGAATTGGAAACTCCTATCACAGTACAGGATGACTCCATTAAAGACAAAACTTGGTGCACAGACATACAACTGGCACTAACCAACAAAGTATCCAACCTCCAAACAAAAATTGCCCTAAAGAAAGCCTCTCTGCCAACTCAACCTTTGATAGTCAATACTCCCTCATCCAACAACCCAGAATCCACCCAATTCCGTTTCTCCAAGGTCTCAGTAATTGAGGTAGAGAAGACCATTTTGACTCTCAAACCTTCTAATTGCAAAGGCGACCAATGCCCCGCACAACTGATCAAGGATGCGGCTAGGGATTTAGCCCCCTTTATCACAAAACTTATCAATGCCTCCTTTACTACGGGCACCATCCCCCGCAATCTAAAGGAATCTTGGGTACTCCCCCTCCTAAAAAAGCAAACATTGGACCCCAACATTCCTACTAACTACAGGCCCATCACCACGGTTCCCTTCCTACTAAAAATATTAGACAAGGTAGCATACACCCAAATCCAGAACTTCCTTGAGATGAACCATCTCCTCGGCACCCGCCAATCCGGTTTCCGTCCGCAACACGGCACAGAGACTGCCCTTATCGACCTAAAAGCCCAAATAGATTCACTCAGAGACGAGGGAAAATTAGCTCTCCTCCTCCTTCTAGACCTCTCAGCCGCCTTTGATCTGGTGGACCATAAAGTCCTATGTAATCACTTGGACTCGGCTGCCCACTTCTCAGAGGAGGCTATAGTCTGGATTCAATCATTTCTTAGTGACAGGACTATGAGGGTGTTCTCCCCTGCAGCGGCAGCAGACCCTATCCCAATCACTTGCGGAGTGCCCCAGGGATCTTGCGTCTCGCCGACACTCTATAAGATCTTCACCAAGCCACTCTTTGACGATCTTGATAATCTGGGTATCACCTACACTAACTATGCGGATGATACTCAGATTCTCTTACCACTTACTGGGGATTACGTCGAAGACCTGGCTCTGGTGAATAGAGTCTACAGCATCGTTCAGGCATGGATGGCCAACCATGGCCTATGCTTGAACGATGACAAAACAGAGCTCATCATCCTGGGCACGGCAGCCCGTATCTCCAAACTTAACCAAAACTACTCCGCCTTCATCATCGATGGCAACACTATCAAGGTCGCCAGAGAAGTAAAAACCCTAGGTTTTTACCTTGATGCGACACTATCTTTCACCAAACAGGTGAACTCACTGTCATCATCCACTGCCTATACATGCAAGTTAATACGAGCTGGGAAACCATTCCTTTCAGAGGACAGTTGTCTTATTCTAGCTAGAGCCCTCATTTTATCGAAATTAGATTATTGCAACGCCCTCTACATAGGGACTACCAAACATATCATCCACAGAATCCAAGTGCTCCAAAACAATGCACTTAGAGCGGCCCTAAGTATCCCCAGAAGTGCACACATTTCAGAAATAAGACGAAGACACAAATGGCTTTCCACCCAAGAAAAAATTAACCTTAAATCTGCGTCCCTCATCCACAAATGCCTAAACAACAAAGCTCCCCGATACCTCTCAGAACACTTCAACAGGAAAAATCCAACGAGACTCACAAGGACAGCCAGCCCCAACTGCCTCCTAGTGCCCAGATTCAAACTAGCCACCATTGGAGGTTCCAGCTTCCCAGTTAAGGCAGCACAGTTATGGAACTCCCTACCCCTTGCACTCAGATCTGACCAAACCTTCAATAACTTCAGAAAGAACACCATAAAATGGCTTATTGAGAATGCGACATAGCATATGTCACTTTATACGTAACGTCTTCTTATAATGTTTGTACTAACCTGCTTTTACTGTTTGATCGTCATAGATTTGACTGTTTAGCTACACCTATCTGCACTTGCACTTGCCCTACCCTGCAGACTCGAAATGTCCACTATGCCTGTAACCTGTAACGTTAACTAATCTATAACCTGTAAACGTTAACTAAGCTGTAAACCTCCTTGTTCTCTTGCGCCCTGCTACCCTAGGGTCTGGTGCGCACAATAAATAAATAAACAAACAAACAAACATGACAAGACGGAGCTCCTGATCTTGGGCACTGCACAACGCCTGAGCAGACTAGAGCCATCCTATCAGTCATTCAACATAGATGGTAATATCATTCGTGTCTCTAAAGACACCAAAACGTTAGGTTTCTACCTTGATGCCACACTCTCATTAACCCGACAAACTAATGCTGTCAGATCTGCGTCTGCATACACATGCAAACTTATCGCAGCTTGCAGACCATTCCTCACTACGTCTAACAGCGTTACGCTAGTGAGAACCCTTATTATGGCTAAAATTGATTACTGCAGTGCTCTCTATCTTGGCACCAGCCAAGAGAACCTGAACAGACTTCAAACGACACAAAACAACGCCATTCGTGCCGCTTTAAACATTCCCCGACACCACCACATCACAGAAACCAGAAGTAAGTTAAATTGGCTACCTGTCAAACAAAGAATTTCACTCAAAACACTCGCCCTTACGCACAAATGCCTAGCCAACAAAGCCCCGATCTACCTTGGTAGTCGACTGTCGCGCCACTCTACCTCCCGACCTCTAAGAACAGCCCAATCCCACTGTCTAGCGATCCCCAGATTTAAATTGCAAAAAGCAGGGGGCTCAAGTTTCCCCGTCTTAGCTTCCAAGTTATGGAACTCCCTCCCTGTTTCAATTAGAGCGGAAGACTCTTTCAATACCTTCAAAGCCAATACTAGATCTTGGCTTTTCAACCAGCTTTAAGGCCGGCTTCGCGCCTCTTCCTGACCTACCCTGACTTGCCGACCGCTATTATCACCTATCGGCACTGAAACTACTGTACATATGTATATAAGATCCTCTTGTAAATGTATATAATGATTCTATGTTATACCTGCACCCATGTGTAAATGTTTAATGATTCTCTGTTATGCCTGCATATCTGTAACCTTGTACAAATTGCGCCCTGATGCCTCCGGGCCTGTTGGTTTGCGTGTTATAAATAAATAAATACAAATACAAATACATTCTTTCATACACTTGATGCATTATAGGCATAATGGCCCATCTCCTGCTGTTCCAGTATGACGGCGGCGAGGGGTGGGAGTTGGGGAAAAAGCATCCACCTGCTCCTCTACACCCACTTTGTTGCCGCCATATGACATGGTTGCCTATGGTGAGATTAACGCTTGTGCCCCACAATGAGTTTGCTCCCTGATATTCCACTCATTTTGGCCCTACTGTGCTGTTGCTGCATGGTTTTCAATTGCAATGTGCGTGTCTGACTGATCTTGCTCCGCACACATTGGTGAACACTCTAAATTGCCCACTTGTGTTCCCAGCGCGTCCGCTCCCGATAGCCGCCATGGAAAGGGAAAATGAATTTCCCTTTCCATGGCGGCGGCCATTTTCTTTTTTTTTCCTCCCTAAACGCTGCAGCGCCCGAAACGCTGCAGCGTTTCGGGGCAAAAAAAAAAGCTTTTAGTGCCCCGGTCACGCAATTTCTGCAGGCCGGGGTACTAATAGCAATAGAACCTTCGCTCGGGTCCTTACCTATGGGCCCCGGGGCATTACCTGAGTCGGTAATGCCCCCGATGCTCGGGTTCTATTGCTTAAATAATGCTCTTATTTCTTTTGCATGTACAGGAAGGCGAGGTTGGGGGATAACATGGTAACATGAAATGTCAGAAAACATAGATGGATTCAGAAGAAAAAGACCTTCTCCATAAAGGTGCAATAGAATCCTTTCATTACATAATAAAGATAACTGTACAAGGACATGGTTAATGCTTCCAATAGCTGCAGAAGCTTTAGCAGAATTAGGTATGAGGGCTACATTTAAGAAAAGAGTACAAAGCGAGCTTGGTTTTTTTAAACGCTTTCAATGATAATTCTGTGATGCTTCAAATAGCACATCAGCGCTTGCTAATGCAACCCCCAATTGATTACTACAATCAGAAATCACAGGTTGTGCATAGCCGGCCCCATTCCTGAGGCGTCTGAATATAGGAAGATATTAACATTTTGGCATCTCTGAGTAATATCAAAATGCATAACTATACAGTTTCCATTGCATTTTGGGGAAATAAAGAATTGGGCTCTCACAGCGTCCTAACAGCATGCTTATATTTAAGATGGACCCTACTGTGATCGATACATGCTTGGTACTATTGGGTGAAGAGTGGATTCTATTTCTTGGTACCAGTCATTTAGGACTTAAAGAAGAATGTACACAACTTTCTGTGAATGCACTTCACTGAGTAGTAAACAAAGGTAGGCACCAATAAACTTGAAAGGGTCTGTCACTATCTACCACGAGCTTCCTTTCAGATGCAAATGAAAAATAAGAAAAAACACAATCAGTTATTTTTGTTAGGGGGTGTTGGGCGCACTGGAGCACATTTGTGAACACTCGCAGAAACCAAGGAGGAACGTGAATCTGAAAATGTCAGATGTAATAATCTCACTTACTTAGACCATTTTAAGATTGCTCCAAATTGTGTCATTGTGGAGTGATTATCACTCTACAGAATAAATGCTGCCATTAGTCCAGCCAAGATAAAACAGCTGAGAAATATTGCAACCTGAAAGGGTCCTTTTGATCCCAATCACTGACAACTAACGAAAACTGAAGCCGCCCAGGAATAAGTTACCCAAAACGCGAAGTTGTGGTTCCATAGCAACTTTTTGTTTCATATTTTATTTTAGATGCATATATGCGGCCTTTCATCATTGCATACCTTTAACAGTTTTATTCTCTTAATTCTCATTTTAAAATGACAAAATATGCATATTACTGTTACCAAGAGTATAATCTGCATTACAAGAATCCATTTACAAGAATACACTCTCAAATGAGCCTGAACAATGTGCATTCTAAAATGTCTCTTTCCACACTGTTTCACACATAAGGTGCCCCTAACAACTGCATACACTAGAATTTGAACTTTAAATCACTACATGCTCTGCTAACGTAATATAATCTAAAGTATTCCAAATTGGTCAAATTATGGCATTTTTGGACCCTTCGGGCAGGCCACATTTGCAGTCCCCGTTGACAAGTAAGAATCCATTTGCTTTGGCAGGGTGCAAGTTTTATTTATGCACGAAGAGTTCCCTTCACATTTTTCACACAGCTTCCAGTGTTTCGCAATAATTTGTTCTGCCAATTCAATTGCAACAAAAAGCACATCCTGCTTTGTAGTCAGAAACCTTAGACTATCTATTAATTAACTCATGCAAGTAAGTGTCGTTGGTTGCTCAGATCTTGTGAAAAGACCGACAAATATCCTGCATGCAAAGCCATCTTCAGACAGAATTCTGTAACCAAGATCTGCCGGTTTGATGCTCTGTCAGTTCCGTTGGCATTGGTTTAAACCAAAATCAAGTAAAACTAGCGACAGCAAACGTCCTCGCCTTGACTCTTATCGTTTTACTTAGGAACTTGGTGGTTTATTAACTATTTTCCCGCAGTGTTCGCAATTGCGGGGTGCTATTAAGCTCCTGCTTCTACCGTAGGAGAAGCCTGGTTACCTTACCAGGAGCTAATTTCAGCTTCCATGGACAACTGCTGCCTTACAAGCATGCATACGTGACATTCATTTTGAATGTTTAAGAATGCAAATAAAGAATTAGGATGCATTTTATTTTTATTTATTGGGCATTTAAAATGCACCTTTAGAGCCAAATGGTGCTTCAAGGCGGATCAAGACAAGGTAGAGGTGGTAAAGGAGAACAGAATAGGGGAGTGGGAAGGAGGAGCAGTGAGAGGTTGGGGATGAGCAGGGAAGAAGACAAACAGTAACGTTTCTACTAGGTCATAAGACAATTCGGGACACACATCTAGGACACAAATAAATGTAATGCATCATGGATAAAAGGGCAAAAACTTAAAGTATGCATTTTATGTGAAAGTTAGATTTGCAGTGTACAGCTTACTCTCTTGGTTCCCCAGCGGCAGCTCATGTCTACTGGGTGATGCCCACCACCCAGGAGCTGGTTTTAAATCCTGTTCATAGAGTCTGAATTTCAAGCCCTGTCCTATACGTGCAAATGAAATGCATCATTTAAAACGCAGATAACAAATATCTTCAAATCCAAATCTTTCCATGGCAGGCCCGATAAAGACCAACCTGACGCTATCAAAGCCTTTTCCAGTATCCAAACCATTTACTGCGAGCTGAGGCGTCAGTTCCACTAAATTGATCTCAGTATGATCATGCTGAAATGTAGCACCACTGGGAAAAATAAACAGCTACTATTCCCTATCTATGATCCCATGAATACCTCTTAAAATCGATTAAGTGTGAATTTCATTTGTCCATTCGCCTTCTTTTTAAAATAGTAATTGAGGCATCAACCCAGTTTGAAATCTATTAGTCTCAGGTTACCTGAAGTCGTTTTTGCAATGCTGCTTTTGGTAGTCTGTGTGGGACGATTGTAGCTAATTTAAAATGGTTTTATTATAAGGTTTATATGCATTTTAGAATAATGTTAATTTGCATTAATACATGGAGATCATTATTTGCCTCATCTCTGCCAATCAACACGCCTACTGATATTGGCTGCATTTCAAACATTCTGGCTTCAGAAGCAGACAGGGAAACAACAGAAATCATTTGTCTGCATTCAAGAAACAGCAATGAAATTTCCCAGCAAGATTACTTAAAACAAGACACTGTCTCAGGCAGAATCTTGCTTTCACTGCACCTTCACCCCAACATTGAGCATACAATTGAACTCACTGACATGAAAGCTAAACCATGAAATACCTTAGAGAAAACGTTCACTTTCACGTTACACGTAATGCATGCTAATGCTAAAACCGTTTCCGTTCATTCAGCTTTATTATTGAAATGCTTTCCTTATCAATTACAACCTTGTCATTTAAATATTACAAAATAAAACCACATTTAAATGTACTAACACATTTTGTGTATTTTCTTTATTCACTATAAACCTAACGTTTTTAAGTTCACATCCACAACTCCACAATTAATGATGGGGTTGCCACTATGTTCCAATACCCTCAGGAGGGGTCTTCCTCACTTGCAATAATGACCCTTCCCCAACTCGAGACGTTCAGGTAATTATTCCCTTATAACAACCCCTACCTTAAATCTAGAAGGCAATATTAGAATTGCTCTTAGAGATGTTTAATCCTTTTGCGACATTTTCAATATTTTGGAATTATCAATTACAAAGGGCGACCTGAAGGCTGAGAAAAGGGCAGTATACCTTGCAGGGCCCTACACCGCAGAGGAAAGGACCTTACAGATGCAACCTCCATTGCATTGGCACTACTGGCCTGAAAGCATACCTAGCAGGATGTGTGAACGATTTCCAAACATGGGGCAAATGCCCACTGCGACGATTCACGAGGTGTCATCACTTCTACCCCAGGGGAAAACCCTTCTCATGAGGCTAGGGGAGGTGAGGCCGCTATTCAATAGCCCTCCTAGGGGTAGTTTAATGCGGGAGGACCTCATGGGGAGGGACGCCACCTCATGGGGAGGGACTCCACCCTCTGGGGACAAGGACGACCACCTGGGGTGCAGCCCATGCAATCCAATTAACCTTACACATTCTCTAGTCCCACACTCCACCTCTAATCCTTCGTTAGAGAGCAGTTAAAGAGCAAACATATGTACTATTGTCATAGTGATGAAACCAGCCAAGTAGGAAGGATGAGGAAGAACAGAGGTATGAAGAGTACACCTTCAAGCTCTGTGACAAGATGGTTCACCGGCATCATGAAGGGCGCCCGCGATCATACACTGCCGGTGTTGACGATAGGCAGAGGCGGGACCAGTCCTACATAAAGAAAAGAAACCTGAAGACGGACTTGAGGTCGTATTCGACGGACGAGGAACCAGGGAGATTCGATTCCCTGACAGAAGCAGATGGAGTAGCAGACCAGGGCGATATGCTGCGAGAGCCAACCAGGGACCCTGCAGTAGCAGACCCCTAGGCTCAACCTGGAAAGAAGAGCAGTGGCGTAACCTTGGCCAGGTGGATCGATGGGTCCCACAGACACGCCGAGACTGCAAAGGTGGGATATCTGTGAGGACGCTGTGGAGCCCGCCAGCCAACGAAGGTGCCTGGAAGCAGTAGAGCGGAAAGGCCCATGCCTGGAAGAACAGGAGCTGTGCCTGACCTTGCGTGAAGGTAAAGTGGGTGTTTGGGAGGCACAGGAGGCACAGTGGGGACATGAAGGGAACCACTGATGCAGAAAGCATCTGGGATAACGCTTCCTCGTCCCAGTGGCATACATAAAACCATTGGACACCAGAGAAGGGTCTGGGACCCAAAATTAGAGTTGGAAAGCATCAGAGGACATTCTCCTCATCAAAGTGGAAAGATCAAATGACCACCAGAGAAGGGTCAAAGTGGCAAAGTGTGCATGAAGTTGGAAACCGAGAAAGAAATATATCAAGCCATACCAGGGGAAGGGAGTCAACCCCCCCACCTTTGGCCCTGTGTTGAACTGTGCCAAGGCATAACAAGAGAAGGGAGGCACTCTCTTGGCCCTTAACTGAGAGCAGAGATAAAGAAGCAGGGGTAAGGGAATCATTTCATTGTCTAAGGTGCCACACAAGGATAAAGGGGCCATTCGCCTGTAACGCTGTGCCAGGAGTGGATGAAACCCGAAAGCCAGGAGTTGGGAGTCATTCCCGCTGGTAATTTTGGTTTGAGAGTACACTCTTTTGACCATTAGCCAGAAAGGAGGAGAAGGGAGCCATTCTAATTAAAGGAGGAGCTGTTTTGTATAATTTACCTTTTACTTAGTGTCAGGGATAGAAGCTTGACACAGGACGGTGGAATTTACGTTGACAGACATTCTGACAGATCCTTTTATTATTAGTTTTGAAGCAGGGAAACCCCTCTTAGAGGTTTGGGATAGTAAGGACCGTTTTTCACACAGAAATAAAAGTCTAACCAGACCCATGCCACCTTTGTGTCAGCTTCCTTCTTCGACACCCTTACACCACATAGAAGCCTGACCCTTCAGCCTCTGCCGTCCGCGTGGCAAGAAATATTGGTGGGACAACTTAAGACTTACACCAGCTAGGAAACGTACAAACAAATTTCGAGACTTCGGCTAAAGGCAGTAAGAGCAGGTAGAAAAGAAAAAAGAAAACACAAGGTGTATATAACATTGGAGGTCTGAAATGGTTTGAGTGGGGCTGGGAGAGACTAGACAGCAAAAACCTGATAAGAGGAAAAACAGCCTCCTCTGTTAACTGTCCTCTTATCTTCACAGGAGCTTTCCAGTTCCCTCCTGCTGCGTTGCAATCTGAAGCACACTCAGCAAACTGCTGAGGATAGGTTAAGCATCAGCAGGGAAAAGAGCAAATTCACAACATCAAAATTAATTCTCCACACTTGCAAAGGAACGGTTTCCAAAGGTCTTTTACAACTACATGAGTAAGCTACAAATCATCCACTTTTGTTAATTTCTAAATATTTTAACGAGCACTTTGTTTTAAAGTAATAAACAATTGCCAAGGTTTAAAAAGGTTGCATTTGCCATTTTCAAATGATCTGTGCAAAAACAGGACTAAGCAGAACCCTAGGCTATGTTGGTATTGATTAAAAAATGTTGTGTCACAAAAAACGAAATTGTGGCACACCATTTTAGTTTTTGCTGCATTGATGGAAATGCACTACTCTTGCTTCTCTAAACCAAACATAACAAATACATGCCATCCTGTTGAATTATCTTCCAAACACACTCACACCAATCAGCCCACCCCGATTTGGAGGGTGTGCCTGTTATGAGCTCTGCTTCATACTCGAACAAACTCGATGCCTTCCATAGACTTCAATCAGATCAACCGTCCAACAAAATCAAATGTTAGCTACATTCTCCATTGCCTTCAATGGGATTGCCCTCCAAAAAGATCCTCCTATGGCAGTCGTTCATAGATGGGGTTTTTCCTCCCCTTGAAATCTCGACCAAGACAGGCTTATCTGGCATCCTGCATACCCTCTCTCCCTCAAACAGACCCATGCCTATTGTCCTTCACCTCCCCAACAGACCCCCATACCCAACATCCCCAACCCCACCTTCTAACCTTTGAGACTGAGGGGTGGTGCTGGTAGGAGTCCGATATTTTTGGCAACTGGGTCCATTGAGATCAAAGCAGAGTAAATCCTTTTTTGGGTGGTAGAGGGTTTGCTGGGAGAAGGCGGACACAGCTTAAGTCTATGGAAGTTATGGGATTTCTTGAGAAGGTGAAAATGAGTCCAAGGTGTGTGATATCCATCAAATTAAGGTGAGATAAGAGGTGTTCTGTCTCTGTCCTGATATGCCCTTAACACCCACCCCTCCAGCAATACCCCATACCAGCATTCTGGACCATCACTGAATAGGGCCCGTTCAAAGGAAGGAATAAGTTACTTACCTGTAACTGTTCTTCTCCAGCATGGGTCTGGCATGGATTCACATGCTCATGAATATTCCCCGTCGTCAGGCTGGGAATCCTCGGTAAAGAAAAATCAGTATCAGTTTCGTTTCTGATCTGTCTTTCGTAGTAGTAACCAATCACTGATCTCTGCGTCATACTGACCACAGCCAATGACTGCCATCTCCCTAAGACCCGCCTCTGGCAGCCATCTTCAGATTTGGTAGCACGTGAAGTGGCAGTATGACCAAGTGAAGAGCCGCAGAGGGGTAGGCGGGAGGGTTCGCATTTGAATCCATGCCAGACCCATGCTGGAGAACAACAGTTACAGGTAAGTAACTTGTTCCTTCTCCAGCATGGGGTCTGGTATGGATTCACATGCTCATGAATAAAAGAATACATAGCAGTACACACATGCACAACCACGGGAGGTGGCAAAGGCTCAACATTAAGCATTACATCCAAAACTCAACATTAAGCAATTCTTACCTCCTCACCAGGCTCACCTTAGGCGAACAGGTTGCGCAGCACTGCTTGGCCGACCATGGACTCCTCCCTGGAATCCCGATCGACGCAGTAGAATTTCGTGAAGGTGGGCGTCGACCTCCACGTAGCAGCCCTGCAGATGTCCAGCAAGGGCACACCAGATAGGAACGCCGTGGTAGCTGCGATCGCTCTGGTGGAATGGGCTCTCGGACGGCCAGGCAGCGGTCGGTTTGCCAACCGATGACAGTACATGATACAGCCGGAAAGCCATCTGGAAATAGAAGCCTTTGAGAGAGCCTTCCCCTGATTGACAGGTTCAAAGTTCACAAAAAGTTGTGATGTCTTCCGAAAACTCTTAGTGCGGTCCACGTAGAACTTCAGCGCTCTAGCCACATCCAGCGAGTGCAAAGTCCTTTCAGCCGGCGACGAAGGCGACGGGAAGAAAACAGGCAACACCAAGGGTTCGTTGAGGTGGAAGTCCAACGGCACCTTGGGCATTAAGGGGGGGTGTGTCCTGAGCACTACCCTCGTGTTGTGAAAAGTCAAGTACGGGGGCTTGCAGGAAAGGGCCTGGATCTCTCCCACCCGTCGTGCGGAGGTGATGGCCACAAGAAACGCTGTTTTCCACGACAAGAACTTCAATGGAGCTGAGTGCAGAGGCTCGAACGGAGGTCCCATGAGCTTGGTCAGCGGGAACGATCTGAACAGTCCCTTCATGAATTCTTTCACCACACGATGAGACCACAGACGTCCGTCCCGTGGTTCTGGTGTATCGGGAGATCACAGCAAGATGAATCTTGATGGAAGCGTGCGCCAGTCCAGCCTTGGCCAGCGTCAGCAGGTACGGCAGTACTTGAGGAGCCGTAATCCGTAGAGGGTTAATCTTCTGTGCGTGGCACCAGACAGAGAACCTCTTCCATTTGTGTCCGTAGCATTTAAGAGTGGAGGACGCCTTGGCCTTTGCAAGAACCTCTCTGCAGTCGGCCGGTATGTTGTAACCTCCAAACTCTAACGCTGCAGGAGCCAGGCCTGCAAGTTCAGCGACTTCGGGTCCTGATGGAGGATGGCGCCTCCTTCCCTGGAGAGAAGATCCGCGTCCACTGGCAGCTTGATTGACGGGGACGCTGACAAGTTCAGAAGGTCCGGGAACCATATCTGCCTCGGCCACGCAGGTGCGACGAGGATCATCCTGCACCGTGACCTCTTGAGCTGGTTGATGAGCCGGATCAGCAGCGGCAATGGAGGGAACGCATATAGGAACAGGCCCTCCCAGGGAAACGAGAAAGCATCGCCCATGCTCCTCGGCTGGGGAAACCTGCTGGCGAACCTCCGGCACTTGGAGTTCGTCGCGAACAGATCGATCTGGGGTGTGCCCCACCGTCGGAAGAGGCGGTCCACTAGATCCTGTTGTAGTTCCCACTCGTGGCACGAGCACAGCTCTCTGCTGAGCGAGTCGGCGATGGTGTTTTTTATCCCTGCCAGATGAAACGGCACCAGAAACATCCCTTGGGCGACGGCCCAATGCCACAGATCCTGCGCCTCCTTGGACCGGTCTAGGGATCTGGTACCGCCCTGCTTCCTGATGTAGAACATGGTGGTGGTGTTGTCGGTGAAGATCCTCACCACCCTGCCCTTGAGGGATGGAAGAAAGGACCTTAGGGCCCAAAACACTGCATGGAGTTCCAGGACGTTGATATGGAGGGACTTCTCCGTCGGCAGACAAAGGCCCCTCGCATGCAGATTTTCGGTGTGCGCTCCCCACCCTTCCAGGGAGGCATCCGTGGTCACTGTCTTCTGGTGGCCCGGGGTCTGGAAGTCCATGCCCACCGTCAGATGCGCGCGGGTGCCCCACCACCGGATCGCTCGTCGGAAGCTCTCGTCGAGTGTGATCCTGTCCTCGAAGCTGCCCGTCGTCTGGATCCGGCGAGCGTCTAGGAACTCCTGTAACGGGCGCATCCTAAGCCTGCACAGGCGGATGAGATAAATGCAAGAAGACATCATTCCGAGGAAGGACTTGATGGACCTCACCCTGGCCGCGTCCGCAACCAGCATCCGCTGCACCTTGCCCAAGATGGCCCTCGTCCTTTCCTCCGACGGAGAGGCCAGAAGCCACTGTGTCGAGCTTCGCTCCCAGAAACAGTGCGTCTTGCGCGGGCACCAGGTGGGACTTGCCGTAGTTTATGGAGAATCCCAGGTCCGTGAGTAGTTGGACGGTCCTCGCCGTGTGCTCCGCGGCAAGCTCCTTTGTCTTTGCTCGGATGAGCCAGTCGTCCAGGTAGGGGTAGACGTGGATCCCCTCCAGGCGCAGCCGCGCCGCCACCGGTGCGAGGCACTTGGTGAACACCCTGGGTGCCGACCTCATTCCGAAGGGAAGGGCTCTGAACTGGTAGTGACGCCCTTGGACCACGAATCTGAGAAACTTTCGGTGTCCCTTTAGGATGGGGATATGGAAGTAGGCACCCTCCAAATCCAATGACGACAGGAAATCGCCCTCCTCCAGTTGACCCAGGACGTGCTGGAGGGTGACCATCCGGAACTTCTGTGCCTTGATTAATTTGTTCAGTCATCGTAGGTCCAGGATGGGACGCCATCCTCCCGTCTTCTTCACGAGGAAGTATCTTGAGTAAACTCCGGAGCCCCGAAGCCTCTTTGGGACAAGTTTGATGGCGCCTTTCTTGAGCATCGCCTTTACCTCCAAGAGAAGTTGAGGGACGTGATGTTCCTTCCTGGCCACGTGGGGACGCGCGGGCACTTCTTTAGAAACTCGAGCGCGTGACCCTGGGCCAGGGCGTCCAGCACCCAACCGTCGGTGGAGATGGACTCCCACACGCTGACGAAGCTTGCCAGCCGGCCTCCCACCGGGGTGCTTCGGTGGGGGCCCGACCCCACGGCCAGTTCAGTCCTGCTTCGACGAGGCTTTGCCGCCTTGTCCTCCTTGGCGACGACGGCGGGGTCCGCCCGACTTCCCTCGTCCCCTGTGACGACGAACGGGCCGCTTGACGATAGGTGGAAAATCCGCCACCGGAACCTTTGGAGGCACCCTGCTTGCCTCCGCCGCTCCGAAAGGGCGGCCGTCGTTGCTGAAGAACACCAAGAGCCCGGGCCGTCTCCGTGTCTGTCTTGATGGCTTGTAGGGAATCGTCCACTGTTTTCCCAAACAGGTTGCTCCCGTCGAATGGCATGTCCAAGACTCTGGTCTGCACGTCCTGACGGAAGTCAGTTGCCTTGAGCCATCCACGCCGTCTAAGGCACACGCCGTTGCCCAACTGGCGAAATCCAGTGTCCGCGATGTCCGTCGCTATCAAAATGGCGTGGTCGACGCCACTTCTCCTTCCTGCAAGATCTCTAGGGCCTCCGCCCTCTTGTCGTCTGGTAAGAAGTCCAGCAGGGTGGCGATTTTGTACCACAACTCCCTGTCGTAGCGGGCTACGATAGCCAAGGCGTTGGCAGCCTTAATCGTCGTCGCTGGCGATGAGATGACTCTGCGTCCCATCGTGTCCAATTTCTTTCCCTCGCTGTCCGGCGGGGAGGTTGACGTAGAGGCCGAGGCCCCCCCCCCCCCCGCTTTCTTCCTGGCCGCCGCGGAGACGACCGAGTCCGGGGTCGGCTGTGCCCGAAGGCACAAGGGGACTGCGTCCGGGACCCGGTACTTCTTCTCGTACCGATCCCTTCTCGCAGGCGTTGTGGATGGGTTCTTGAGGAGGGCGAGACCCTCATCCCAGATATCGTCCAGTAGAGGTACAGCGAGGACCGTCTTCCTCTTGGTCTTGCGCCGTTGATAAAAGAAACCTTCCTTCTTCTCTTCCGGGCAGAGCTGGAAAAGCTCGGATGCCCTGGCGATCATGGCATGAAACGATCCTATCTCGTCGGGCGGGGAAGCCCGGGGAGGAGGTGACGACGGGAGATCCTCGTCGTAAACCTCGTCGTCTGTACCCGTCGCGGCCGTGTCAGTCCCCGTATCATCCCCACGGGTCGTGGACGGGGAGGAGGGCTGAGCAGGGCGCGATGGTTGAAAAGGAGGTGGAGGATGAATCCTTCTTCTCTTAGGAGGAGGGCTCCCAGAAGGGCCTGGCTCCGGGTCCCCCGTCGGGAGCGGTTCCTCCGTTGGTGGTAACGGCAATCTCGTCCTTATCTCCGAGCATAAGGACTGTATAGCCAACAAAATGGCCTCTGAGTTGTCTTGCGGCACTGGTTGAGGGGATTCCGACGGGCGGTCAGGAGCCCCGTCGGCACCCTCGACGTTCTCGTCGTCTCCTACGTCGGGGTCCCACCAACTCCGTGGTTTAAGACTTCGATCAGCTCCTCCTAAGAGGTTGAAGCCGATCCACGATGACTTCCTGCCCCCCCCTTTTTCTTCTCCGTCGGAGGTTTCACGGGGGTCCTGTCGATGGGCATGAAAGAGGACTCCCTCCGCGGTGGCAGGGAGACTCTGGGCCCGGAGGTCGCCACCACTGGTGTAGCCTCCACAGGCTGAGCCAGGGCCGCCGTGACTGTCTCGATAGAGGCCTTGGCCAGGTGGATCAAGGCTTTCACCACCTTAGGTGCGCTCACCGCCTTCTCCTTGGGGGGAGGGTCACCGCCTCGCTCCCCCTCCGATGGGGCCTTCGAGCTCGACCCGGGTCTCTCCAGGAGCTTCGCCGGGTGCTCGGCCTTCCTCTTACCCAAGCCAGAGCGTTGGCTCGTGGTTGATGGCGCCGGGGAGGAGGCGCCCTGCCTGGTGCCCGTAGAGCCCGACCGTTCGGCGCTCCCGGTGCCAGCGGACTCGCGGTGCTTGGCCTTCTGTTGGACCCCCGTCGCCGGGGCGCCCTCAAAGGGCTTAGAAGACCGCTCGGACTTCTTCTTCTTCTCGCCTGACGGGCTCTTCCCTTCCAGCCAGTTGGCGAGACACAGATGGCGGTCCTTCATGGTCCGCTCCGACATATTGCCGCAAAACGCACAGTCCTTCTCCACGTGCGTCTTGTCCTCATGCAGGCAGTAGAGGCAAAGGAAGTGTTCGTCCTCCTTAAAGACATTCTGAAGCTGGCATCCAGGGCAGACCCTGAACAGCTTTCCGGGCGTCGAGCTTCCCTTCTCCTGGGCCATGATCGAGATGGGCCTGAGAAACTTCTGGAGTCCTCCAAAAGCGTGGCTCGAAGAAATCTTCACCCTTGAGGGGCATAGAAGAATCCAACACGGGTCCCCGTTGATCGGATAAAGAAACGGTGGAGCTTGAGGCTCTTTTGACCGAAAAAGAAAATTTTCCTAAGAAAAAGCGCGAAAAAAGCACTAAAGCTCGAGAGCAATAACACGAGGATCCCAACACTTGAACGTGCGGTAAAAATCTGAAGATGGCTGCCAGAGGCGGGGCTTAGGGAGATGGCAGTCATTGGCTGTGGTCAGTATGACGCAGAGATCAGTGATTGGTTACTACTACGAAAGACAGATCAGAACCTAAACTGATACTGATTTTTCTTTACCAAGGATTCCCAGCCTGACGACGGGGAATATTCATGAGCATGTGAATCCATGCCAGACCCCATGCTGGAGAAATTAACTTTTCAAATGCATTTTATGCTACTCACTTGCTGCTATTATTCAGTAGCTCCCACAATTAACCTAGTTAAGCATACCTTTGAACCCACCATCATTCGAAAGAAGTCCCTGGGAGGATAGCTCAGCGGCAACGTTCTCGCCTTGGAAGCAAGACGACACGATGCAACACAGGTTCGAACCCCGGGTCCGTGCTTAGAAACCTCTGTGTATTTAAGTGCGGTCGCAACTAAGACAAACAAAAACAATTCCTTTAACAGCGCCTCGATACCCACGGGCTGTGTGAGCGCTTTAAAAAAAAATGCAAATGCAATAACCTTGAGGTGATTGTACCACTCCTTGCAAGTCCTCTGCCCTCCCTAGACCTCAGTGGGAGTGCCCTACCACCTAACATTCATCAACTCAGTTTCTCTCTATTGACTTTACTGGGATCACCCACCAAAATATCTTAACTTAGGCGATTCAAGGGGCTTACAGGTCTGAATATATATATGGTAGAAATAGATCACTATGGTACGGTCACTGCAGATGTCAAAAGATTTTATAAAACGTCATGCAATAACAAAATGTAACATTTGTTATTAGAATTATTCTGTCCCGGGAATGTTCAATATTGTGCAAGCTGCTGCTGAGAGACCTCTTCTGCATCGGTCAGAAAATGCTCCTTTCGCTAGTCAGCGCGTCTTTCAGTGGAAAAGAATGTCGACAGAGCCTCATGCATCAGAGTTTTCAGTTGTGTCCTTCTAAGTTGCACACAAAGTAAACCAAGAGAAAGATGGCCGTTTAACCCTCCCTTTGCAGGAGACCAACAATTCTGGCCACTCGACATTCTCTGCGCTATCCATCGTTAAAAAAAACGCTATGAACTGGAGTGTCTGCTTAGGGCGTCTTTCAGGTGGAGGGGAAGGATTATTTGGTTTGGAATGTGTTTATATGTGCCACGTGCACCCAACAACGAATGCTAGAAGTTCCAAGAGGGGAGGTTGGCGTTTCCAGATGGATACATATACATCAGTGATGTGGCCATTTTCCTACCCTCTCAACTCATGCTGTATAGACACTGATGGACCATGTTGTTTACAGAACATGCTATTGGCTCATTCAGATTTACAAATTCCTTTGTGGTATGGAAGACAAAAAGTTCTATCCCAGCATCAGTTATATGCCCTGGTGTATATACTGCCGGTGGGCTGCAGACATTTTTGTACATCTCCAGAATTGCTATCAAGAAAAGGCTACGGGTTATTATATTTCAGTATGTTAACTTCTATTGGCATCTCTGTGGCTCTTGGGAGGAAAGCTTGTGTTTGATGCGCTTGATTACTCTGTGACATGGGGCCAGACTGAACATCCCAAGCTTAAATCCCAGAAAAGCCAACTCAGTCCTTCCTTTCAAGGTCGATAAATGGATTACCTTAAAATGGGTAATAACTATTAGCATAATTCAGAAGCTAAAGACTCAGACATAAAATGCTACATAAATGAATATCTCTTCTCTGGCATTTCACAAAGAGTTCATCATTTATTGTCGACCCTCCGGATCGGGCAATAGCCCAGTGCAGGGTGAAACCGCATCCTTCCAACTTCATTCTGACCGGCAGCAGAAAGCAAAACGTGAAGGGTGACTTTGCACTCGGGCAGGTAGAGAGTCCACAAGACTACAAGTCCAGAAGCCCACGTTGTAGACTAAGCAGCCATTTTCATTTTGGCTGCACAAGAAGACAGCCAACTACTTTTACTTATTTCCATATGCTAGGTGGGATCGCTCATGTTATTTTGAAATTTTAAGCACCCTAGTAAATGGATTCTGCCATGAAGGTCAGACCTGCTATCAGTCACTTTTTTCCGACAATGCTCTTTTTGCATACAAACTGGTGTTGGTGGGTTTGTACCCAGATGGGCGTGCCGACCCTTGGGTGCATTCTTGAAATTACTGTGACAAATTGAGAGTATTTGCCACATCTCACCAGCGGAGAGCCTCCCCCTTTGAGGCTAGGGGTGTGAGCCTGCTCCCCAAGACCCTCCCTAGGGGTCTGGGCAAGTGGGACTTCACTTTGAGTGACTCCCCCTTATGGGACGAGGACTCTCATTCCCACAAGGAACTCCCTGTACAAGCCACCTTATCTGCACATGTGGGACTGCCCCAGTAATAAATAACGTGCCCTCCTTTGTTTGGCTCCAGGCAATGCTGGATGAACTACGAAGCCTGAAGGAAAAGGGAACATCCCTTTAAGAGCAAACTGGTATGCAAGAAGAACAAGTGGATCAGAGAAGAGGAGAGAGCGAGCGCCATACGCAGGGGAAGCCCTCCAATATAGCTACGCCTTGGAGGGGTGGAGCAGAGTGGACCCGCAGAACCTGCAGCAATCTGTGAAGCGGAGAACGCCAGTGCGAGATGCCGGAGACTCAGCAACCTGAACAGGGGAAAAGCTGCTGTCAGGACGGAGCTTGGAGAACCGTCCTGACGGGGTGGTGTGACCACAGAAGCACCGTGTTGGCTAATGGGCCGTCTAAGTACGCCAACACCAGACCTGAAATCTCCCGCTAACAGGCATTTGCAGAGAGCGGCAAACTACATAGATGCAGAGAGCAGAGCTGTTGCGAAGCCTGGAGCAAGGAGACGAGGAACCAGAACAGACCAGTCCGAGAGACAAACTGTTACAGCACCTTATAACTCCGGGGTAAACGGAAGAGGCCCGGGAGCCTGGAGGTTGCATCCCCGCTGTCACCTAAAACACTGGTACACCCAGCACCACACCACTTACCTGGGTCATCACAATCTTGCTCTTGTTTGCACTGCAGTGGCCTCCTCCTGCTCCTTCGGCAGGGCACCAGATCATTGGGGGTGAGCGGCTGCGAGATGTGTCAATATTGGCCTGGATGTCGCCAGCACGTCCTTCCACAGTCAGATACATGCATGCATACGTTCTGCACAGCGTTTTTTAGCTACCACAAACAAACTCATTTCCATGGGCATAAAAGCAGGAAATTAACGCAGTCCTGTGCATCTCAACACTCTTGTTGTCTGGCTCCTGTTTTTCTGCCCTTCTTTTCTCTGTGCATCCGCTCTGGGCGTTTCCTTGCCTGCCTACAACTCTTATTGTCTATTCTTTGCCTTCTCTGTTCTGCCCAATGTTTTCTGCTTCACCTTCCTTGCCTTTTCTTACCCTGGAGATCTCTGTCTAATTGCTTGCCTCTCTCGTTAGTCTGGCCAACTTCTGTTTGTGGACTTATCATTTGCATTTCCCTGATCAGTGCCTTGCACTGTTTTTGCACCACGTTAATCTTGGGGAATCCTTTCCGTGGTGCAATAAGACATATCCTGTATCCTGCTACCTAGGTATCAGTCTGGGTAGGAAGGCACAGGCTGGAGCTTCGACACTGCCCTCCCTCGGTTCCAGCATAGAGGAGCATTGTGGCGGATACCGTTCAATGGACTTTGAGATCAGATAAACACCAGCACTCCCTTCAGCTTGACACAAACCCCGAAATGCCACCAGCGATGAACAAAGGTACCAGGGTGGAATAGAGAAGATGAAGGCCGCCATGAGTTACGGAAGTTGGGAAAATTGCAATTTTGATGTTGGGACATAGAAAAAGCATAGGTGGGGGACTCAAGATGGCCACCGGCACCGAGTAGACGTGCCGACGGCGCTCTCCGATCCCGGCTGTTAAGAGGTGCCCACCGCCCCTTAACGGGAGCCAGAAGCGAGCAGAAAAGTCCTCCCAGCGAGTGCGGAAGGAGGGGGGGGCAACTGGTGCGGGCCGGTGACCGGGGCACCGGGGATGTGACCACAGCGGAGAAGAGCACCAGGGCCGCAAATTTGGCCGTCAAGTGGACAGCGAGCGAGGGAGCGGCGCCGCCGAGCGGCCCCAGCGAGGAGCGGACCGGCGGGGAGCCGGCAACTGACAGGGGTTGAGCCGCGAACCCCCTGCGGAGCTCAGGAGGTGGGGGCAGTCGGGGGAAGGTGGCTGGCCCCCTGCGGGACTGGCTGCACAGCCCGCTTCCTCCCCTGTAAAGCGAGGAGAGGGACGCCGGGAGGAGCCGCGGAGGTGCAGGGCGGCTCTGGAGCTGACCACCACTGAGGGAGAGAGAAGGAGCTTCGGGGGCGCACCGCGGCGGCGGGGAGTAGCACTGCGGCCCCCCAGCGGTGGAAGAAGCGCCGGAGCAGTGAGAGGAGTCGACGGGAGCGGGAGAACTGGTGGAGGGGCTTCTCGGAGGCACCCGCCCCTCCAGACCCGCGGTGCACCGGAATCGGATAACCAGGCGCCTTGCATCACCCACACTGCAGCGGTATTCCAAGTGAGTGGGGGCTGCGTTGGAGACGCTGGTGAGGGGGGAGGGACTGCTGATGCGAGCGCAGATAAAGTGACTGGAGAGCTGGGAGTGGAACCCTGGGAAGGGGAGAGAATTGCTTTCCCCACTCAGCTATTTGTTATTCAACCCCCCCCCCGGAAAGCAGGAGTGTCAAAGTACTCTGCAGCAACTGAAGGAGAGAGTGAGAGCCGACCGAGGAGACAATAGGCCTCGGGAAATTGCGTAGTGCTGCATAGAGGGTGACTGGGGGACGGACCTGTTCAGCGTGCAACAGCCCATCGGGGAAGTAAGCAGGATCGGACAAGGAACTTTCTGTAAAGCGGGAAACCCTCCGAGGACTCCAGGTGGGCCCCGCCCCCCCCAGTAAATCTGTGCCGAGACCTATAGGGATAGAGTAAGTTCTGGGGTATCCCGCGAAGCCCCGACTAAGGGGAGCAGGAGTGCGAGGCTACACTCAGTAACCTCATCAAGTTGAAAGGGCCGCAAGGTCTTTAGTCCTTGGACTCTTGGCGTCTATAATTATTATTATTTTTTTTTTTTGGCCCCGTCTGGTGGAGTGGGGGCGGCGGTGGACTGGACCTGACCAACAGTGCTATAAGCATAAACAATAGGAATATGAGCAGCATGGCCACCAAGTCCAAGAGCAAAGGAGGAAAGGGGGCACTAGCCGCGGGGGACACGGTTGGCACACTCCCTGCAATCTGGCCAACGCACACCCCAAAGGAGGGCCTCAGTCCATCTCGTGAGAAGTCGGGGGAGGAACCTTCTGTTCAGAGAGCAGAGGATGAGCAGACTGTGATGTCAAGACAGGAATTTCTGGGGGAACAGCATGCCCTACAGGTGAATTTGGCAAAGACTTTCCAGGACCAATTTCAACTAATGAGAGCGGATCTGAATGAGGCCCTAGGAGAGATAAGACAAGAGACGAGGCAATTGGGGGAAAGGATAGACACCCTGGAAAAAGGCCTTCAAGAGTTAGAGGACGAAAACCACTGCCAATAGCGAAGCAATAGAATGGCTGGCCGTGGCTACGAGGAATCTTGAAGTTCAAATGGAAGATCTAGAGAAAAGGCCCCCAGGGTCAACATCAGAGTGAAATCGCTGCCTGAGTCGGTCCTAGATAAGGATTTAAAGGTAGTGCTCCAAGACATACAAGACATCTTTGCTGATATCCTGGGAGAAGAGAATTCTGGGCAGATTGAGCTGGACCAAGAGCATAGAACGGGGCGGACGATCAAAGGCCAGAAGGCGAGACCCAGAGATGTTCTGGCAGCTTTTGCTAGATATGCCCAGAAGGAAGCAGTGTTGAGGGCGGCCCGAAAGCGGGAGCCTATAATGTTCAAGGATCAGCAAATCGCATTATTTCAGGACTTGGCGAGTAGTACACTAATTAAAAGGAGGCAGATGGGCCCACTGTTAAGAGTGTTAAATTAAAAGGACGTACGGTACAAATGGACATTCCCGTTTGGCCTACTCTTAGAGTGGGAGGGAGCTCAGAAGCCCATCAAATCCTTACAGGAAGGGGCTGATATTCTTCATATGGACTTGGAGGAAACTCGGCCAAGTCCAGAAGTACGAGGCGCCGTGGGGCGCACTAGGCTTGAAACCCTGGAGCTGGACGATGGTAGGAGAAAAGAGGAGAAAGGGAGGCAAAGAGGGCACAAGGCCGCAAAAAGATCCTCCAAGTGAAGAAACCAATGAGACACGTGGTAGCTCCTGATTTACGATGGTAACCAAAGGGGCGGTGAGCCTCAAAAAGGAAAAATGTGGCCACGGGGGTAGGAGAAGCAGCCATTTTGGGTACGGAAAGGGCGGGGATGCACGAGTTGGGAGTGGTGAGCAGTCGGGAAGGGTATAGCCTTCTGGGGAGTGAGGGGAGGGAAGGCAGAGGGGTAAGGGGAGAGGGAGGGAAGGAGACAGGGGGGAGGGGACGAGACATTCAAAGAGGCGGAGGGAGTGTGGGCAAGCGGCGAACAGACACGCCCTAGTTCTACATGTCATCTCCTTAAGTGGTCAAAGCATAATGTGAGAGGGCTGAACTACCCGCTAAAGAGGAAAACGCTGGAGCTCTTCGCGAGGAAGGAAAAACTGGATATTATGGGGCTCCAGGAAACACACTTGGTATTGAAGGACCAAGGTAGATTAAGGCTGAGAGGCTTTGATCAAATCCTACATGCCTCAGGTCCCAGTAAAACAAAAGGGGTAGCGCTGGCCATTAGACACACGGTTGATTTCAGAGTGGAGGGAGTAACGAGGGATAAAGAGGGGAGATTTCTGGTAGTCAGGGGAAAGTATCAGGATGCACCTTACACGATTGCGGTGGTTTATGGCCCAAACTCAGGTCAGGAAGTTTTTGCTGCATGCACTGAAAGTAATAGAAGAGCAGGCCTGGGGGCAGATAGTCCTGTTAGGAGACCTGAATATTGCATGAGACAGGGAGAGGGACAGCAATGGTAAAATATTGAGGGGTGGCGGAGCGGCAATGTCGGCTGAATTAAAAGAAAAGATTGCCGGCATGGGGCTGAGGGATGTGTGGAGGGATGTAAAGGGAGAAGAGGAGGGGTACACCTTATCTGGGGTTCACGGTTCACAATCCCACATAGATTATATATGGGTCTCGGTAGGATTAATGGGGGATATCCGGGAGGTACAAACGGGTCTGATTGGTATAGCGGACCACAAGATGGTATCGATGAGCTTGGAACTGGGTAAGAGGGGGAGAGGAATATGGGGCTGGAAGTTTCCAAGTGCGGTCCTAAGGGACCCATAGGTTCGGGGGGATATTGAGGAGAAGATCAGGATTTTCTTTGCGGTGAATAGAAAGGAGGACACAGGAGAGGAGGTACGTTGGGACGCATTCAAGGCTACAATCAGGGGGGACTTAATCGCGGCGTCCGCATATCGTGCCAAACAATTGAAAGCCTTAGAGGCTCAATTGGAGTCCGAGGTAGAGGCGGCTAGGAGGGCAGCGGGTGGGACTCCATCCCGGCTAGCCATGCGGGCATACAGGAAAGCGCTGGGGCAGTTGGAACTGTTACGCACTAAGAAGGCGGAGGGCGCACTCCTTGCTGTGCGGCAAAAATACTATGCAAAGGCGAATAAGGCTGATACGCTTCTGGCACTGCTCCTTAGGGGAAAAAGGGCGAGAAACGCCATTACGGCATTAAAGGTAGGGAATAGGGAAAGGATCACAAAACGGGAAGAGGTGCAGGAGGCCATAGCAGGTTTTTATGAGTTCCTTTATGCGTCCCAACACCCCCCAGGCTAGGTGCAAGATAGGTTCCTACAATCCGTGCACCTGCGAGAAATTAATAATGAAACGAGGGAGGCCCTAAATCGCGAAATCACGGAAGAGGTGGTACGGGAGGTGATCAGAGCCCTCCCTACAAATAAAGCCCCAGGCCCTGATGGGTATACTGCTGCTTTTTACAAGATGTTCGTTACGCAACTAGCCCCACAATTGACCTCTCTATTCAACTCGTTTCGGCAGTCGGGCAAAATTGCCCCATCAATGGAGGAAGCAAAAGTAACTCTCGTTCTCAAACCACATAAGGACCCAGAAGAAAGAACAGCCTACCGCCCCATAGCATTGCTCAATTTGGAAGCCAAGATCTATGCTAAGATTTTGGCTAACAGGTTGGACACTATCCTCCCCTTTTGAATCCACCCTGATCAAGCGGGGTTCATCAAAGGCCGGCAAACTGCAGACAGTATCAGGCGGGTGGCCCATCTAGTTGAAAAGGTTCAGAGAACGTCCACTCCCGCAGTCTTCGTGGCTCTTAATGCAGAAAAAGCGTTCGACTGCGTGGAGTGGACCTTTTTGTTTCGGGTAATGGAAAGAATGGGCATTAGAGGGGAATTTCTTACAATGGTCCAGGCCAACTACCGAACTCCATCAATTAGAATAATGGTGAATGGGACGGCCCCCAGGAGGGTTGATCTACACAGGGGGACCAAATAAGGTTGCCCACTATCCCCCATCCTTTATGCGATCTACCTCGAACCACTGTTGCAGGCGATCAGGGAAAGGCCGGACATAAGGGGCATCCCGTTTGGGGGGAGCAACAGAAAGTCACAGCCTTTGCTGATGACATGCTCTTGATGCTGACGACACCAAAAGAATCGCTCCAAGTCAGCCTTTCACTTTTGGACAAATTTGGTGAGGCCTCGGGACTAAGGTTAACGCTAACAAATCTGAAATTCTAAACCTAACGCTTAGGGGAATGGAACAGGATGAGCTGCAGGTCTGTACCCGCCTGCTATGGAGCCCGGGAGGGATCAGATACCTAGGGGTGAGAATTACGGCAACGTTAGGAGGTTGGTACTCTGCAAATTTTCCCCCGCTCCTTAAGGCAATCAAGGACTACCAAAAATGGAGAGGTCTCAGACTGTCATGGTTGGGGCGGATCGCTGCGGTAAAGATGGTCACGCTCCCACGGCTGCAGTATTTATTCCAGGCGATCCCGAAGCCTGTTCCCTCGCACTTCTTTAAGGAGCTGGGGACTTTGACCGAAGACTGTGTGGGAAGGGAAGAGACAAAGGGTAAGTGGTAAGCTACTAATGGCTCCCAAGAAAGAAGGGGGTCTGGTTTACCAAACTTTCGGAGGTATTACGAGGCAACTCAGTTACGTATCATTAGAGAGTGGCTAAAGGAGGAGGAGAGTCAGCAAGAAAAGCTATGGGTGAGGATGGACAGGGCGGTGGCCCACCGTTGTCTCTCAGAAGTGCTGTGGCTACCTAAAGAACATAGACCGAGACATCTCTACAAGAGCACTATAACTAAATTAATGGCAGACATATGGGATAACTTGGTGGGCTCTAAGGGTATTACTACGTACCCGTCTCCATTCTCTCCACTTTTCGGTAATGGCGACTTCACCCCGGGCATGGAGAAGAGGGCATTTGAGAAGTGGCAGGAGGGAGGATGTAGGAAGTTATGTGACATATTTAGAGAGGGAGAAATTCTGACATTTGAGGAATGTAAACAAATATTTACAGTACAAGAAAGAGAGCGACTGAGGTACGCTCAGATAAGACATTGGGTACTTCACCCGGGAGTTAGAAAGGCAGCAACGAGGGAACCAATACAGTTTGAAAGATTCCTACTAACCAATGACGGATCGAGGGTCTCATTTCCAATATTTATAAGATTTTGCATATCTCTTATATGGACCCTCAATGGCCCTACATGCAGAAATGGGAAAAGATGCTGGGGAGAGAAATCAGTGGGGCTGAGTGGGAAAGACTATGGAGGAAGATACCCAAACTGGCGAGAGCATCTCAGCTCCAGGAAACATGGTATAAGCTTCTATTCGGGTGGCACTACACTCCGACCTGCCTTCATACGATGTTTCCTTCAAGGCCAAGCAGTTGTTGGAGGGGATGTGGTTTAACAGGCACAGCAGAACATATCTGGTGGGAGTGCCCCAGGATCGCACCGTTCTGGGGAGAAGTGCAAAGGGCACAGGAACAGGCCTTCGGCCCGGGGGATGCACACACTCCAATACAGGTCCTTTTGGGCATCTGTGGGACTCCAGAGGGGGGGAGAATCGGAGGTAGGGAGAAAGCAAGAGTCATCCTGGCGCTGGCTGCGCTGTTGGTAATAGCTCAGAGATGGAAGAGCCCCGAGGTCCCCGTGGAACAAGATTGGCTGAGGAAGGTGTGGGATATTGTGGCCTTGGAGTGGGCAACTTACGCTATGGAAAATAAAGTGCAAGGATTTGCAGCAGACTGGGGGTAAATTATGACTTTTCTCAAGGGAGATTATAGGATGATGTGGTGTCCGCAGCGCTTGAGACTATTGGAGCTACAATAGGGTGGAGGAACTGTTCGAAGAACGAAGATATGGGTTTTGAATGCTCGTCATTTGGGGGGAGGAAGGGATGGAGGGAAGGTTTTCAATGTTTTGGGTTTGTTGTATCTTGCAGTAAAATTCAATAAAAAGAGTTTTCAAAAAAATAAAAATAAAAGAAAAAGCATAGGTGCATATATTTCGAGATACCAAGGAAAGTGATTAGAGATAAGCATGGGGCTTTGAGAATGGCGGAAAGAGTATCCTGTGAAGGATGGAACAAGTTACCAAAGTTAACTGCTGATGAGTGGAGGAATCCCTTAATGAGAGACTTTGAAAAATACAAGGAGTCCAGATTAAATGTTGCGCCAAGGGCTCGGAGAAAGACTAGTAGAAAAACCTCAGCAGTAGTGGCGCCTCACCCATGATAAAGATATATCAAGCCCCAGAATGGTTGAATGGAAAGAGATATAACCAAAACAAAAAGGAAGGGCTGTAAGAGACTATCTTAAGAAAACCATTAGGGAGCTATAGAGAATACTGATAAACATTACACCGTCTGGAACACCAGACCTATAGCAGTTGGCAGGAGCTACAAGAGCTCATAAATAAGACCCTGAGAACCGGAAAAGACCTTCTTAATTAACTGGTTTATAGCAAATGATATTTGTATGCCTGATATATATACAAACTTAGAAAACCCTTAAGTGCACAGCATCGAGACAATCGAAGGAGAGAGACATTCTTTTGGCAAACTTTAGTTATTAGTGGTAGGGTCAGGTAGATTAGATTTTGGACAGAGGATGATTTTGATTTTGACTTCCTGATGACAGACGAGCACCTTTAGTTAGTTTGGTTAGGTAGGGAACATCCATATCAGACGCCACCTGCTTACCTGCTGCTGAGCACCATTAAATGGTATGTTAGCAGCACTAGATTGACACTTCAGCAATGATACCCGATCCATAAGGCCGGATCGGTTGGTAATTGCCCGGGGCCCGAATTACCACACGATACGGCCCGCTGGATCGGGTATCATTGCTATTAGTACCCTGGGTTTGCAATCCTCAATCCCGGGGTACGGACAGCAATTTATTTTGTATGAATGACTGGGACTGCTCGCGGCATCCCATTCATTCATACAAAATACTTAACTAAGATGGCTGCCACTAAGCTGGAAGAATTTGACTCCAAGCAGAGCTCCTCTTCCATTTCCATGGCGGTCCGAGAGGCTGAAATGACAGCGGCAGTTGAGGCCCCGCCAAAACATTAAAGGTGAGTGGGGTTGGTGTGGTGAGGAGGGGGCGGTGTAGAAGGGAGGGGGAAGATGATGGTGCAGGCATTCAGCCATCCATCAGGTTGCTTGGCATGCTGGCTTGTATCGTTAGATTAAGCCAGCTATCCCACACCCAGCGGCTAATTTAAAGTGTGGCAGTTGATTGTGCACAGGAAAAGTGTAAACCCATTATTTGGTTGCCAAATCTGTGAAGCTGACAATCACGTCTACTTTGTAAAGGTTCCCCTCAAAGGGTTTATCACTGGCATGCATAGAACCCAAGTTATTCCGATTTTCTCACTGTCCATTTTTGCAATACAAAATAGGAAATCTCTTTGAAAGTTACAGTTTAACCTAATTTGAACTCCCTTGGGTTTATTTATTAAACTGGTACCAGGCCTAAGCCATATCTGGAATATATGGTGGTCTAAGGTTAATACAATAGTAGTTGACAAAAGCGTTTGATGTCATCTTATTGTCACCTGGGTTCTAGTGACCCAGTCCGTTAACAATGTCTGTGTGTATATTCAGCTGCCTTGGACTGGAGTTTCAGCCATAACAGAACATTTGGTCTCAGTCCTAGAAAACCTTTTTGTCTCCGCAGTAAAGGTTTAACATCTTCCCCAGGGGGTAGGAAATACCTCCCAGAGGTAAGGAAGGGACTGGCTTAATTAAAAAGAGATTGTGGACCAGCTGTATGTCCACTCCCACTAATCTCATGCTTCCTCTGGAGTTGCAGAACCAGCGTTTGTCACCTTGATTAATGTTGAATCTGGCCCGCTATAGTAGTATATAGCGTATTGCATGCTCTCTCAGAATCCGCTTGATTCCTTCAAATTCTGTCGCTGCTCCACTTTTCGTGTAGTCTGCGAAGATTACGACTGATGTGTTATCAAAGCTCATCAAGCACATTTCGTCTGGCCATCTGCAGGAGTCCATCATTTTCCCAGTGGTTGAATATTCTGGCCACCACAGGTCTACATCTAGCCCCGGGCAAGGGTCTCTGCGCCGGGACCCTGTGGGCGCTTTCCACTGCAAACCATTTGGAAAGCCCTTCGGATCAGAGTGTGTCCTGCAGCCATTTTTCCAGAAACTGTTGCACAGAACCCCCCCCCCTTCTTTTCCTTCATGGAGACCGAGAATGTGTAGATAATTTCTCTGCAAGCACTGCTCTGCATCCTCCGCTCTCGCTTCCAGGGCTTGTCTCATTTGAAGCCGTGTTGAGACCTGATTGAGTGACTGTAATACCCCACTGCCCCTCAATTTTAGCAACTTTCGATTCTATCCCATTCTGTTTTTCAGAGGTTTTGTGCATGTCCGCTCGGAGATGATTTTAATTACTCACCAATGGCGCCAATGTTATCATCCATAGCCAGCCAGGAGCGCTGTACTGCTGACAGGACCTCTATTGTTTCATCTTCCAGGGTGGGTGGAATGTCCGTCTGCAGGGCGGGATCCAGTGCAGTTGGGGGGTGCTGTAAGTGTGCCACTGGTGTCGCATACGTGTCCATTTTTGGTTGCCTGCATTTCCCGCCCAACATGATCAGCAATTTTTGTATTGCCACCCAGCTGTGCCCATGTCTGTGGGTGGGGGAGGCATAAAGGTTTAACCAGGTGTGAGTGGTGTTGGTTCCTCAAGGTGCAGCTGTCCCAGGATGCTCAACACCACCTTTGGGGTGCCCACAGTCCCTGATGCACCCACTCCCCTCCCATCACCCCTGCCCAGTTCAATGTCTGGGGGAATGGAGGTTGGTTTTTCCAGTGCGACCATCGGGGGTATAGTACACCAACCTGGGGTGTTGCTATGAACATCGGTAGGATCGACTTCCTGAAGTGCTGCTCTGGTTTCAGCGCTACCTATGCAGCCCTCCACTGCTAATTCAGGTAGTTCTTAGGGTGCGCTGCAGCAGGGCGGTGGCCTGTGATCCCAGGTCACGGTCATCTGGGGCAGGTCACTATAGGGCTGACACACATGGTTTTCTGCTGCCTCTCAATCCCAGTGGATAGCAGTCATCGTCCTATCTTCCGTTTGGGTGGTGCAACGCCACCCCACTCTCTGGACCGACCGAAGGGATTGAGCGCCCGCAGCGGTGGCCTGATCGTGTCTTTGCATGTGCAGCAGGACTATAACCCCTGCAGCCGTCCATTTGCCTTTACTGCCAATTATTCTTTGCGCATGCACCCCAATGCATTACTCCTTATCCCCACAAATTGGCATGACACAGAATTTCAAATGGCAAACTTGGCCGCAGTTTTATTTCCATGACACCAGAATTATTTGTACACATTTGTGAACTTCATTCTGTACGTGTGGCGCTTGCTTGCCGGATTTCCTTTGCTTCCCCCTATAGTTGGTATAGTAGGCCCCCAACTCCCCCGACCCATTGTACCTGTTCCTATCCTGCCCGTGCAGGTGTCCGTGGGTGGGGAGAGCGCCGTTTGTTTTGGGGGAAGCTGAGCCTTATTTGTCCCTACCAGACGCCCCCGCCGTTTAGGCCCCCAAGAGGCGCTGGTCCGGAAGAGCGAAGACCCATTCCGTTTCCTTCTGGCTCGTCCGGAGTCTATCATTTGTGCTTGGTTGCCCAAACACCGCCACGCCACTGAGTGGGTTCTCGCCCACTGTGGCTCCCCTCCTTCCTGTCTCCTTCTCACAATTCCAGTAATTTGGTAGAAATGTCCCAGAAAACGAGCTCCGCTCCCTTCGTGGCAAGTGTACTCCGTCCGTTAGGAAGTACTCGGGTGTTTTCCCATCAATCAAGCGATGCCTGATCTGATGGAAACCCCTGCCCCTGCAGAATTTTGCAACGGCCCCGTTCAGCTCCCTCCTTGACTTCTCACCCGCTGTATGGCTCTCTGCCCCCCTCCATTGCGCCCGGGGAATACCTTCCGACCCTCCAATTTCAGTTTGGCCCAACTGTGCTGCGATTTCCTGCAATGAGCTCGTGATGTCCCCCAGCCGGACACCCCTCCTCAGGCTGGTCAGGTCGTTCCCACCCCAGTGTATTACCAACACCTCTGGCTTCTGCCGCCTACTCAGCAATTTCCATAGTTGCCCCTCTAGCTGAGCCCACTTCATCCCTGGCACCCCGTGCCACTCACTCTTGAACTTGCCGGCCGTCAGCGCCTCCTGCTGCTGAGTCCAGCTCGCCTTAGCCTTTGAGATGAATGAGTGCCCCACTACCTACACTGTACGTTTCCTCCTTCCTTGTGCTGCTGTGAAATGATAAAAGGAGGGAACGGCATGGTTAACTTATATTTTTGCGAGCCTGATATATCGTTTGTAACATCCTGAAGACCATCTCCCCAGTTTCATGATGTCTTCCGGCCATGCCTGCTCGGGGACACTTCTGCCCCCACCACCTTTCCATCTTGCTCCACCTTAACCAGGGTGGGCCTGCTCTGGGACACTTCTGCCCCTGCCACCTTTCCACCTTGCTCCGCCTTAACCAGGGCGGGCCTGCTCCGGGACACTTCTGCCCCTAGCACCTTTCCATCTTGCTCCACCTTAACCAGGGTGGGCCTGATCCGGGACACTCCTGCCCCTGCCACCTTTCCATCTCGCTCCGCCTTAACCAGGGCGGGCCTGCTCTGGGACACTTCTGCCCCTGCCACCTTTCTCCACTTTAGCCAGGGCTGGCCTGCTCCGGGACACTTCCTTTCCCCTGCCACCTTTCCAACTTGCTCCTCATACCGCACCTGCAATAGGTTCCTCACCAATTTTATTCAGCAAAAGCTCCCAACCAAGTTAACCTTGCTCTGCCTGCCCTTGCAGGGGTTACCCTGTTGGGAGAGCACCATTCCTGGTGAGTGAGGTTGAGCTGAATTCCTTTGCTTGATTTTCCAAAACCAATTTGCCTCCATTGCCCCTTCTCTCACTCTTATCCCTTCCTTTCCTTTAAAGGAAGGCTCTCCCTTTCCGTATTCCTTATCGTGTTGGCCCAATTCCCTTGACCCCTACTCCTTAACGGGTTGCTTGAGCTTTGTTCTTGATATAGTCAACCGATACTTTAAAATGGGAGGTTCCCCATTCCACTGTCCTGTCCGGCCCATTTCCCCCTTCTTAATCATCTGCGGATGGGACCGTTCCCTTCCTTCAGGCGGCCAAAGCTCTCCCGCCATAGACCCAGCAGCCTGCCTCCCCGCAGCTGATACTAGGCTGATGGGGTGCTGTTCCCGACCCCCACCATCTGACTTGTCCTTGCTTCCCGTCAGCCACCCTTAGCCCACCTTCTGGCATCTCAGTAGCTTCTTATTACAACCGCTCCGCTATCTACCCGATGAACCACGAACATTGTTACTTGTTTTTCGATCCCAGAGGGGTGAAGGCTGTGCTGGCCTTGCTGCCCAGGTCAACTAAAACCCCACTTCCAATGTTTAATGATGTACCCCACTGTATGCCTGATGGTAGTGGTAATACCTTCCTCACAACTTCGAAACCCGGCTGCCCCCTGGGCCAGCCGCCCTTGCAAAAGAACCACGTTTGTCAGTGTTTTAATCTCCTACTCGCGCACACTCTCCAGTACGCAGAGTCATCTCAAGACTCAAAACAGAACTGGCCTTCCTGACAGTTAACTCGTAGCCAGAGTACGGCGTGCCTCCTTTCCTTACACTACTGTACTCAGCGTGGGCCATGGGTTCTACCCCACATGTACCCTCCACCATCTACTTTTCTCGATGGGGCGCGTACCTGATACTGCCCTTAGACTCCGCTATTAAACCCTGCTGCCCGCTTCAGACCCCGTCCCGAAGCATGCGACCCCTTGCGGTATCGAGCCCTCACGCAGGTTATTAATATTGCGGCCTTGCCGCCGATCAATTAATTTCGTAGTCTATTCAACCGTGGCATTGCCGCTGTAAGCGATCACTGGCATTTGCCTCCCCCTTGCATTACACCTCTACGCGTACAGCTGTAAATGAGAACCTAGTCAGCTACATCCTACTGAAACATGCCTGATAACCACGTGTGCTGATGGCAATGAGGGAACAGTGCGCCCTGACACGCTCGTGTAGGGGTGCGATATAACTGCCATTTCGTACAAAAAACGTGAGCCATGAAACTAAGAGGGCTGCATGCCCGCCGGTACTACCATAAGCATGCCACTGCAAGCAATGTCCTAGCAAGGAACCTCACGTCATCACTTCCCTACCATAACATACGGTGTACTTAAACTCTGCCTAATCCTACAGGCACCTAATTTCCTAGGTTCCCTGCACCTTGCTCTCCTGTGCCTGTCAACCATCTTATCCAAAGAAATGCAATATTTGTGCCCCCATCACACCATCCTGTGTCATAGCATGGAGGCCTGCCAAACCCCTTATCCAAACAAATGCCATATTTGTGCCCCCTCACTGCATCCTGTATCATGCTATGGAGACCTGCCAGCGCCACTATTTATAACATGTCAACTACCTGCTTCCGGCACCCACCTGGCTCAAACAGGCACCTGTATTTAACAAACATTGGAAGCATCCGCCGCCAGGCCGCTACCTTACCAACCTTCATATCTGCGAGAGGCATGCAAGTGATAGCTCCTACAAGAGCGCCGCGCAAGTTAAGGTGCCTGCTGCCGAGCTCTGTGATAGGCATGCAAGTGAGCGCTCTTTCAAGAAAGCCACACAATTTAAGGTGCCTGCTTACCTCTGGCTAATAGGGGCAGGTGCAATTGCACAACTAAACTCGGTGGCCCTTTGTTCCCGCGTTTCGTACCAACACTCCCCATGAAGGCATCTAGTTCCACTTAACGAAGCTAAGCAAGTGCACATCTAAAATCGGTGGCCCCTTGCTCCCATGTTTGGTACCCACACTCCCCACGTAGGCATCTAATTCCATTAAAGAAGCTTCGCAAGTTAAGGCGCCTGCTGCAGAGCTTTGTGACATTGTTATGGTTCGCAACTGAAACCCCCCAGACCATACTGCCCCCATGGCCGACAGAGCCCCAGCCTTCCCAGCCCCTCCGGTGGCTTGAGGCCTTGTGGTCACAGATAGGGCAGAAAAAGGGGCCGTACCAGGTTGCCGCCGCTTCGGCCCCCTGGTTATATATATACGGTTTGTGCACTGACTGCCGTGACCCCGCTAACCATTGCGCTATCACTCCGGCTGATCAACTGGCATTGAAAAACCATAGCCACATCTATCCTCCTTACTGTACCTGTACAGAGACAATATCTCCCTTCAGCAGACCATCGCCCGGCATCTGCACATCCTTCCGTTACCCCTTTATGCCCGTATCGGGGGCCTCCCTTACGCCCACAGGGGAGAACAGTACGCGATTACCCTGTGTGTCGCTTCCCGCCTGAACCTATTACCCACACCTGCCTCCTCGTTTCATTCACCCTGAGTCTCCCCCGTTCCGGGCGGCTGCACTGCAAGCCCCGTTAGGGCCTGTTCGCTTTAACTTGCCTCGTTACCCATTCCCTTACATGGCCTCTCGGATGGCACGCTGTCCCCCGGTTAAACACCATACTAGGCAGCCATAACTGCACAAATCGTTACTTCTAAATCATAATACCAACTAGCGCTTCCGCAGCACTCGTACTGTTACATGCGGTACCTTGTACCCCCATGACCTGTGCTAATGACAACGTGCCCCATATCAAGACCGAACCCACAACATTGGCCTTATTAGCACCACGGTCTAAGCCACGGAGCTAAACGGCTGAAACATTTACATTGTGAGGGAGAAAAGCCACTGTCCGCAGTACCCGCTGAGCTATCGAAAAGTTAATCTGCATAAAAAACTTCAATGGGGTCCGCCATTACCACGTTGGCCTCTACCTCCATGAACTGAGTGAATAGTGTGCCCCTCAACCACTGAACTCCTTCCGGCCTGCCCTAGCATGTAATATCCACCAGTGCGCTGCATCTCTTAAAGTGCGTGCTGATGCCGGAGGGGATTCCCCGATTGTGGAGCCTAACGTGATGTACCCCGCCCCAAAAGAGGCCCAACACATTTATTGGTGCCAGGCAGCAAAGAAAACTGTAGCGCTGGCCACATAAGTAATCCTACAGATCAACCATGACCCAACATTGTATTTGCCACATCCTTAAACTATAATATCCACTGCTATGCACTGTAGACTACCTTAAGGTGTGACCTGAGAGCTCCTAACTCATTCGCGCCACCAGAGCCTTTGTTCCTTTCCCCATTCACAATACCCAATTTATTCTCGTTATAAACAAGCCACATGCTTGTCCGGACGTCCCTATCCTTAACCAACACCGGAGCAACCTCTTGCTCGCGCCAGGCACCCGCCTGCTTTCACAAGAAAAGGGTGAGCCTTAATGTATATCTAGGAAACAGCGATACACCATACCACCCAATAATCCTAATTTAGCATTTTTTTATACAACGCTACGCTCTACTCAATGTGCTATCAGACCGGCATTCCATACATTAACTGCACTCGATAACCACAGCTGGGTACCTCACATTTCTTCACAGGCCCTTGCCAGCGATAACAAAAGCAAATGCTGAACCTGTTGGCAGTTAACACATTTTGATTAATTGACTTTCGCCCCTCCGCTTTCACATCCCTGAGGGGCGTCTCGAACTCATGACCCTATTGCTGGTCAACACATGCTCTACCCCATGAGCTATTACGGTGGTGTCTGCCCGCCTCAGCCTCGAGCTGCATATTGCACGCCTTGCGGCCACCAGGGTCCCACACCATTCTTGCAACCGCCCCCGCAACCCAAAACCCCTTGGGGCTTGCTTCTAGCCTTACGCCAGCACACGCGGCAATATTAAAGCCGATTCAAACGGCTGCCAACCCGCAACGACCCAGCGTCCCCACCTAAATACGGGCTCCCACGGCAATGTACTCATCCATGCTTTCCAAAGCACCTCCCCACAACGACCCGCACTCCACTCTCTTTACGAGAGCACTGCAACCTCAGGGCCTCGCCTTGGCAGGAACACTTCCATCGCTCGACCTGTTCCTTTGCATCTCTTCCACAGGAACCTGGTCAGTAACCCCGGAACTTCTTCCTTCACGCAACCGAGCACGAACCGAAACGAAATCTTCTTCCTGGAAACGAAATTCCTTTCACTTGCGAGGCGGCGACCGGGTCCCAGTGCAGGAGCGAGATGCCTGGCACCCCGGTCCCGCCTGCTTATATCCTGGTGGCCCCGCCCCTTTTCCTTTGTTCAGCCCTTCGCGGGCTTTTGGGCCATTAGGCCTTTTGGCGCCGTTCCGCCCCTCGCCTTTTGACCCCAAGGGGAGGGTCCCAGGTCCTGGCGGCATGACCCCGCAGGGGTTACCCTGCTGCCTCCTCCATCTTGGGCTGATTTTTCCGTCGTCAGCTCCACGACGTGTGGTCACAGTCGTCGCAGGCAGGTGGCAGCCATCTTGGATTCAGAAGGTTCCCACACAGGTCTCGGGGCCCCTGCTCAGAAAGAGTTGTGGAGCCGTTTTTCACCCAGTGATGCCTGGCCGTCATTGTACTGGTAGAGGTTTGCGGACAGAGTTATGGAGGTTCACAGTGGGAGGTCTCAAATCTGCATCCGCATCCACTGCCTGCTGGCCATGCCCCGTTAAAGTAGCTAAATCCTCATGCACAGCCAGTGGTTTAAGTGGGATTAGAAATCGACGAGGCCTCTGGGGGGGGCGTGGCTTAAGTGCATGTGTACTTAGGACACCCCCCCAAACAAGAGTGCCCCCTTCGCCCGAAGGCTGGTAAAATAAGTAGAGCTCAGGCGCACTGGCAATATTACCTTTGAAGCGCCAAACCCCTCCTTTTAAACAAAAGAAAGGACTGGGCGCACCAAAGGTGCGACACCAGTGTGCCCCAGCTCCCACGCAGCAGGCAGCCTTTCAATCAAGGAGCCGTGAGGTAGGCAACGCTTTAACCATGGGCTCCTTGAATGAAAGGTCTGGCTGCTGCTGATGTCTCTGTACTCAAACAGGAGGAGGGCTGGACTGCCCAGCTCTCCTTTTGTTTCCAAGAAAATGGTGATGACCATTTACTCGGAAACAAAAGGGGAGCTGGGCAGCATAGCCCTCCTCCTGTTTCAGCAGATATATATCGGACTGCAGGCAGCCTGCACTGCTCGGTTACACCTGCTGCTTGCAGGTGTCAGTACTTCCGTTTGGAAAAAAAGAAAATGCAATGCCTTCTCTTTTTTTCTAATCCGTACTGCTAACACCTGCAAGTAGCTCATGTAACCGTGCAGCCGCTACATGAGCTGCCTGAGGTGTTGGCATGGTTGGGGCTAGTCGGGGGTGGGCCACAGCAGGGAACCAGCTCGGGAGCCCTCTCTGGAGACTGCCGCAGCTCTGCCCCAACTATCCCCGGTCCACCTAAAGCCCTGTGCACAGCATCAGAGCCTCACTTTCTTAAAAGTCAAAAGATCTAGACGTTTTACTTAAGTTAAGATCTGTGCATTGTCATATGCATTTCAGAATACTAAGCGAGCACTACAAGTCAGTGAAAAGGCAATACAACACATTCTGAAAGCTCATTTATTGTGGGAGTTGGTCAGAGGAACCCAATGAACTTTAGTGTAATTTACTGAATACCAAGCACTCACCTGAATGCATGAATACCTACGGGCTACATAGAAATGTAGGATTGTTCAATGGTACGTCCTTCTAAACTCATGAATGAACTAACAAGGTTGCTAAACTCAAGCACAAAGTAGCATTATTTTAACCCGACAGGCAAGGGTTTTATGTTAAATCTTGGTAATACTTGTATGGTTATGTGCAGGTAAGTTAACTTCAACCACTGTTAATAGGCAAGTGGCAAGGTATGTCATTGGTAATTAAGGTAGTACATCTATTTCCTAACATCTCATCCTGCATTGGAGCAGGGGAGTATCAAGTTTATCCAAACAAAACGTATCTCACTAATACACTACTACCCTAAACTTCTATCTAGTAATTACCACTGCTCTTCTTTGCCACCAAAATGGTTAATCCCCCTCACTAACGTGAGAGGGGGTTTCGATTCTATTATACACAAGGAGGCGGGTATTATGCATTATTATTTACTTCTGACAACCACAGCAGCAAAGAAAAAAACTTTTACAGATAAAAAGGTTTGAACCACAGAACTTAAACAAGTTTAAAGTCAGTGCATGGGTAACTCCCCAATCCAACATGGAGAACAAGTCATACCCTGTAGATGACCAATGAGCAGAGATCCGCCCCCCATAAAAGTCCCTTATACTGCAACTCCAACTCCTCTTTCGGCAGCTGTCTTGCATCAGACGCCCACTGCAAAGACCCAACTGCGTAGCACAGAGAAAGGATCCAAACGAAGTTCAAGGGATCTTAGCCTCGCCTTAAATTGCAACTGTGAAGGAATCCTCCTGAACCAATCATCTCACCCTGAAGCTGTAAAAACACAAATATAATACTTGCCTCCTTGTCTTTAATACAATCTAAACCCCCTCTCACGTTAGTGATAGGTATTAACCATTCTATGTCAAGACAGGAGGCTTCCTATTATGCAAGTTCAAAGCCCTTGCAACACATTTTTCGCAAAATGATCAATACGCTTTTTTTTATTATTTTTATTTTTGGATTTGTAGAGCGCACTGCAGCCCATGGGCATAGAGGCGCTATCAAGGATACTTAAGAAGGCTTGCTTGAGGGTTACAATAAGCGGCCCAAGAAAAAGCATATAACAATTGCACTGGTTGGTACAGTTACAGAGAAACAGTATTATACATTGCAGAGGTGTGACACACAGTGAGGAAGCATATGTCTGGATTGTCCGCTTGTGATATAATGTTTTGAAAATGTTATCTCTTGACCAATCCGCTGCTTCCAAAGGTTTTGATCCCCGTTACCCCCCAGGAAGAGGCTCTAGAAGCCATGGCACCCCTAACGGAAAGAAAACCAAAGGAGGACGTATCCATTTCTGCCTCCTGCATAACCCCCCTTAATCCATACGGCTAAAGTGACAGTTTATGGGGTTTCCAATAGGAAAATATATAGGAATATTCGCAAAGTCCTCCCCCTCTCTCACCTTTTATGCTACTAAACTTTTAATCTCTTCCCTTATCTTCTCTCGCCTCTTCTACTGCTCCTCCTTACTCTTTGGACTACCTACTTCTCATCTCGCCCACCCTCAAATCTATCTACCATTGTGCTGTCCGTACCCTCTTTCTCCTTACCACCCGTGAATCCATCTCGGCTTCCCTCTCCTCCTTTGGCTGACTTCAATTTCACTCTCAACTTAAATTTCACTTTCTCTGCCTTGTCTTCAAATCTCTCTATGGTCTTGCTCCTCCTTACCTCTCCTCCTTCCTCTACTCCCTCCCCCACCCTTCGTTCAGCTGACTACTTCCTTCTCACTGTACCTCCGTCCCCTTGTGCCCCCTCCCGTTTCCACTCCTTCCAGCTCCTTGCACCCCTGCACTGGAACTCCCTACCTCTCTCAATCCGTTCTATTCCTACCTTCTCTTCATTCCGCACCTCCCTTAAATCTCTCCTTTTCCACTCCCCGCCTTGAAACCCCTCCCCCTTCTTGCTCCCCCTCCTGTCTTTATCTTCTCCCCTTGATTGTCTCCCTCCACTCCCCGACCACTCCACTCTCACCCTTTCCCCTTCTCTCCTCCTTCTCCTCCCCACCTCTCCCTCTCCCTCATAGTCCTACTGCACTACTCTCCCTATTCCTTTCAGTTTAATTGCTCTTCTTACTGTTTTGTTCACCGATTCATAACTGCAATTTGCTTCTACCATTATATTGTTATGTTTTATGTACCAAGTTGTTCAATTGTGCAGCGTTTTGGTGTAAAGCGCTATATAAACAAATAAATACAAATACAAAATAGCAGCTGAGAGGCATTCAGGGGTGTAAAAGCCCCTGCCATCAACTCAAAAAAATTTAAACACTAAATCACACAAAGCGTAGTAAAAGCTCTGGGAAGGCTGGATAAGAAATTGAGGAATTTAAGCACTTAGTTCTCCTAGGAATAAAGAAAGTGACCCCCTGAGGGGTGAACAACTTGTTGTCAACATCCAATGCTCTGATATCAGAAACCCTTTAAATAGAAACGAGGCATAACCACATAGCTAACTTGGAAACAGTTGTTGCAAAGACAAATCTTCACTAGAAGGCCAAGATCCAAAACTATGTTAACGTCCCATAGAATAGATGTTTAGCTGTAGGTGGAACCTTATTGCGAATGGAATTGAGGGCCCTTTGCACCAAGAAGTGCCTATCCACTGGCTCACCTTTAACCAAAACATGCCCCACTGAAATTACAGATCTAAACCCATTTATAGTCCTGTAAGCCTTGCACTCTCTGAACAATTTCACCAAAAAGCTAACCACCACTACTGGAGGGGTAGGAACAGGATCGAAGTGTTGAGCCACAGCAGCTAACCCAGCGGTTCCATGCTGAAGCATACCCAGACTTGGTAGAGGCCGCCCAGGACTCCTTGAAGACACATATAGAGTCCTCTGAAAGTCCCTGGAAGCACCAAGAAGAGCTGAAATCTTCCAAGCCATAAGGGAAAGGTGGCCCTGGAGGACCAGCTCGTGAGGGAAACCTGTTGGTTCCAACAGAAGCCTTGGGTTGAGAGGAAAAAGATGAGGATAATCCCCTGCCAAATCCAGAAGGGCTGGGAACCACACCTAGGAGGGCCAAAAGGGGGGGGGGTTATTAACACCAGCGTTACCACCTGTCTGTGCACCTGAACTAGGACTCTGGCTATCATGGCAAATGGAGGGAAGCATGCGAAAGGGGACCTGACCAATCCTGGAGGAAAGCGTTGGTTGCCAGCGCTCTGGGATCTGGTCTCCAACTGTTAAACCGGGGAACCTGGCAGTTGGGCCCAAACAGACAGGATCTTGGCTAGCAGAGCCCTGTCTAATATCCAGTCGATCCAGTCATGGAGATGACTGGATTTCCAATCCGCAACAGCGTTGCTGACCCCTGGAAAATACTCCATTTTCAGCACGGTGTCCAGATCTAGACAGAAATTCCAGAATTCCCTTGCTAGGTCTGCTAGTGCCTTGGGCCTGGTTTCCCCCAAATGATTGATGTATCAGATCACCAACACATTGTCTATCCGGACGAGGACACAGCAATTCCCCTGATCCTGGAGAAGGCTCTTGACTGCAAAAGAGCCAGCCAAAGTCGATTTGCAGTTGCTTCCCTGAATCGGACCACTTTCCGTTTGTGGAAATCTAACCTATCCTGGCCCCCCCATCCTGCTGTGCTGGCATTTGAATCCAGAATTACATCCGGAGAGGGAGTAAAAATTGCCCTGCCATTCCAGGCATCCATGTGTCTGAGCCACCAATGAAGCTCTAACCTAGCCTCGGGGACAGGACGACCAACTGCGAGTAAGACAGACTCCGGCAAAGATGTTTTGGTCTTGGGGTGCCGCAGTGCCCTGAAATGGCCCGGGAAGATAGCTTGGAGGGAAGCTGACAACACCCCACAACCCAGGCTAACTGCCTGAGGGAGACCCTCGCTTTCCTGAGGAGGAGAAGGATTTCCTTCCCATCTTGGAGAGCCTGCCGTCCGGAAGGAGAAGGAATCAGAGTTTGGAATCTATATTGAAGGCCAGAAACTGGATACATTGCGCAGGCTACAATATGGACTTCTTGGACATTTATAACAAATCCCAATGTCTGCAGAAGGGACAGAGTTAACTCCAGATGAGTCCAAAGAATCTGAGAGCCCTGAGCTAACAGAAGAATATTGTCTAAGTAAATTATTATCTGGATCCCATTGGACCCGAGGTGAGCCATTAGAGACTTCATCAACTTGATGAAGCACCAGGGCTGACGAAAGGCCAAACTGAAGGGAGGCAAACTGCCAACTCAATTTGAAAACCCCTTCACAGTCTGCAAAACCCAGGGATCTGAGGTTAGAGACTCCCACTGAGGAAGAAATCTGTCCAGACTGTTAAAATATTGACTTGTACCTCAATCTGCCATTTCACTTTCACATGCCCGAGAGGTGGCTTGAACCCTGCATGTTGTTGCTGGTGGTCCCATGCTCTACCTGTTGAGCTATTGGAGTCCCTCCTCCTGGAGAAATGAGTCACCAACAAACTACCTTGGGCCGTAGGAACGTCTCCTTTTCTGCCATGTCTGCCAGCTTGGGATCAAGTCGCATGAAGAGGGACTACGCCCCTCTTTAGAGATGGAGGCATTGGCATTGCCGAGCAGGCAACTGTTATCTGAAATCAGCCCCGGAGGACCTGCACATCACTAGGGGCATTAGACAGGGCTGCCTCTGGTAGCTCAAAAATCTGGGTCAGCGGAACCAACACATCATGCAACTTGCCCTGACAGCTTCTCCATGCCTTATCTACCCCATTTCTGGGGTCTCCCCTCTCTGGGACAAAAGGATACTATGGACTGGTCAATTTGTGGAGTGAGGGCCACCTTATCTGGACCCACCGGCCTATGGCCCTCAGATAGCAATATGGTTCTGTCCTGTTTAGGCAAGGGGCATCTGACCCAATGATTCAAGAAGGATGATACAGCATCCGAGGGGTGTCATTCAGTGGACCTGGGGTGCTGGATAAGATCTGGGTCAAAGAGGGGAACCCCACTAACATCAAGAAATTGACCCTTTGGAAGAAAAGGCGGGCGGGGTCTAACTTTTTCTTGCGCCTTTTTGATGGTGAGTCAGAGTCCACTGAACTATCTGTAGATGAAAAAGACTGCAGAGGCACTAGTGGGAGCTACCTGACCAAGAGGCAATAGACTGGGACTGTTGGGACCCCTGCAACCTATGCTTCTGACCCTTTACCAGATAGGAGACATGAGATGGGGAAGTGGATGGACCGAGTTGTCCTTTAACATGTTTAGAATTCCTACTGCATTTACGGGGAACTTGAACTGGAACAGAAGAAAACATTTCCTGGGAAGGGTGAAAATAAGGGATTTTATTAACAAACCTATCAAAAGCAGAGGCTAATGTATAATTGTGGTCTGACAGGGCAGTGAATAATAATTTAAAAAACTGTAGTTTTTCAACAAAAAATAAATAATAATAATAATTTAGCATTTAAATAGCGCTACCAACCTCAGGCACTTGAGCGCTGCTTATTATCTCACTAACTACTGACTAGCAACAAGGCACAACTGAAAGGAGTGACTTAGCTTGTGGCGTCAGCAGCAAAGAAGTTGGAGTAAGGAACTTTAATTGGGTCGGGTCTCTGCTCACTTGTCATCTACAGGGCATAACCTGTGCTCCATGTTGGATTGGAGAGTTCCCCATGCACCGACTTTAAACTTGTTTAAGTTCTGTGGTTCAAACTATTTGGTTTGTAAAAGCTTTATTACTTTGCTGCTGTGGTTGTCAGAAGTAAAGAATAATGCATCATATGAAGCCTCCTGTCTTGACATAAAATTGCAGTGACTGGCCCGATGCTTTGCCATAGTTAAATCTGCTGTTATGGAGCGGCCGTGCCGACCACACCAAGTCACATGCATAAAGTACATTTTTTATAGTAACAATGTTCACTACAAAAACATTTGTTATCAGAAAGCGGTATTGTTGAGGTAACCCTGTACAGGAACAATCGGAGTCCAAAGCCAACAGAGTATGGCCCCGTGAGTTCAAACGCTTTCCTAGGCAACAAACCCCATGCCACATACAAGGCAATTGCTCTTTTCAAGTTACAATTTCATAATCCCCCGCACTTTTAATACAAAACGACCCCCGACATTAAAAATAGATAGTACTTTATAAACAAAGGGAAATGTAAGGACACAGTGTACCACAGCTATGCCCAGACATTGTTCCCCGGATAGGTCAGAGTAATTTCCTCTTTTTAGCAAGTTAATATAGCTGATAAGCGTGCCGGGGCACCGCGCAACAAATGCATCATCGCCGTGGAGTAATCCACGACTTAGACACATGACTAACGCACTGTATTTTAGGCATTAGTGATGTCTGGACTAATTACTACACGAAGCTCAGACAAGATCCTTAAGAGTACGTAGTAAAAGCGCGGGTCACGCAAATGGACAAGCTTTGCTGACATCGCCGTCCATAAAAAGGTGCCCCGCAATTACCAGCCAGCTGATCCTACTGGAACGCACTTTCCCTGGGCTGGGCCACGCCGCGTTCTAACGCGTCATTCTTCTACTGAACGTCTGTGCGGGCTAGAACATACCACAGGTCCTGCGCCACGAGGACAGTCAGTGACTAACTGACCACCAGTTTTGGATTGTGATAAATGCCTTCATGAACGGATGCACTCCAGTTAGGCTGCGGTCAGCGGAGCCATATAATTCTCGCTAAAGCGAAGCGCCTGCATGTCCTGTCTCTGAAGTTTGTCGAAGGAAGCGTTTCCACACCAACATGTAACAAGTACTACATGTGCAACTAACCCCCCCCCCCCCGGTGCTTGAATTATTCGGCGCTGTGCCTGGAGACGAGTGGAGAATAAGAACAATTAATACATTTCCATTTTCTATGAAGCCACCAAACAGCTAAATACCTCTTGTCAGTCTTGCACAAAAAAAGAACTGCACTATATTGCATCAAAAATGCAAACGTGCAAGCCATTACCTCTCACAACCGCAACCTCCATCTAGACCATTTGTGACCTACAAAAAGTGAGCGGCCAGGGCGTTGTCTTCATGGAGTGAGAAGGTCTATACAGGCCTAGGCATGCGGCAAGCCCCCTTGTAAAGATAAAACGGACATCATGTGTGCTAGGAAAGATTTAAACCGTTCCGTTTCGGTTACCAGGTTTCCAAGTTTACTGCACTAAGCCATTAGGGGCTCTCAAAGATTTTGCCATAACACAAATGAAGTGAAGTGAACAAACAGAAGTTGCCTTACTTTCAATACCCTGAACATTGCTCAGCCACCTTAGAAAACAATAGCACTGGGGAGAGGCAGTAGCCAGTCGGGCACCAGGACTTTACTATACGGTAAAACCCACAGGCTACCTACCACCCTTTGCAGAAATTTGACTCACCTCGTCCCTCAACGCAGCCACCATGGACATAGACTCCCTTTATAAGTCAATGGTGGAAATCTTTTTTTTTATGGGTACTCGACACAATGACTGTGCAAAGCCAAATTTCCATTAAAAACAGCTATTGGAATGCAGGTCGACATATCCAGCGTACTAATTGCCATTCACAACTTTGGGGTGGGCGAATTTACCAACTGGCTATGGCCTATTACCCCCTCTAACTTCGGCCCAATGGTTATTGCCATCTGATGTATATTGCTTGAATAGTGTTTCCCCATCGCCAATTTAAAATGTACATATGTTATAACTCTGTTGCAAAAGGCTATGCCGGAAATCCCAGACAAAATCTGGTTGAGACTTGAAGGCTACTTCTGGCGTTGAGTCCTGGGTCTTCCTAATTCAACATCAATGGCATCCATATGCCGTGAATGGAGTCTGTTCTCACTTGAAGCAACAGTCGATCGGAACAGCTTGATGCTGTTCAGGAATATCATTCTCTCAACTCGTGTAAATATCTTTGATATCATCAATAGCGAGCTTGTGAGTGAAAACAGCAGATTGTTGAAGAACTGGTCAATGAAAATCAGGGCAAAATTGGAAGAAATTGGTTGTACCGAGACAGACTTGAAACTAAATCCAACAAAAGTCAGGAAAAAACTAGAAGACTGGGGCTGGATACGCACTATTGACATTGCGTCAGCAAATAAACAATCAGTCTACCAACTAACACAAAAAAGTTAAACCACCTTCCGGAATATCTGAAAAAGTTCCTGAGTAGGGCGCTCCGAAACACCTTTCTGAGGGTGCGTCTGAATCTACACTTGACAAATGAAATCATTGCAATCAGGGGAAAATCACACTTAAATAAATGTCGGTATTGCAAAGCGACAGATCAGGTTGAAACAGTGAAGCACCTACTACTCTCTTGCTCTGGTCTTGACAAAAATAGGAAGACTTACCTAGGGCACCACCTTTCTAAAGTGCGAGTCTATGAAGAGGATTGTGGACCCGCCTAATGAATGGGGAGAAAACATTAGTAATAGCGGTAGCATTATTCTTCCAAAACATCTTTCCTAAAAATGAGAAGAGTCACAGCGAATGGAACTAAGAAAACTAATATTTGAAGACGGAGGAGGACACTGAGATGAGACTGAGTGGATGGAAGGACTTTATTGATTATTGAGAGAGCAACGGGGGCTATTTTTCGTCTCGCTGTTTATTCTTTCTTTTGTAAAAATTATAAATCAATTGAATCAAATAAAAAAAAATTCTGCTGCAATGTACAGTATTTTTGGCAGTTAAGTCAAAAACAAATATACTTGTTTTACCACTATTGTGACAGGGTCAGGAATCCAACCCTAACAAGAGTGAATGGCAGCCCCTCAAAACCTGGGGTAGGAGGCACACCACAGGGGCGTACCCAGAGCTAGTCCTGCCCCAGAGGCGAGCTGTGGGAGGAGAGCCCCAGTCTCTCTCTCCCTTCAACCTGTGCCTGTACGAGAGCCACTGCCTCTAGCGCAAAATCCTTTATGCACCCGGCTAGCCAGTCACTTTCCTTTTGCTATGCAGGACTACATTTCCCAGAAGAAATGGTGGGGAAATAAAGAGCAAGCAACCCAATGGTGCGAGAACCGCAGAGGACCTACACTACTGCGGAGCAATCCACATCATCAGCTGGCAATCCAGAGCACCCTGTGCTACAAGTACATGATCTTTTAAACGGAATCTTACCTCCAGACAGACTGTGGAGTGTGTAACCGTAGACTAAACACTGGCCAGTTTAAAGCCTGTTCCATCTGTTGGCATACATGTAACCCGGACCCTGGACAAAAGCAACTCAGAGGTTGACCCGGGGAACCAAGCCGACAGATGGAGGATAAAAGGGCCAGGGAGGCCAGGCCAGTGGGAGTTGTTTGGGTGAGGTCAAGGGAGGAGTAGGAGGACCAAGAGATCAGGCGGAGGATGGTCTGTGTAGTAGAACATAGAGGAGAATTGTCAAGAGCCTGTGAAAGGTAGGGATTGGTTGCTAAGAGAAAGTCATACTCTGGTGAAAGTGTGATGAAGGATGAGAGTAGGGGAGTGTGACTGGGCTGATTGAGATGGGTGACTGGGAGAGCAAATGGTAGGTAACAAAGGAGGTGGGTGGAGCGCAGTTGGAGGAGAGGGTAGTGAAAGGAGAGAGTAGTGGAGGGTGAGAGTAGTAAAGAGTAAGATAAAAGGGTGGAGGTAAGCAGTAGAGGGAGAAGATGTACATCAGAGGGACAGAAGAGGTAATGTGAGGGTGAGGAAGGATAGTGTGGGTGGAGTAGCATGGAGGAGAGAAGGAGCGATAGACTCAAGAAAGGGGTTAACGTGTGAGAGAAAAGGGCAAGCAAGCCTGGGTATTTGAAAGGCACTTAACAGTCTCAAAACTATTAGGATTTTGTTTTAAACTTTGGTTAGGATTCACCACAATGGAAGAGGGAGGGGGAGTTTGTCTTCACGACCAGGCAGTCAGTTAATTACATAGTAGGGGTTACGGCTCTCCGAAGACCCTCCTGGGGGTTTAGTGACGGCCAGGCTAGGGAGGGAATCGCCTAGGGGAGAATAGGGAGGGAAAGAGGGGGCAGGGGGTGGGTTGGCGGGACACCCATTAGCAAGACCATCCACAATCTTTAAAAACCATTGAATCTTCTCTGCCTGTTTGTGTTCGTGAGGCTGCTTTTGACATGGTAAACTGATTTTTCTTGACAAAAAAAAGGCTACAGTAAAAAAAAATAAAAAAAATAATCCTCCACCCCCATCAGCACAATTCCCTACATCAATTCTTCAACTAGAGTTCAGTTCAGATCCATCATTTGGCACAACTCCATGGAATGTAAAAACAGTCCTTAGGTTTGTCGAATGAAGAATTGTTTTGGGGATAGTACACGTTTATTTTTAAGTAATAATAGTTTATATGCAGCATCAGTCTCAAAAGCATGCAACAATGAATACAGACTATCATGGGTCATTACTCTGGGTCAATGATGCACAGCACTAAGTAAAGTTCCCCGCTGCTGTCATATCCATCCATCCATCCCACTGCCTTATTGACACTCTCTTAATGTAAGGCAAGGCTTCCTGAGGCTCCTACCTATATGGAGTAAGAAAAGGAATAGCGAGCTATTGTTCATGCCGAGGAAATTCCAACCATGAAGTTCAACTCGGGGTGGTGGAATGATGATTTTATATGTGAAGATAATGTGCAAATTTGTACCAGGATCTGTATATATTATGTTATGTTCATTACAGCTCTTTAACCCCACGCGAGGAAAGGGAATTTTGTGCTCAGCCCACTTTTCAGTAGAGTGTAGAATTCTAGAATACACGATACACAGTCAAAAGCATAAACACCCATAATTCCCCAACACCTCCAAAAAGCTCACCACATTGAAATACGTCATAGACTTGTCCTTTTTTAGAATTGACTGCACCATGCAGACTTTCATAAGGTGTGTTAGCAACAACATAACTACTTTATAGAATTTGATCTCTTCCACAGCTTTCCCGCCAAACTTACTTCATCAATGAAATGTAAAAATCATATACAAAATATCTCCATTCCACCCGTTACGAAATGCACAACCCTTAAATGGTACTCTGGACATATGCTGATCTGCAGTCTTGGTTTCGTGTTCCTACACTTATCAGACATGCAGTATGCATGGTAGTGTTGCTTTAAAAAAAAAGCAACAATTCTAGACCGAAGTCTCAACCACGCAACGTCATTCTTTTTGTCCAGAATCATATAATGACTAAACGCAGGAGGGGTGGCTTTGGCAAAATGGCTCCTGGGGCACAACTACTCCCCACCCCCTCCGAATTATGCACTGGTTGTGTGTCATTTTGTCAGGCACAACGCTTCATTTTGGGAACTCTCAGCATGGCATTAAGATTGCTGTTTTCTGCAAGAACAAAAGCTCTCCAGACACCCTCTTTTGGAGTGCTGGCCCCATCAGCTAGCAGCAAGAAAGAATTGCTACAGAAAGACATAAGGGTATCTATAGGCTGTGCTGGAGGCGGACACATGGGAGAAGAGTTGATCAAATCCTCTCTCTGCTTCCTGTGCTATGTGGTCCAAGGACGAGGGGAGCTTAGGGACTAGGCATGAGAGCAATCTTCACAATAATCAGGTAAATAAAAAAAATAATGTGCATGCTTTTTGTTGTGTAAGTGTGCTCGCCTGGGAATCGGATGTGTGCGTGCACGGGGAAAAGTGCCCGGGTGTGTTTGTGGTGCAGTCAATTTTCATAGTTCAAATACTGCAAATATTGGACAAAGTTATCACAGTTGTCTCATACAGGGGCACATATTGGAATTTTTGGGTAAAGCTATCAAAACTATTATTACAGTGGCAGTACTGGCATCATTAGGCAGAGTCAAAGCAAGTGGATTTGTACAGATCAGTACTCGCATTATAGGACAAAGTCAGCATGCAATTGTTCCTGCTATTACAGTTGTGCCATTATTGGGCAAAGCCATCATGGGTGCGTACTTACAAAGGCAGAACGGATCTTATTGGCCAAAGCAATCAGGAGTGTGTTCTTAGTTTACAGTACTGGAGAGTAAAACATTTCCCTTTGACTGGTTAATAAATAAAATGCCGGCTCCATCTGCCACCTAATAATAGTCAATCCACAATGGATTTAGATACAATAGAACACTTCAGCAAATGCTTCTATTTTACTATAATGCTTAAAACAATAGCAGGACAAGAGGTTTTGTCCGATTGTTCTTCCAGTTCCGCCTAGTCGAGATGAAAGAGCCAGGAGATGCCTATTACAAACACAAAAGGCTTTTCTTCGTTCAGTGGTTCACTTTACCCTGTGTGTCCATTTCAGATAACCAGCCCATGGATACATACTCTTCTGACGTACAATTTTAAAAAGGAATACCCTCTTGGATGGCTTCAGAGAGCCTTTCCATTAGCCTTGATAAAATTCAACACCCTTGTTCCTCAGAGTGGAATCCTTCGGAGGCTGTGAACCAATTTATGACCCATTTGGCTCGCAATTCCTTGGATAAAGAAATGAGAAGTTAGTTGGGACAGCGTGTCTGTATCTAGTATACTAGATAAGGTTGATCAAAGGCCAGAGCATGACAAAGTCCGTAGTGCCCTTTCTATCAAATAAGGCAAAGACCCCCAATAGGAGATCGAAAGAGCTCCAAAACCTTGTGAAGACAAAACATTGATATTGTAGGCCCATTGACCGATTTTCTTGTTGATCGAGTCACCACTAGTTAGTTAACCTCTAGACATATACCATTCTAAGATGCTGACTTCAAAGAATCATCTACCTGCACGGTAATGCCAACACTGCCATCTCTATCGAGGGACGTAAAGCACTATAAATGTGTATTGGTTCAAAGTTCACTGATATGGTTGACTAATGCACCACTCGCCAAGCACAGTCGTTCCCTGTTGAAAGAGAAATACATTTGTGAACTTGGATAAAGCACAAGTCTTAAAAAGATTTTCCCCAAAGCCAAAAGAGAGAGAAGCCCTCCTCGTGTAACTTTCTCCTTAGGGTTCCTTTCGATCCTTCAAAATCCTCATAATGGTGGGCACACACTAGTACCGGAAGCCAGAACCCCTTCTTCCCACAGCTTGTGGAAAGGACAACGCCAGGGACGTGAAGGTGGTTCATGTGCTCTTGCAGGAAAGTCGGATTCTTTTAAACAGTACTTCACAGAAAGATGTGCTCATTCTTTCCCCCCAAAAGGAAACACCAGACCCATGACATTTTTAACTATACAGGGCCACAAAATAGAGTTTTACTTCCTTCTAGATCAGTTGGTTCCACTTTCTTTCAATCTGGAGACAGTCTTTTGTAGACAAAAATATTCTATTTTAATGTAGATCTATATCGAAGAAATCAATAAAGTGAACGCAATGCAGAGTTTATAATCATACCCATTCCAACCCGGAAAGTTAATCGAAAGATATGTCGTCCAGTAAACTGCAATCTTATGTTTCACCTCTCCCCATAGTATTTCCAGACCCACCGATTGGCCCTACACATTCTGGCAAACTGCTCTACGAACAGGTCAAACAATAACAGGGGGCAGACTTCTCATTCCTCTGGTGATTTTAATGTCATCTGTTTGAAGCCTGTTTACTCTAATTTTGGTATTGAGGCAAAGACCTATTGCTGCTAGTGTTTCTTCTACAAATCCCCAGTAAACCCTGTCAAAGGCTTTGTGGACATCCAGGGCAAACAGGGAAAAAGCATATTTGCTTCTCTTGACCAATTCTATCATATTTATTGCTCCGCGGATATTAGATTGCAAGTATCACTCTGTTATGCATCCCCACTTGGTTGTTTACAATGGGTGCGGGAGAATTGGTGCCAATATTATGGCAATATTCTGCCATGAATCTTGGCATCATGGTTCGGCAGCGCTATTGGCCTGTAGGCCTCGCATGTTGTGGGATCTTTTCAGTGCTTGGGATTCAAGACTGTCCTTGACTCAGACATGGTCTCTGTCACCTTTTCGAGGATAGAAAAGAGTTGAATAAGCGGGCCAGCAGGATTCTCAATTGGGCTTTAAACATGTCTTAGAACGAGGAGTTAAAACCATCAGGCCACAGAGCCTTCTGGGGGAGGAAGTGGGGGGCAGAGGGATAAGACTGCTGCCTCCTCCTCTTATTAAGCTATAAGTTGTACCAGGGAGCTCTCTGCAATGATTTGGGGCATGCCGGCACAGCTAATATAGTCATTTTGGGCTGTTCGGTCTTGGAGCTCCCCCATAATAATAATTAGGCATTTATATAGCGCTACGAACCCTCGGGTATCTGAGCGCTGCTTATTATTACCCACGGTGTGTGGTGCTCATTTATCGACCTCAGAAGGATGAAAGGCTGAGTTTGGCCCCGTCGGGATTCGAACCTGCGTTAACAGGCTCTGCACGGATGTCAAAGCGAGCGCTCTACTCGCTGTGCCACTTGACCAGCTATCATTAGTTTTGTGCAGTACTGGGATACTGTATTACACTTTTTTTCCTCTCCGTATCAAAGAACACCCTTCGAGTATCGCAGTTTCTGTATGTCATTCTTTGTGTTGAAAGATTATAGGCCAGGAGCCTGCCCGGCTTGTTGCTTTTGGTATAGTATTTTTGCTTGGTTAAAGTGAGGTGGTTTGCAGTTTGTTTTGAGAGGTGGGCCTCCAACTGTGTGCGTGTTACCCGCCACTCCCACAAGGCCCTGCGCGTACCCATGACTGTGTATTTGTTCCCATTGGTACATCAGTCTCTCTAACTGTATATGCACAGTGCTCTTGGCTTTGGCATATGCAGTAGTTATTGATATAAATCTCCCCCTCTGCCTATCCCCCCCAAACCCGCCAAGTACCACTTGTAAAGCATCCCATATTATGTTCCAGCTAATATCAGAGATAACAGTCACCTCTAGGTAATTATTAATCAGGGACGGTATTTCACCTTTATGGACGGGGTCTCTAACTATTGTCTGATCCAATGCGTTTTTGGGCCCGGGGCCAGTTTGTTAATTGAAATGGGTGCGATCGCTGGGATGTGGTCTGAGAGGATATTCAGACCTAAGTCGGTTTTTGGGATGCAAGGCACAAGGGATGGGGACACTAGAAGCCAATCAATGCAAGAGTTTCCTCTGTGTATACACAGATAAAATGTATAATCTTCCTCCCTAATGTGTTGGATCCACTAAATGTCAACCATTTGTAATTCTCTCTTTGTATTCAGTAAGGTCCTTGCATTTCTCTTACCTGACCGTATGGGAGAAAGGGTTTCATCTACCTCAGGGTCCAGTGAAGTATTGAAGTCTCACCACTAGCGCTGTTGCAAGTGATTGTATTAGAGTAGTTATTTGCAGGAGAAATGCATCCACATTGTGATTCGGGGTAAACTGTTGCGGTCCCACAGAACCAGCCTGCTCTTTGGTGTGATGTGTGCACGGCCCCTGAGCCAACTCTGCAGCTAGTTTTCCCAGCGCGACGCGCTCTGGCCTAGGTGTCATGTTGTTCTGCAGCAGGGCCTCTGCTGCCTCCCTCTCTGCACCCGCTCCCCACCTTGGCTGCCAGTAACCGCTCTGTTTTTCCAATTAGTGGCACGCAACTGTCTCCGGCACGCATCCCCTGCATTCGGGGCAGCTTTCCAGCGATTTAGAGTGTAGCCCTTGCCTCTCAAAACAGCTGGCCCCATGGAGCTCGCTCAAAGTGCAACCACTGTGTTCCTCTGCCAAGCCACGCCCCAAGGAAGACCTTTCTTCGCATACATAACTATGTTCAAATAACAGGTCCTTCCTAAATCCAGGTATTCTATATTACAGGATAATAATGGTGTTTTGTTGGCTATTGCAATCCTGGCCTCACTAATGATATGCTCTTTGCAACATATACTTCCCAAATTCACTATATTAATATGTTTCACTGTCACCAGAAGAGTATCATATGTCTAAGCACTGGATTATGATCACAAGCCTTAAAATGAGCACTCACCACTGGTTAGTGATAAATGACTCTTAGTAAGTAAGAAATGATGTGCTGTATCTATGTGGACGATTGAGGAGGTAAGTGACATTATGCCTGGCAAGTAGCTTGCAACTTGAATGTTTTACCGCTGAGGAGAATATAATGCTCACGCCACAAGATGCTATATTTTGGATTGCACATCATCCCACATGTATGTCAACCTGTATTTCATATCCCTCTTTCTTGGAGAAGACCAATCCTGTGGGATTAAATGTCTCCAATGTTAAGAGTAGATCTGCATCCTTTGGCCCCTAGAACCTAACTTACGACTTCTTAAAAAATGCAAAAACTACCAGCATCTACTGCTACGCTGGGACATTAGAAGATAAAGCAGGAACTGACATTACCTCCTTTGCAGCCCCTTTCACCATTAGGCCCATGACAACCTCCAAGTCTTTCGCCTTCTTGTGTGAGAGTGTTGTGGGTGGGGGGCGATTTAAGATATTAAGGCAGCAGATTGGTCACTAAAGATGTTAAATCTCAAACATACGGCATATTACATGTAATATTGTGAACATGCTGTCAACATGTATAACCTTCCGGTTCAGGGTCCACAACCCAACCGCCTTCTCTTTGACCGCATCTTGCCTTCTCTCATTAACTTTCTTCCTTCACCTGTATCTTCTCTCCCTCTCTCTGTATCTTCTCTCCCTCCCTCCCTCCTCTGAATGGTGTACCATGCCCCTCTATCGCCCCTCTGAAAACCTTCAAATGGGCCGACCACCTCCATCTGGTGAATCTTAACGCCCACTCAGAACAACAAACACTTCTCTGACATCTCTCTCCTTCTTGAAGACATTGACCTCGACATTCTCGCTCTTACCGAGACTTATGCCAGCTCAGTCACTGCCTTTGACTCCCTCCTCCCCGACGGCTTCAAGATCATCTCCAAGCCCCCACCTCACCGCACTGGTGGGGGGAGGGGGGTTGCCTTAATCTTCCCCGAGTTGGTTCCTGCTTCCATCTACCTACCCAGACCTATTCCTCTTTCGAAAGCCTGGTTTGCAAGTTGGTCACCTCTACCACCTCCAACCTGACCACTGCTACCATCTACCGGCCTCCAGGCGCCACCTCCCTATTCCTCTCTGAATCGGCCGACTTCTGCTCTTCTTTACTTTCATCCACCTATAACCATGTCCTCCTGGGTGATATCAACATTCAACTGGACTCCCCTGGCTCTGCATCCACTCTATTCACTGACCTCTGCTCCTCACTTTCCCTCTCCATTCTCCCTTCGGGGCCAACCCAAACAGCTGGTCACACTCTGGATACCCTCACTCCGACCTCTCCCTCTCGCCCCCATTAGTCACCCCTCTCTCCTGGTCAGACCACTCATCTTCTCCCAACTGGGTCCCCATTGGCCCCCTGACGGCCCCCCCAAAAGCCCCACTTACCTCATTCACTAACATCCGCCCGATGAAACAAGTGACTGCGGCTACCTCCGCCTCCACCTTCACCTTCACCCCTTCATCTCTGACTTCCTCTGACTCGGCCCTCAGTAACCTCCATCTTTCCATCACCAACACTGTTGACTTTCTTGCCCCAGACATGAGATCTGTCTGAAGCCTGCCTTAAAGCGTAATACTTGGTACGACAGCAAACTTGCAGCCCTGAAACGAAAGTGCAGGGCAGCAGAACAAAAGTGTCTTACCTCAGGCTCATCCTCTGACAAACTGGCCTGCGGCCTGCTCCAAAGGCAATAAAGACTCGCCATCATTGCAAAGAAAAGAACCCAGATTCAGGCATGGGTCTCCGGTGCACCCAATAACTCGGTGGAACTTTTCAAAATCTGCAGGGAACTAGCCAACCCCTCTGAAGACTCCTCCTCCCCTTCTCCTTCTAAGGCCCTCTGAAATGCACTGGCCTCACACTTTGCCACCAAAACGCAGGACATTCTGACCACCCTTTCTTCACTCCCTGACAACCCATTTCCCCCTAACACACTTTCCCCCCTCCTTTCCTCCCTCCTTCCTCCTTTTCCTGCTCTCCCACCACACCTGAAGAAGTTAGCATAGTTGTCGACTCCATGAAGGTCTCTTCTAAACAGGTCTCCCCTTGCTCATCCAGAACCATCAAGGATAACATTGGCTCTCTTGCCCCTGCTCTCGCGGATTTCTGCAATCACTCTTTGGTCCATGGATCTTTTCCCTCCCCCTTAAGCACCTTTCCCCTCCCCCTTAAGCACTCCCTTGTGCGCCCACTCCTGAAAAAACATCCTCTGAGCCTACCTGCCCTGCCAGCTATTGCCCTATCTTCAACACCCATTTCCTGTGGAAGCTACTTGAGAAGCTCGCCTTGCCCCAACTCATCTCTCACACTGAACTTGTCGGGGTCTCCACGACCATCATTCTGGATTCCGAGCATCCAGGGGCACGGAAACTGTTCTTCAGAACATCCGTGAAGAACTGCTGGCATCTCTGGACTCAACTCCTTTTTTTGTTTTTATTTGTTTATTGGCATTTTCTTATCTGGTACAGTCTAATGTACAATTTTGAAATTCACATGCTCAGCTTAATGCAATCAAGTCCAATAAACCAACAATGATTTAGAGAAAGGAAAAAAAGGAAAGTGGAAAGAAAAGGAAGAAAAACCACTAGATACCCAACCACCATATTAGAGGAAGCAAATGCAAATGTTCGCTGCCATACCCATGACAATGACCCAACTTTACCCGTTGGGGGGTCAAATATGCTGTGCTCTGTAAGTCTCTCAACGGGGGAAGGAATCCAGCGCAGCGTATGGGAACCCAGTGCAAAGGGGAAACGGAAAGGTGTAAATCATGTTATGACTTTGGGTTGGGTTCACGATGGTCTGTCATCTGAAGGGTAAAGGGCAGAGTTTACAAGTGACTTCCATGCTTCGAAGTTAAGCCCAACGTCCCTACTGTGTACATTTATGGAGTGGCCCCAAGCATTAGTCTCAGCTTCGCACCAACGTTGCATTTCACTTAGCCATATTCCAAAGAGTGGGCCTTTGCGCGATATCCAGGTCATAGTTATGCACCTCTTGGCTAAAACACAAGCCAGGTCCATGAATTTAGAGATATGTTTGTACTTGCTAGATCTAGAGTACACTCCTAATATGCATTCCAGCAGATTCCACTCGTATCTTTTAATTCCTGCAATTTCACAGGTATGTTTATCTTGGGACAAGGGGCGTGGCTTAACAAGCCATGGGATAAGACGTCTTTCGGCTCGTCTCCTGCTGATCCGAAAATGATCCTGAAGCTACAGCCATTTATACTGCCGAAATCGCCATGAAAATGCACCTGGTGCTGGCTAACACTATGCAGCATATGGACTTCACCCAACGAAGTTGAGCCGACCTGAAACTCGATGGTTGCGAGGAGTAATGTGTGCAGAGCGAGCTACAGCGACGAAAAAAGAAAATGGCGCTGGACCCTGGCCATGGAACAAAGGACTAAGCGAATCCATTGACTGCGATGCGGATGAGATGGAAAGTGCGGGACACGGTCGCTGATGCGACATACACTGACAGATTGCCGTAACCGCTTACCCCTAGAGACTTGTACGGGGACCGAGAAGTAAGCCGCATATAGAGACTGAGCATCGAACGAGCGCCCGGTAACTACGAGACATCGCACATTGGCCGAGGTGCGTGATACGCGAAGTGTGTCTGGTAGATTGTGGGGCCATCAGCAATGCGTGGCGAAGAGGAATACGGAAGCAACGTTGCCCTTTGTGTGGTGGGTAAACCCAGACACACGAGCACTGTGATGCCTGAAGAGAGGGGCATGCAAAATCTGCCTACCCACTGCATTGTAGACAGAGGAGAACCGAAATTGCTTGATGACAGGCGCAGGAGCCCAGGACCCGCATGACACGCCTGAACGTAGCCACAGGATGCAATACCGTGGCGGTCGCTGGAGCGTACTGCCCAGGAGATAGATACACAGAGACGCATGCGAGGTGATGCTGGAGGTGGCCCTGATACAATGTATCAGCGAGTAGGCACAGTAACAATGGAATCTTGGGGGCAGCAATGTGCGCACGATGCAGCCACGTCTTAAGGGCTGGGCAGAGAAGTGCTCACACAATACAGAGACCCAGGCACTCCCCCTCTGTTGCTATATATTGCAGTGCAGCCAATAACAGAAACACTGATAAAAGGAGGAACCCTGGACCAGATTGACAAACAGAGCACTCTATGGAAGGATTGCCAAGGACAGAGGTACAGCTGCTAAACGGAGAGTTAGAGAGCTGCTGAAAATCATGAGAGATCTCAGCACACAAACAGATCCTAAATAATACGGATTGCCCACTGACACTTACCGGCCCCTGCTGCTACAACGCAGGGCATAGGAGGTGTGCACACAGCTGGACGCGATAGACAAGGTGAAGAATGGAGTGAGCCTGGAGGCGCAGAGATCCCTATGACAATGAAGGTAGTAGGACCCAAAACACTGCGCAAAGGACCTAGAGAGATAACGTAAGTGGGCTAATTAACAACGCCTGTAACAACTAGGAGCCACAAGCCCATACCCACATAGTGACTGGTGAAACCACACCGGATTTGAAAAGGCAAGTCACGCCAGACAGAGGAGGAGCAAATGGCATCCAAAATGAATAAAACCAAAGCGAAGCAGCCGCTGATGGATTTATTCATGAAATCGCCACAAGCAGGTGAGGTGGCAAAATGGGTGGAACGCAATGAACAGGAAGATCACACCTGGGCGAGAGATGACGGTCAGATCCTCGCAGCAATTGCCGATCTGAAAGTAACATGGGAAGCTAAGATGGGATCCGCCATTGCAGACTTAAAGGCATCTCTGGAGAATAAAATAGACGCAGTCATTGTGGACGTCAACCTATTAAGACAAGATGTGAGAGGCCTGATTGAACGCACAAGCAAACTGGAAACCGAAGTGCAGATGAACACCAGTAGCTGCACCACCAGCACCAAAGAGATCGCAACGCTCCAACAACAAGTGCGAAACCTGGAGAACAGGGCAGAAGAGGCGGAAGGGAGGGCGCGCAGAATGTTTGATTCGTCGGCCTGCCGGAAGGGACAGAGAACCCGGACCCAACGAATTATGTGGAAAATCTACTGCTGCAGGACATCAGAGCGGGCTCGCTCACACATGGATTTACGAGCGAACGAGCACATAGAGCCCAGACAAGGAAACCACCGCCTGGCGCTCCAACTAGACCAATCATCACCAAGATCCTAAATTAGAAGGATAGAGAGAAAATCCTTGAATATTTCCGCAAGGGGAGCACCATCAGCCGAGCATCAGCAACTATAACAGCATACCCAGACTATACCTTCCAAGTGCAGAGACAACGGTTAAGCTACGTGGCAATCAAATGAAGGCTGCGTGAGTCCGGCCTGAAATATATGCTGATGTATCCAGCAATATTGAGAGTGGTACACGGGAACAAAACGCTGTTTGAATGAGGATGCAACAAATTGGATGGATGCGCAGAACTGCCCAGCGAAAGCAGATGACAAGTCTGAAGGCGATGGCGATAAGTTTGATTTACTTTAACTATGTTGTGTATAGAGCTCGATGTCACGAGAGTTAATAAGGGGGGGGGGTGGATAGGATACACTAGATTAGCTCTTGAATTGTGGACTTGTACTACGCAAAAGCGGTAGATACCGCAAGTGACTAAGATCCGAACGTTTATTTTTTGGGACTATATTATTAAGATAGCGCGAGACACCCAGTAGGCGGATATGAAGCAGTGCGCAGGATGCACAAGTGGATAACATGATATAGCATTGATACAGGGACTTCGAGAAGACGCGTCCTTAACCCCCAGTAGTTAGTTTAGTTAGGATATTAGTAGAATAGCATCCCCCTGCTGGGTTCCGTGTATCGGCCAAGGCCAGGAAAAGGAGCAGATGCGGGGTAGCCTGAGATCCAGGGATGGAACTGAGCAATTGTTTAGGGTGTTGGGAGTTCAGTTTGGGGGTGAGTTGGGAGGAGGCAGGGGGCGTTGGGGTTGTTACAAAGGGGGCGAGCTTACACCTATACAACATTGCGCATTGGAGCAGAAGATGAGGGAGGATAGAGGTGAGATAGGGTACGGATAAGATGGGAGAAATCAAGATAGTGACCTGGAATGTCGGGGGGGCTCAATAGCTACTTGAAGAGGAATAAGGTTATGATGTATTTGAAAAGGCAGAGAATAGATATCGCCTTATTGCAAGAAACTCACCCAATAAAAGAAAAACAGACAATGGTAGAGAGGAAATGAAGAGGGACCACCATAGGAGCTACATATTCGGCCTACGCCAGAGGGGTTATCACGTGGATAGCACCACATGTCCCTTTTAAGCTACTTCCGTCAACCTTAGAACCAGATGGAAGGATGGTGATAATAAGGGGATTAGCGGAGAACAGAGAGGTCTGTATTATCAACACGTACGCTCCAACCAAGATGCTACAAGCTATTTCAGGACCTTATACGACAAAGTTAGCCCATACATAGGGGGGCAGTTATATGGGGAGGGGATTTTAATTGCACATTGGATCCCAGGGTGGATAGATCAGACAGGAAAATGGAAAAACCTACCCCGGCAGCTAAAACTCTAAGGACCTTGTTGAGAGATTTTAACCTGGCGGATGTGTGGAGAACGCACCACCCACAAGACAGGCAATACTCCCACTATTTGGCCCCGCAAAACGTATACACTCGTTTAGACTATATGTTTGCTGCTCCAGAGCTGGCAGGGAAGTTAGTGCAGTCAGAATACAAAGCGAGAGTCCCATCTGACCACTCGCCACTGATTATAACATGGCATTACTTGCCACCCAGGGCTAGGATCCTGACGTGAGGACTTGGGGGCGAAGCACTGAAAGATACAGTGTTTAGAGGGGACTTGAGAAAAGAAATTGAGGAATACTTTGAACATAACACCGACAGCGTAGAATCGGCTGGTAGACTATGGGATGCATTTAAGGTGGTGGTGAGGGAAGCAGCAATTGCTAAATCCAAAGGTCTGCAGGGTGGGATTATACAGAAGCTGCAAGAAGCAGAGGAGCAAATAGAAACAATTATGCGTAGAGATGGGCAAACCCCTGAGGAAATGGAAACCATACAACAATTGCAACAAGATTGTGGGGAGAATGGGTGAGATTATTTAACCTGAATAATACAAAATACATAGAGAGACAGCACACAGGGGGTGATAAACCGGGTAGGCTGTTAGCCTGGCTATATAAGAGTGAGACACCCAGACAAACAATCAGAGCAATATGGGGAATGAATGGACAATTACTTGATACTCAAGAGCGAGTAAACAATGGGTTTCTAGAGTTTTATCAGCAACTGTACAGGGATGTTGAAGGGGGAGAAGCGACTGAGGTGATAGAAACATTGGATGACATTGGTCTTCCTAAACTAGGGACAGTGGAGAGGGAGAACTTAGAGGCTCCAATTACGTTAGAGGAACTAGAAGCAGTGATCAAGCTTTTACCCACCAGTAAGGCTCCGGGAGTGGACGGACTCCCCAGTGAGTACTACAAAACATACAAGGCGGAGTTGCTCCCCCCGCTATTAGCTATGCTAAATGAAGCTTTAGATAAGGGGATGCTGCCGGAATCTCTGAGGGAGGCAATCACTATCCCGCTCCTTAAGCCTAACAAGCCAAGCACGGACTGTGGGTCGTACAGACCACTATCCATGCTTAATCAAGACAGTAAGATACTCACGGCTGCGCTAGCGAATAGGCACAGACCGTTTATCAGTAAACTTATTCATCCTGATCAGACTGGGTATGTTCCGAATAGAAGTATATCAGACAACCTCAGAAGGCTCCATCATGTCGTGGAACAGACGGGGAGAGACAAACAAGAGGTCGCAATAATCTCATTAGATGCGGTGAAGGCCTTCGACTCTGTCAAATGGCCTTGGCTTTTTTGAAGGTTTGAAGGAATATGGGATTGGCCCACGTAATGAAGTGGGTGCAACTGCTGTATAGTGCACCACTGGCTGGAGTCAAGACAAGAGCGACCATCTCAGAACGATGGCAGCTCAGTAGGGGCACTAGACAGGGATGCCTGTGGTCACTGGAACCCCTAGCGATATACCTAAGGCAGCAATAGGGAGAGGTGGGGATCAGCACGAAGGGGGGGCTACACCTGGTGTCGATGTATGCCGAGGATATGCTGCTATACTTAAAATATACTGAAGAGAAACTACAGTATATTTTGGAAGTTATGGAGCGATATGCAGTGCTCTCTGGCATAACAGTGAATCCCGGGAATTCATGTGTCTTTCCCCTGGGTAGATATGTAGGGATTCCACGGGAGGAACTACCAGTATTACAAATACAATGGGAGACTAACAGTGTGTTAATAACGCTATCAAGGCAGTACATAACACGTTAGATTAAAAAAAAATATCTACTACCTATGAAAGAAGAGGGTTTAGCCACCAAAAGACATTTAAAAAAAGGCCAGCGGACAGAGACCCATTCCTGTAAACCAATATGCAAAATACAATCTATTTCAGAGCTTAAAATCTGTATACTTAACACTAGATCATTGAATAAGCACACCCTATGCATCCATTATAAGATCACTGAGGAGGGCATTGACATTTTCTGCATCACATAAACGTGGTTAAAAGAACCCATAGGCCCTACATGTGACATTGCAGTTCCAGAAGGATACGCAATATATTTCAATAATAGATAATCTGGTCAAGGAGGAGTGGCAGTCATTGCAAGGAGTTCCATTTCCCTGTTTCCAGTCAAATCTTTATGTAAGTGCAGTGAAATTCTACACCTTAAATACTTGTTGACTAGAAATAGCTCTCTTAACCTGATAGTTGTATATAGGCCACCCTCTAATACTCCAGACTTTAATGAAGAGTTCTCCCACCTTCTTAAAGGTCCTAACTGCGACACGTTGGTAGTGGGAGAACTCAACAGATGGTATAGTGACCCAGCAGATAAAGACGGCATCAATCTAGAGAGATTACTGAATAACCTAGACTTCCATGTTACCAACAGTGAACCTACAATGAAAAACTAAAATCAATTAGACTGGGTAGTGACAAACAACTTAAAAACACACGACTACAAGACAGAACAATGTATTTGGTCAGATCATTTTAGCATTACTTTTCAAATCATCCCTCCATCTCCCGGAGATAAAACTAAAAAAATTCACCATTGAAAATAGCCCGAAGGAACTTTAAAATCAATAGAGAACAGCTAGAGGAAGACTCCTGCAAAGTCATGATGATCAATTTACTTGAACATCTTAAACAATTGGCTCACCAGAACGCCCCTATTCAATCTAAAACATGCAGGTCTATTGGTAAACCTCACACCTGGTTCTCTAAAGATCTGTCAGAGCTAAAAGGGGAAAAAAAGAAAGCTAGAAAATATATGGAAAAAAAAACCTACAGTAGAGAACAAGGAAAAATGGAAGAACAGAGTTAAGATACAAGAAAGAGATAGAGGCAAAAAAACACTACTATGACAATCAAATCACATCAGCAGGTAATGCTACAGGTAAACTATTTAGCATCCTGAAGCCCATTGAAAAACCCGAGTCCATTTCACCACCCTTCATCCCGTCTCAACAGGACTGTGAGAACACCCAACAAGCTTTTTTTCTGGAAATTTAAACAGCTAGAGACTTAATTACCAAATCCCAATTAAACAAACCAAAAAACTTAAAATAACCCATTGAAGAGGCCATTGGCAATGTCAAAACTTTTAACTTCTCTAACATTACATCAGAGGAGATGGTAAAAACACTTGCCTCTATGAAGCCTACATCTCGCGCTGAAAATATCCTACCAGCAAAAATGATCCTGGATCATTCCGATCTCTTTTCACCCATATTATCTAAAATCGTTAACTCTTCCTTTAGGGACCAAATAGTCCCTCACGACATAAAAAGGGTTACTGTGACTCCACTGGTCAAGAAACCAGGCATGGACCCCAGAAATCCCAGCAATCTTAGGCCCATTACTAACTGTAGCTTCCTTTTGAAAATTATGGCTAGGATAGCTACATCACAACTACAGGCACATGTAGAAGCGTCTGAATCTCTTCATCCCCAACAGTCGGGCTTTAGAACGGCCACAGTACAGAGATGGCTATGTTAGACCTTCAGACAAAGATGCTCAGTATTATTGACAATGGGAAAGCAGGCCTTCTGGTCTTATTGGATTTTAGTGCTGCTTTTGACCTTCTTGACCATGACCTCCTCTAAGTTAACGGCCAATTGCTCATCCTCAGCCAAGGAGTGGATAATGTCATTCCTTAAAAACAGGTCATCACTGGTTCATTGGGGGGACAAATTCTCGTCAGAAAGAGAACATCTGTGGGGTCCCACAGGGAGCCAGCATGCCCCCCCCCCTGCTGTTCGGTTTGTATCTCAGATTCCTCTGTACAGTTAAGTGTCTATTTTACGAACTACGCAGACAATACTCAGTTAGTGATTGAACTCTGTAGAGATCATAAGAAACCTAATGATAATCTACTCAACATCTATTCCAGTATCGAACAGTGGATGGAAAAAAAACAGTTGATGGTCTTCGGCTCCCAGCAGGTCAGAAATTCCTTGATAAAGTTAAAACGTTGGGCATAATGATGGAAGCATCATTAGGAGCAAAATAAAATGCACCTATTATCTTAGACTCCTTAAAATCATCAGACCTTACTTATCAGAGGACAATTGTGCCACAGTGACGAGGGCAACCATTTTATCTCGGCTGGATTATGGTAATGCCCTGATGGTAAGAGCAAACAAATACATCAAAGCCTACCAGATCATACAGAAAAATGCAGCCAGGATCATTAAGCGCATACCCAAACGCGACCACATCAGCAACTCCAGGAAAGAGTTGCACTGGCTTCAAGTAGAAAATAGAATTCAATTCAAGGCCCTCACCATTGCACATCGTATTTATGGGAAAGCTCTGGGGTACTTGCAATCAAAAATACATACATATGTTCCTACCCGCTCTCTAAGATCAGCTGATCAAAACAATGTTGTGGTAGCAAAGCATAATCGTAAGCTGGGTCCGCCAACATAAGAAAAGAAGCAAACTACTTAAGCTTTCAGAAACATGTGAAGACTCATTTTTTGTTAACTCACCCGTAACAACCATCTAGTCGATCATTTTGCGCCTGTCCCGTGATTTACGTTTGTATTTGTGTGTACATGTATCTGTGCCCCGAGACTCGTGAGTTACCGGCGCAATATAAATGAAATAGAAATAGACTAGGACCTTCAGATACCTGGGGATTGATGTTTATCATACTGTCGAGGCCGAATACAAACATAACACAGAGAAGGCAGTGACTAAGATTGAAAACAGAATGAGGTTCTGGCCTAAGCTCCCTCTGGCCATGATGGGGAGAGTGGCATTATTGAAGATGGTGGTACTGCCTAGGCTATTGAACTTTTTTGGGAATATACCATATATGATACCCAAGCGATTCTTTGCTAAGCTCCAAAGTACATGTAGAGGGTTCATATGACCTGTCTGCCCACCCTTACTAGCAATAGCTAAGTTGCGTGTTTGCTCCCAGGGTACCATAATGCTGTGGTTTCATTTGACAACCATTTAGCAACAAAGCGAAGTTGAGCCGCTAAATAGTAGTATTCCAGCCATGGTAGTTGGACACCTCCCTGCTCAAAGGGCAGGAACAGCGTGGGGCTGGCCAGTCTGTACCTACTCGGGCCCCATAAAAAGGCTCTTCATGTACTCCCAGTTCCTGGAAGAAGGGGGCCCCTAAATAGAAGACAACATTGGTGAAGCCATATAAGAGCCTAGGTAAAAGGATCTTCGTGATAGCCACACTGCCCATAAGCGAGAGGGGCAATCAGGACCAGAACACCATTGATCTTTTAACACCCTCCACTGCCCTCTGTGTTCAGGGCATGCGTCCTTTCTGGAGTACGTGTAATTCATATGCCCAGATACCTAAGAGTGTCATGTTCCCACTTCAGGTCGCATTCGAGCGCAAAACTCTCTTTGGTGACACTTAGTCCCACTAGGGGGAATAGACATGATTTCTGCTTGTTGAAGGTAATCCCTGATAATCTGGCAAAGTTGTCTAGCACCGCTAGTATTATAGGCAAATTATGGTGTGGTTGGCACAGATATGTACATCATCTGCATATAATGAGAGCAGGTGTGTGTGGTGCCCCCTAGGTGAATCCCTGCCCCCAAATACTCTCTTCAATATGCCACTATTGGTTCAAATGCTCATATGTACAGTATCAGCAAAAGCGGGCACCACTGCCGGGTCCCCCTTTGTATGGACCAGTGTCCCGATATGTGCCTGTCTGTCTTGACTCTTGCTGTAGGGAAAGTGTACCGTATTTTGACCCATCGTGTGAATAACGCTCCAGACTTGTACCAAAGCCCCTTATAGTGCAGCCTCTATCCTCTCCCAATACACTGAATCGAAGGCTTTGACCACATCTAGTGATGCCACGACGTAGTGTTCCGAGCCACCTTGAGTTTGGTTGATTACATGTTGTAATTTACACAGGTTTGAAGTGGTGCTGCGACCAGGTACATACCCAGTTTGGTCCGGATGTATTAGTGCAGCAATGGACTGGCAAAACCGTGTGGTTAGTGATTAGACATCATATATGAGCATGGCCAGGGGGCGGTACGAATCGCATGTTTCCACATGTTTACACGGCGTAAGGATGGGAACCACCCACGTTTCGCTAATTGTGTTCGGGAGTTCCCCCGATGTCAACGGCTTCTTCGAAGAACTTTAAGAGCGTCGGGGGAAGTGTAGCATGATAACACTTACAAAAGTCTGCCGGGAGGCCGTCACCTCCCGGGCGTCTTGGCTGAAGCCAGTGTGGTGATCGCTTCCTCCAGAGCGAATAGGGTGAAAGGTTGGTCTAAGAGATCCCGCTGACTAATGGTGAGGTGTGGAAGTTCAATCTTTGAGAAGGCTTTATCAGTTGGTATTTCAGTGTGGTGGCTATATTATTTGGCGCAGTAGGTAGCAAATATGTAATTAATTGCTGACTGTGCCCTCCAAGGTTCTCCACATTCATCTTGTAGAAATGCATGATAGGGGCTTTAGGGTATTATTTTCTGCATAGCCAGGCAAGCAGTTTCCCAGACTTGTCTCCCTCTGCGAGCGTGCGCTCTGTTTAGGGACAGTCAAACTTTGACAATTTCTCCCAGGTAACCCAACAAAGTGACCAAGCTTCCCAAAGGGTTCGCTCAGCAGATGGTGCGTTTAGGTGTAGCTGCTCTAGTTCTTCGACTTTGGCATCAGCAATCTCAAGCTCCACTCTCAATTGTTTGTGGATGCCGCATGCTCCAGCAATAATCTTGCCTATGGTGTTAGGCAGAATTATATGCAGTACCCTTTGGGAACACCACACACAATTAAGACTACAAGTGACAGTACAAATTCACCTTTGGTACAAGTCTGTACTATCCAGAACAAGCGGTAGCAGTAGCTGAGCAGCCAGACTTATCTCAGGAGTAAGTGAGCAGTATGAAATAGCTACACAAAGGACAGCAATTACTATGATTCAGGCAAACACTGACTCAAGGTTTCTAAGTAAAAGAATATATATTTATTTAATCAACAGTTGTATAACATTTCACTATTAGAAGTAGTCTAAAAATCGCAATCATAAATACACCACACCACTCCCAATAAAGTTCCAGACAAATTAAGCTCACAAAATGAAGTGGGAGCAAAATGGCACTCTAGCAATTTAAAAGGGAGGGAAAGACAAAGTTAGGTAGAAATAGAACCACACCAACAGGTAAGTATTCAGGACAATAGAGCAGTAGGAACTACAGTGATATAATCAGGTAAAAAAGGCTTAGGGCCAAAGTCAGTGGGACAAAAGTCTTTTGCTCAAGATCCCAAAGCTCAGAATAGTTCGCGGTAAAGTTCGTGCTACGGGTTCCGGACAAAGTTGGTCGGCAGAAAAGTTAATGTTAAAAGAAGACAAGGACAAGCCCTCAGTTTGGAGAAAGATTTCACACACGTTCACCGCGGCTGAACGAAACAAGCAACTGGGTTTGCACAGTACCTTAAAATGGAGAGGGAGCTGTAGCTGCACGGTTCCTGAAGTGACTGTCGGACTGATTAGAAGTAGTAAGACTGGAAGGTCCTGCAATACCCAGGGAAGAAACCAGCAGCAGAGCTAAGCAACAAATAAAAGGTGTGCTCCTTAAAACCCAAGCAGGGTCCGACCTTCCTGGCTATCCTGCCCACTGTAGCTCTGTACAGCGAATTCGACCAGAGGAGGGGTCCTGGCTTGAAGTTTGGGCGAACTGGTTGGTTCCACCAGCTCAAGGGAAGAAGATTCCTGGAGGATCCTCTCATGTAGTTGGGGTTGAAGATTTGGACCTGCAGCAGAGCTTCAACGGGCGGTTCAGTCGTGGTAGGGGTCCTCTTCCATCAGCTCCTCGTCGGTCCCTTCGTTCCAGTGGCGACTCTGCCTTTCCAGTGCCAGAGACCTGATTTTTATGTAGTTTTTCCCCATTCACACAGCCTGGCTGTCAACCACACAGCAGGGTGGCTGTCCTGGCAAGGACAGTCACCCAGCCAATCAAACAGGAGTGCGACTTGGGTTACCAAGGGAATCCATGGCAGGGGTCCTAAGACCCCCTCCCTCACAACCTGCCTACCCAGACTTCCAGGCACCTTAAGGAGGGCTTCTGTGCAGACGCCCGCAAAAAGACAGCAAACAAAGGAACCAAACCTGGTTTGGCACGCAGAGTAAAACACGAAAAAGACTTTTACAACAAGAAATGGCGAATAAACCCAGCCGGAGTAATATTAAAATCAATATGGTCAAGCGGGTTTAAGTTCGAGGCTACTATGTTAAATGTTAAAGGTATTTGTACCGCGCACTGTCACCAACGGAATTGGTCCCCAGGCGCTCTGGCGGATCTGTAAATGATAAGGGGGGGGGGGATTGGCTAGTAGGGTGAAGAGGGAGTAGGCTAGTGAGAGGAGTGGTGTTCTGTTGGCAGCTTCAACTCAGTGTACTCCGGGTGCTGAGCTTTGGTGGGGGTATTGGATCGGTGTCGGTCCGCGTGTGCTGTTGCTCCGGCTTATGTGTTGTTGCAGTGTTGTGAAGTGCGTGCGGCTTGTTGTGCGACAGATGGTTGTGTGATGGTTGTGTGAGTGAGATAAGTATGCAGAGTTTTTACCGGGTTACTCACCGTAGTGACCACCTTACTCCTAGTCCATAGTCCCCTTTCCTCCATACTTGTGGGACATCTCTCCGTCCTGTGGGACAGGACCAGAGCACTTTGTAAAAAGCATCCAAAAATGTTTTTCAAATATGTGTCCCTCCTCTCTTTACTGCGCAGGGCCCGGCACGCGGCCGTAACCCCGCCCACCTTGCCTCCGCCCCGCACATCGCCCATCAGTCCTTTTCTATCGCCGGGTCAAAGGCCCATTAGCAATAACAGAGGAACCTTATAAGAGAGTACGGCGGGCGGGCGTATGGAGGAAAGGGGACTATGGACGAGGAGTAAGGTGGTCACTACAGTGAGTAACCTGGTAATACTCCTACGTCCCGTCCCCTTTCCTCATACTTGTGGGAGATTCCCAAGCACTCCTTACAGGAACTATGGGTGGATGGAAATACCCCTTACTGAAAAAGGTTCTTCAGCGCAGCCTGACCAAACTGAGTGTCAGCTCTAGAGCTTATGTCGAGACAGTAATGCTTACGTAAAGCAGATGGGGAGGCCCAAGTAGCTGCCCTAACGGTGGACTCCTAGGGAACATATGTCTGAAAAGCAATCGCGGCTGCCTTGGCCCGCGCCAGGTGTGCATAGATACCTTTAGGAGGTTTCAGCCTTTGGACGGTGAAAGACTCCGATGCTGGCGGAAATCCACCTGGAAATAGTTGACTTAGACGCCGGCTTGCCCTGAGGGTTACCGAAGGTCACAAAAAGTTGAGAAGAACTCCTAAACTCGGAAGTCCTGCCCAGGTAGAACTTAAGAACTCTTCGGACATCAAGACAGTGCAGAACTCTTTCTGCCTCTTAGGCAGGGTTCGGAAAAAAGACCAGAAGGGAGATCGACTGATTCAGATGGAATTCGGTCACTACCTTCGGTAGGAAAGCCGGGTTTGTCCGAAGGACTACCTTGTCCTTATGAAAGACCAAGAAAGGATGCTCCACCGACAATGCCTGGAGCTCACTCACTCTCCTCGCTGACGTAACGGCGACCAGAAAGGACACTTTCCAAGACAAGTACTTGCGGTCTACCGTAGCCATTGGTTCAAAGGGTTTATGGCACAGCACCGTCAGGACTACATTTAGGTCCCATGGCGGGTGCGGAATACAAACCGGAGGGTAGAGGCGTGTCAAGCCAGCAAAATGCCTCTTCACCACTGGGTTAGTTAGAGAATAAGAACACAGGTCTGTAGAAAGGTAAGCGGAAACCGCTGAGAGATAAGTCTTGCATGACAGAACATGAATCCCTGACTCTGCTTGGGAGGATACGAAGGACAGCACCGTGTCAATCGTGGCCACCCTCGGATCCAACTTCTTCTCCAAACACCAATGACAGAACCTGAGCCATTTGCTCCTGTATTGAGATCTGTTCGAGGGTTTCCTGGCTGCCTGGATAATGTGCATGTTATCCGCAGACAAACTCAGATGCTCTAAAGACTTGAACTCAGGCACCATGCCGCCAAGCTGAGCGATTGTGGGGAGGGGTGCCACATCTGTTGTTCCCCTTGGTGAAGAAGATCGGGAGTTACTGGTAAACTGATTGGCGGATACACCGCCAGGTGTTGAAGTTCTGAGAACCGAAACCTGGCCGGGCACCACGGGGCTATCAGTAGAAGGGAACAGTTCACAGAGTTCTTCAACTTCCAAATTGCTCGATGAACTAGAGGTAGAGGCCGGAAGGCGTAAGCTCTCATGTTGTGCCATGGAATCTCGAGAGCATCCCCCAGAGAGGAGGCTCCCAGTCCCCCTCTGGAGGCATACTGAGGAAGCGTCTTGTTTACCGCCGTAGCGAAGAGGTCCACCTCCGGTGTGCCCCAACGCGAGAAAATCCATGAGAGGACCTCCGCCTTCAACTCCCACTCGTAGAGGACCATTGTCCGCCGGCTGAGGGCATCCGCTGTGACATTCAGCTGGCCCGGGATGTGCACTGCAAGCAGCCAGACACCATGAAGCACGGCCCACTCCCAAATCTGGATGGACAGGTCCACGAGGGGGGGAGACTTTGTTGCCCCTTGCTTGTTTATGTAATACATTGATACCACATTGTTCGTTTTTATGCAGACCACCTTGTTGACAATGAGTGGTCTGAACGCCCCGAGCGCTAGGAAGATCGCCAGAAGCTCCAAATGATTTATGTGCAGGAGCTTCTCCTGAGGCGACCAGAGGTCCGAGACATGAAGAAGATCTAACGTCGCACCCCACCCGAGAAGGGAGGAGTCCGTCGTGATCGTCACCGTGAGGACCGGGTCCTGAAACCCCACGCCCCCAGACAGATTGCTGAGAGATGACCACCAATCCAGGTCCACTCTCATGGAATCCGGAATCATTATCCGCATGGAATCCGGATCCACTGCCTGACGCCATGAATTCCAAAGAGCCATCTGCTGGGTCCGTCTCATTTTGAGACGAGTAAGAGAAAGAGCCAGTACACACGAGGCCATGAGGCCCAGAAGCCTCTGGAACCACCAGGCCGACATGCTCTCCGACTGCGCAAACATCGGACACGTGGCCAACAGATCCGCTATTCTGTCCCCGGTCAGATACACTCTGCAGTCGATTGTGTTCCAACGAAAATCCAGGAAGATCAGGTCCTGTGAGACCGTCATGGAGGATTTCCGCCAGTTCACCGACAGCCCAAGATGGAACAGGAGCTGAAGGAGAGACTGGAGGTTGCCCGCTGCTGCCAACGGACAAGGGCTGCGTAAGAGCCAGTCGTCCAAATAAGGATACACATGGATACCCTGGAGACGAAGATAGGCAGCAATCACCGACATATTCGTGAAGACACGCAGCGCCGAGCTGAGGCCAAAAGGAAGCACCCGAAACTGGAAGTGCTCCTCTCCCAAAGAGAAGCGGAGGTATCTCCTGTGTGGATTCCAAATCAGGATATGTATGTACGCATCCTGAAGATCCACCACGCTTAGCCAATCGCCCATCTGCAAAGAGGAGCGAATCTGGCCGGGCGTGATCATCTTGAATTTCCCTTGGGGTAGGAAAAGTTTGAACTGGGAAAGGTCTAGGATGGTGCGCAGGCCAGCCTGGTTGGGTTTGGGCACCGTAAACAGCCGGGAGTAGAAGTCCTCCCCTCGCTCCCCAAGGGGAACAGGTTCCACAGCTCTGAGGTCCAGAAGTTTCTGAACCTCGGCCTTGAGGGAGGGTGAGCCCGACAGCTGAAAAGGAGGGTTGAGGGGTGGGGTAGGGGGTAAAGGTAAGCGGAAGCCGGCTCGAGCGACTGACAAGACCCATCTGTCTTCTGTGATGGTCTGCCACACCTCCCAATGAGACGCAATGCGTCCTCCCACCGGGGTCTCGTGCGAGCGCAGAAAACCCTCATTTGGCAGACTTATCGGTGCCACCTGAACCCGATGAGGAGGCTGAGGAGCGGGAGAAAAACAGCCTACGCTGTTGTCTACGGCGGTTATTCCCCGCAGGAGTATCCACTCTGCGAGATTTGCGGTCGAGGAAGCCCCTAAACCTAGAGGAAGGTCGACTTTGCGACAACGGTCTCTGGGATTTGAAAGGAGCGTTAACCAGAACAGACAATGATTTACCCGTCTGAGTACTATCCTTGGTTTTGGTGAGCTCTACATCAGTAGAAGAATGAAAAAGCTCCTTACCATCGAATGGAAGGTCCAACACCTTGTCTTGCACTTCTTTAGAAAATTTAGTGGCATGCAGCCACGCCTGCCGTGAGGTATCAACCCCAAGCATCAGGCCCGAGCCGAGGTGTCTACGTGATGAGCCGCAGCCTCCAGGAGATCCTGGGCCAAGACCTTGGCATCGGAAAGGCCTCCTTTGAAATCTTCCAGCTTCTCGACCGGGATGTGCTCCTCAAATTCCGAAAGACCTTTCCACATCCGCATGTTGGCTCCCGCCAATATCAATTCGGCGTTGGCCTGCCTGAGCTGCAAGGCTGAGTTGGCGAAGATTTTCCTCCCGAGGGAGTCGAGGAGCTTGTCCTCCTTTCCCAGAACCTGAGTAGCCGTCGTGGAAGAGGATGCTGCCGACCTGGACTGCAAAGTGGCCGCAGCCACCACTGTGGAGGAGGGAGACGGACAAGACGACAGGGCCACCTCTTCCGAAGAATGCAGCCTGTACCTCGCGTCAATCTTTTTATTGACAAAAAGTCCCGAGTGTGGCTTTTCCCAGACTCTTCGGACCTCGGCCAGAACATCCTTCTGCAGGAACAGGCCGGTACGCTCCAAGGGCAACAGCGTGAACGCCCCAGAAAGCACACCCTCCTGCGGAGCGGGTGCCTCGGGCACCGGAACATCTAAGAAACTCATCATGTCCAGTACCCGGTCATGAAAGGCTCTGATAGAGCGGGGAAGGTCCTTGTTGTCCTGATCGCCTTGAGGGTCATCTGACAGGTCAGGATCCTGCTGAGCCGTGTCAGGCACTGCTTGTCCACTGGGGACAATGAAGGCAAAGGCGGGAGAGCAGGGGGGGGGGGGGGCGCCACGGGCAAGGGAGGCACCGGTGGAACCACCGGAGGAACAGTTGGAGCTGGAGGCACCGGTGGACATATCTCCATGAAAAGCCCTTTGAAATATTCCCTCATGGGGTTGGTGGGCATAAGCGCTTGACATTTACCGAAAAAGGCATCCTCAGGAGATTATTTCGGGACCTGAGAAGGCCTCTCAGGAGGTGGACAAATCCAGGGACGTAACGGGGAAGGGTGACACACCGGCCCCTCCACCGACGTATCCACATAAATCAAAGGAGCCGCCCCCGCGGGCAACGAAACATTGTGCGGAAGAGGCATCCGGGCGTTCCAATCATAAACCGGTTGGTAAGGATGCGCACAAGGGACCTTAGGTTCACCCAAGAGACCGAGCCCTACACCAGAAGCCGATGGCGTAGTTGTAGGGCTAGCACCTAAAATGGCCACTGTGGTCATGGCGGGAACAATTTTGTTCTCATCTGAGGGGAACAGCGGCATGTGAGGGAGTGAGGCAGGGGTCCCCGTCGATGGATTAGGGGTCTTAATCTTAGCCTTAACATAAGGAATCTCGGCCGAGCCGGTACTATGAGGCCTGGAATGTTTTTGTGACATACCAACCGCCAACTGAGCCTTCGAAGGAAGGACCTCGGCATTGCCTGTAAAAGAAGAACTTTGCTTCTTTGCTCCCTCAACAGATCTGGTGTCACCACAAGAGCGGGAACGGTGCACTTTCACCGACAAAGCCTTGACCGGCCTCTCAGAACTGTTGGTAGCTTTAGCCTCTGTACGAGGGACCTCGGACCCATGCGTGATAACCGCCTTTTCTGTGCGGGCCTCGAACATCCGTTCGATAACTACAAGCCAAGCCAAGGCCTCGGGCGCCCCCGGTTTTGTCTTTGAGGGAAGCCAACAGAAAGGCCTCAGAGGGAACTCCGATACCCCACGACTCAGTAGAACTGGGTCTACAAACAGGCCCCACAGGAGGGGCCTCAGAGCGTACTCCGGTGTTCACAGGCCCCTTACAGAGACCCTTGGAGAAAACTCCGGTAGAATTATTAGGCCCAACGGGCACCTCAGGGCGAACCCCGGTAACAGAGCGATCAACGCCCCTCCCAGACCGAGAGGAACCCGGGAAGGTATCCCCCTGTTGGGGTGCTCTGAAAAGTAAAGAGCTTACCGGGCGTTTTTTCTTCACGTCGATGAAAGCTTGAAAATGCGAAGGAGGAGTTTGTCGGAACACCTCGTCCCACCGCTCCAACCGACGCTGAAGTGCCCGGACCGAAATGGAGTCACAGTAAAAACAGGAGTCCCAACGATGTTCCGGACCCAAACACTCTAAACAAAGAGGATGGGGATCCACCCTTGCGAAGCGACGGTGACACGATGAACAATCTGGAAAGTCTAATTTGAAAGACATAGACAGACTAGTAAACGAACGCCAGCGAGAGCCAGAGAGGAAAAAAGGGAAGAAAATCTTCCGAGGATGCAAGTGCAACCAGCCCCGATCGAGCGGAGAAAAGGACTGATGGGCGATGGTTTTTACAAAGTGCTCCAGTCCCGTCCCACAAGACGGAGAGATGTCCCACAAGTATGGAGGAAAGGGGACGGGACGTAGGAGTAGAGCTTATATTAGTTAGTGTGTTACATGACCTTTAGCATGCTAACATTCACAGTTTTGTCTAAGTGTGGCACTTGTTGGCCTTCACATTTGGGCATGCCTACATTCACAGTCTTTTCTAGGTGCGGCGCAGGCTAGTGTTTAGAAATCTGTCTAGGTGTGGGCATGCTAACATTCCTAACTTAATCTGTATGCGGCGCAGGCTGGTGTTCACGATTCTAAGTGTGGCACCTGCTATCATTCAAGTTTCATCTAGGCGCGGGCATGTTATCCTTCAATTAATCTTATCTAGACGCAACGCAGGCCAATTGTCCACAATTCTAAGTGTGGCCTGTGCTAGTCTTCACGTTTAGCGTAGGTGCGGGCATGCTAATATTCAGAGTCCTATCTAGATGCGACGCAGGATAATTTTCACAAATCTAACTGCGGGCATGTTGACATTCAAGTTTCACCTAAGTGCGGGCATGCAAACATTCAAGGTCCTATCTAGATGCGACGCAGGTCAATATCCACAACTCCATCTAAGTGTGGCCATGCTAATATTCACAATTCTATCTAAATGTGTCTGCCGGTCTGGATATGGTCAGTCCGGTACTTACGAGTGGGCGAGGAGTCACTAGAGGGCTTTCGTCTGGGTCGAAGTATGTGATCAGTCTCTGGAGCCTTCCTTTAGTGGCTATTTTCCATGATATCTCATGCTCTGTCGAGTGGTTGGTTCTTTGGTTTGAGTGTTTGTCCGATTTGAGAGAGGCCGAGGTTGGAGATATTTTCACCGTTGTTTTAATGTCTGCGCATTCGAGTGCGTCTCCGTTGTGGTTACGCTGCGAAGAGCCATGGTTTGAGGAGTTTTGTGAATGCTAGGTGGTTTATTGTGTTCCGTATATTCTTAGGTAGGTTGTTCCAGGTTTTGGGTGCCTGGTGAGAGAAAGAGGATCCTCCGAGTTTTTTCCTGTTGTAGGGTTTTGGTTCTAGGCGTATGTCGGTGCTTGATCTTAGTGTTCTTGTCGGTTGATGTAGGCGTAGTTTGTCGCTTAGGAATTGTGCGCCTTGTTTGTGTATTGCTCTGTGCGTGATGCACATGGACTTGAACTTTATTCGCTGTTTTAGTGGTAGCCAGTGTAGTTTTTTTTAGCGCGGGTGTGATGTGTTCTCTTCTGGGTAGCTTGAGGAGGAGTCTGGCTGCTGTATTTTGAATGCGTTGCAGTTTTTGCACTATGATGGCCTAAAACAATACCATGGTTATATAAGATAACCGCTGTAAAAAAAATAGGGTAGTTACCACTGCCACCAGCCAAGTCTTGATGAAAAGGGAGCGAAACAATGCTCCAAGAGAGACAGACAAAAAGGGATAAGAATGAACCCTTTCCAATACTCCATGTAAGATGTGGTGTACTGGGTCTGTGCCTTAAAGAGACTACATAAAGTTAATGGCAACTTTACAGGTTTCTGGGGGACAGTAGTCAGCCCCAGAAAAATGGAGTCAGTGGGAAGTCTAAAAGACAACCCTGTGTCACTGCACTGAAGGTGCTGTGTAACGCACACAAAAATAGGTGCTCATGGAGTAGAGGAGACTCCAGAGCCCAAGAACACACAAATGGTAAAAACACACAGCAAAACACATGTAAGAGTGGGAAAAAAGGCTCACGCTCTTTCCAGGTAAAAAAATAAAAATCCTAGAAATCCAGCAAAGCTACTGCGAGACTCCTTAGGTAAGGGAAATCAGCCATTTATGAGAATTCTCCCTAACATATGGTGACCACCTTTAAGGTTTCCCAGACCGTCTCCCAACTATTCACGCTGCCAAAATTTTCTTTCAGAAAAAGATCTAATTTCACACAGAGTTGCTCTCCAAAAGCAAGGTCCGTCAATGCATCCGTGGGAATGCACCACGTCAGGACAGGGGGTGTTGGGGATCCCAAATCCCATGAGACTATAAGTTGGGAATGGTCAGATATGGTGCGCCCCATGTA